>NW_024723541.1:2772823-3225137 GCF_018991925.1 Homarus americanus
CCCCGAGGGCACTTTTTATTCAAACTTTCACTATTGTACACGATTGCTTCATCCCATTTTCTTTGTCCGAGGTTTACTCTGACCATTTCTGAGTTATTTGTACCTGTGGGTGATATACAGTAATTGCTATAGGAGTGTCGGCACCCTGACCTGTAAGCCGGGAGTGTGTGAGTGGTGAGGACCTGTTGTTATTGTGAAAGGTGTCGTCCCTCGCGGCTCGGTCACCTTCATCAACACCTGGACCTAGCCTCACTTCCCCCTTTCCTAGATTCGTTGTTGCTCTTTTTTTTTTTTTTGCTAAACCACCTCATCATTTGTCGTCCACTTCAACAAGGACATATCCATTAAGGCGACACATGGCGAGGTGTCTGTCTGGCTGTTTCCCCTCCCCTGTCTCACGCCCTTCCAAAAAATAATAAGTCATACTTCAAGGTCCCTCACTCGGCCAGTCAGCGTGCGTGGTGAAATAATACGGTACTGTGTGTGATGCTGAAAGGTTACGAGATGGTAATGAAAGATCAATACAAAACAAGATATTAATCCAACATAAAGTTTTATTCGACGTTTAGGTGAATTAGTCCTTCAATTGTCGCTACAGTAACTCCCACTACAAAACACACTCGCCACACCTACCAATTTTAATTCCATCTGATAAAACAGTCGACCATTGTCTCTCTCCGACTACAAGAACGAGTTGTCAAATGTCTCCAGCCAGATGACGTCCCGTAAACTAAATGTATGTTATATGTCCGCTCTTGGTAGTGGGTGTGTGGCTCTCCTATCTCGTGTTTACTTCCCGGTTATAATAACAATATTAAAGATGACGTAGATGATGATGATGATAATGATAATAAAAACAACAAGAAAAACAACAAAATAATAATAATAGTAAAAATAATAATAATAATAATAGGCACCAAAATAGTACAGACTCGAATGATAGTGACAGAAATAACATTTATGGTCTCCTATTATCAGCTAATAAAGTAATAACATCTGCATTTATTGTCCCCATTCTCACTGTTGACTTATACACCCAAGAAACATTACAAAAACCAACTTGTTATGGAGTACAAAGACGTATTCAAGTAAGAACCAGATTAAAACACCTGTAGTCATCAATTACAAACAAAGACAGGTATTTCTCTGGTTTAATGGGGAGGTGAAGGGCCCGGCCGCCTGTGGGTAAATCTCAAGGACTGATGATCTGAAGTTAATAACCAGAGTCCCGGGTCGAGGTAACTGATAGTCTCACTTGTCTGTTGCAGCGAGTGAGTCACTATGGTTTACCTGCAGCAGTATGTAAGTCGAGCCAAAGTAGCCTAAGACAGAGCTGTGAGATGGTAGTGGCGCTGAGAAGGGAGAGGCTGGCTGTCTGATGGGTAAGTGAAGGTGTTTTTTGGCTGTACTGTACTGTACTTCGTCCTCTTGAGGGCCACTTAAGGATCAACAAACGATAACTGTAAAGTACTTACTAACTAACTGGCTTAGTTCAGCCACTTGTAGTTGTCACCTGATAATTGAGGACAATTTTTCAATGACCTTCGGGGATCGAACCCAGTATCCTGCCTTGCCACGGCGACACGTCATCACGTACACCAAGGCTCCTACTGGTGACGGAGTCCCAGAGTGTTAAGGATTCACACTGAGATGTTTACACCTTAACCAGTATTATTTGGACCTGACCTGACCTGACCTGACCTAACCCATCCCCAGATCAACAAGTTAGTGTAATTTCCAGATTTAGTGACCATTAAACCTGTCAACACGTTCTGGTTATTTCACGCCCAGAGGAAAACGGAAATTGCTGACACGTGATTGGCTGAAATGAGACATAGTTTATGATACCAACAGCGGCTATGATTCGTCGGGGAATATTGCTTAAATGGGTCATAAATATTTGTAATGTTTTTATTGTGTTTTTTTTCTTTTGCGTTTGTCATACTTACTAGAATTGCCCCCTGCGCGCGCACACACACACACACACACACACACACACACACTTATCACACATTTCTCCTCCCACATTCAACACTCAGCGATCTGTTTATATTTCATGAAAAAAAAGGAAATTGATGAGATTTAGATAAAAGGAGAAGACGTAGAGCGAGAGAGAGAGAGAGAGAGAGAGAGGTGGGGGGGATGGGGGGTGGAGGCGTGGTGGTGTACTCAAGTCTAATGTAAGTTTAATATAGTTCTCAGAGTGTCACAGCGGGGAGTGTTATGTGGTACAGCTGACACAATACGCCTGCCAGCTTTATTTTAAAAACTTTCTATTTTACACTGAATAGCGAGCGATGAAGGCAAGGTCTCTTTCTGTGTCATAATGTTGTTGTTGGTGTTGTGGTTGTTGGTGTTGTTGTTGCTGATGTTGTTGGTGGTGGTGGTGGTGTTGCTGTTGATGTTGTTGTTTTTGTTGGTGAGCTGAAGTTGTTGTTGTTGTTTTTATTGTTGTTGTTGATGTTGTTGTTGGTGTTGTGGTTGTTGGTGTTGTTGTTGCTGATGTTGTTGGTGGTGGTGGTGGTGTTGCTGTTGATGTTGTTGTTTTTGTTGGTGAGCTGAAGTTGTTGTTGATATTGTTTTTATTGTTGTTGTTGATGTTGTTGTGTCAGTTGTAGTTGACCAAGATGGAGGTCTACCTCATAATACAGTATTGTACTGTATATAGTGGGACGTAAAGCCTTTCCTGTGTAAACCTGTCATTCGTTTGTCTGTCCCGCCATTGTTGTTTTTTTTTTGTACACAATAACATTCGTGTGTATGTGAGAGAGAGAGAGAGAGAGAGAGAGAGAGAGAGAGAGAGAGAGAGAGGTGTGTGTGTTACTGGGGCTTCGTGTACACTACTATATATACTGACATACTTGCACCTGTGTTATGAAGCCGTGAGTACACAAGCTACAGTACCGATACAGTTTCAACAGTAGCTGTAGATGAGGAAGTCACTGCGGTACTGTAACTTTCTGTACCCGATTTCCGGACTAGAAAGAATAAAAAGTTCCACCTTTAAGTTGTTTTATGAGAGCGGCCATTAGCGTGTTGGTAGTCCTCACTTCCTCTCACTCAATGTTGATATTTTGTGGGTGGGAGAGGCGGTGTGTTTTATGTTTAGTCATCACTGTTTTTCTTAATTATCACTGTTTTTATGTTCCACTGTCATAATATGTTCAGTGTTTTGGGTACATGTCACTGTTTACTTGTTATGCTAAACACACACACACACACACACACACACACACACACACACACACACACACACACACACGGGAATGATTCAGGTGTGATGACATGGTAGGATCAACACTTGACACTCACACTAGGTGGTCAGGGTTCAGACCTCTCCCCTTGGACGGTATGGTTATTACATATAATCACTGCCGCCTGTGTGTGTGTGTGTGTGAGGGGGCAGTAGAGCATGGCGTGGTGGACGTGAGTCATGGGAGGCTGTACAATACTGAGTGTTTACCACCAACCAACACACTAACCGCCTCCCACCGTTAACACCATCACACCTACTACTGTTATATTGCTTTACATTCTCTTCATGCTAAACACACACACACACACACACACACACACACACACACACACACACACACACACATCAAAAACAGTGTAAACAATATATCTAATGTGTTAGGACGATGCCAAGTCTTCCCCGACAATAGTCTCATTTGAATACGAGAGAGAGAGAGAGAGAGAGAGAGAGAGAGAGAGAGAGACTGAACTCTGAACCTCTCCGGACCATAACTGAAGGCTTTGAGTGCCATCATAACCTTTAAACAACGAAGACTCAACCCCTAGAGTACCATAATTGAACCTTTAAAAAGTGAGTACATTAGTTGAACCCTTATGGAGAACTTATCACTTGTCACTTCCTCGTCCACAGTAACTTTGCTCTCCCAAATATCGTGTAATAAGTCATTCTGTAACGTAACGCGAAAAACGTTTTATGCACCCGGGAAAAAAATAGCAGAGGAAACGTTTTTTTTTGTGTGACGAAGGAAACATTTTTTTTGTGATGGAGGAAACATTTTTTTTGTGATGGAGGAAACTATATTCTTTATCAACATCATCTTATTCGTCTGTCTTGTCTAGAGAGTAAATGTAATGATGAATGTGACTTACGTTCTCTTAACAGTTGATTCTGGCAACTCATGTTTACAAGTCCCTGATTTTAGTTGTTATTTTACTCTAAGTTGTGAGGTATGTAATATATAAGTTGTCATGGGTTCTGTGTGTGTGTGTGTGTGTGTGTGTGTGTGTGTGTGTGTGTGTGTGTGTGTGTGTGTGTGTGTGTGTGTGTGTGTGTGTGTGTGTGTAGTGATTCACCCTAAGAGAGTATCGATCTGTCGTGTAAAGCTCTTTAACTGCGTTTAGTCATCCTTGTATTAGTCACCAACTTCTTTCTCAGAATTAACATCAATGTCATATTCTCTACACTAAACATTCCTCACCGAGTCTTTATATCATTACAAGTGTACTGAGATCCGGTATAACTTAATATATCTTTTCAGTGGATTGCTTACGTGATATATGTGATATACTCAACTATACTACGAAATTAAATGAGGGATATCTTTTTACCTTTATAACTTTTAATATAGACTTTGAATAATTTGAGAAACACTTGTGCCTGAGTGATCGTTTTCTATGTTATTTGTCAGGTATATCGTTGAGGGCCTCCCGGTGTGGTGGAACGGAGTGTGTTACGTGATGTTGTTGTTGTTCCGTGAGGTAGCAACAGTGAAGCTACAGGGGTGATGGTCGGTGTGTGGGGCAGCTACTGTACGTGCTGTCACACATCTGTCCTCTATCCTTCTTTGTATACATATCTGTCCTCCTCTCCTCCCTCATCTCATAACTGCTATCCTTTCCTCCTTGTCTTACCTGCACTCCTCTTCTACCTCATCCAAACACCTGTCTTCCTCTCCGTCCCCATCCTATACCTGTCCTTCTCTCCTTTACCCACACACCGGTCGTCCTACCCCCCCTCCCCCTTCATTCACTCCCCTACCCATCCTCACCGCCTCCCCTACCCATCCTCACCGCCTCCCCTACCCATCCTCACCGCTCCTCTACCCATCCTCACCGCTCCTCTACCCATCCTCACCGCTCCCCTACCCATCCTCACCGCCTCCCCTACCCTCCTCACCTCCCCTACCCATCCTCACCGCCTCCCCTACCCATCCTCACCGCTCCTCTACCCATCCTCACCGCTCCTCTACCCATCCTCACCGCTCCCCTACCCATCCTCACCGCCTCCCCTACCCTCCCTCACCGCCTCTCACTCGCCACTAACCGGACACTCCACCTTACAGTCCCAGGTATAAGGTACATTACCCCCCGTCTTAACAATGCATACAGCGTTACAACAGGTGGATCTAATAGCAGTAATTAGTTCTGGGTGAAAGAGGAGGAAGAGGGCGACCAAAGACACGTTAGTAATTTATAAATTAATGGTTTTATATCGCAGGAAGTTACAGTTTATTCTCCAAGGCAAAAAAGGGAGGCTTTTGTCTCAGCAAGGAGGCAACGTGTTCTCTGCCGTGAGTCATGTTACATTTGTCCTGTCTGACGGTTAGTTGTGCAGTAGCCAAGCGGATACAGATCTCTACTACTGTCCTAAAGGTCACTGGTTCACACTACAACGAATGAGAGTACTTTACAGTTGAGGAAAGTGAAGGCTGTCGAGTGTAGTGCCGGCCACGTTGTCTCCTTATGTATGAGAGAGAAAAAGCTTGGTTTACAGTGTGCTGTCCCCTGGTTGTCCTGTGCGGGGGCGTCAGGCCTATGGAACGCACTTTCATTTTCATTTCTTTATGTTGTCATGGAGATGGGTGTCAACATGGCCCTGCAATAAGCGTCATAAATATTTAGCTGCGAGAAAGGGGATCTGTTATCCATTTGTATTTCTTTGTAATAAACTTATTTTAATGATCAATTGAATGTTTTGATTTTGTGAAGTCGCGTGTTTATGGTAATGCAATATGCAAAACCGGGTTTGTTATTGTTTCTCGGCACGGTGGAGGCCACTGACTGAGCGTAACGTATGCTGTTGCCTCGGCAGTCGGCACCGACGCGCTGTCGCTGCCAGCTGATCCATTCAGTGACTCACGGAAGCTAGTAGTGAAGAGACGTGGTAACAGAACCACAGCATGACGTTCCTTGACACCGAGTTTATTGATGAGGAGTGAAGATTATCGTGGATATCGACGTTCGTGAAAACATTCGTGTTTACTAGTAACCTGTTAGTTCCTGGGAGCACCCACCTGCACAACAACTGGAATATATAAAGCTGACTGGACATCTCTACAAGACACGAGTGTTGATTATCAGGTAAGAAATTATACAGCGACATGAAAGTGTTAGGTGGGATCCTGAAGTCTTGGGCGGGGGTTACGGCGTGGCACTAACGGACCACTGCCCACACCTCCAAGACCGAGCACATTTCACTCCCGTATAAGAACTGAACAGCATGAGTGAACAAAGTTGATCACTGGTGTTGAACAAATTTTACAGCTCCGTAATATCATGCATCAAGATTCACGTTAATTTCTGTTGTTATTTATTTTTGGCCCATAGAGCACACCGTGAACGTTTACTATACACAAACGGGATCAAAACCAGTATCGTGTCAACTCTGCAACACGTTAAGTGATGCTGTGTGTCGGTCAGATGTTCAGGGTAGGGGTCAGTTGGGTCATTTGTTGTCTGAGGAAGTGTTATATACTGAGTTGGTGCTTCATGGGCACTGGCTCACGTCCAATCAAGAGGTTGTCCCTCTCTTACACACACACACACACACACACACACACACACACACACACACACACACACACTCCAGTACCCCATCCTTGTTAGCCTACCTCACGCCATAACAAAGTGTGTGTGTGTGTGTGTGTGTGTGTGTGTTACCTTGGCCTAAATAAACTGTTAATAAACCCACATATGTTGTAGGTGATCTTGGCATAAATCACTGTTGACTACATAAAGCAAGAATCAACTATACCAAATTTAATGAAGAAATAAGCCAGGCTCTTTTAAATCGGGTTGGATTAGGTCAGGTCAGGTTAGGTTAGGCTACGCTACGTTGACTTTGCTTGGATCGTGTCTTATTACGTGTGCAAGTGTAGTGTGTTACCTGGCGAAGAAATATGATGGATAACAGCAATGTTTGGGTTGTGGTGCTTGCTTTAGGCACTCACTCAAGACCAACAACATCAAGGGACTTTATAAACAAACACCGCCTCGTGTTGTGATGGCCAGGCAAAGGTTGGGGGTGTAACTTTGACCCAGTGGCTGTTGTATGATGTGGTTGTCGAGAGTTGTGATCGTCGAACACAGCGGTTATAGCTAATATTTTGTCAGTAACATAACAACAGTACGTCTGCTGGGAAAAGGCGGGAGAAGGGTTTGGAAATGCAGCTTCCACGAGCGTATCATTACAGGGTGGGGAGACATGACAGGTGAAGCTGATAGTTTGTGCTGGCACCGTCTAATGTACAGTGCACGCCAGACAGTTACGACCAACTCGGATAAAATTAGTTGACGTTCATGTGAGATAACTTCTTCCGTACTGCATGCTCTGATAACACCATGTACGGGAAGCAGAGGTTAAGGTGTGACATGCGACTTACAACACGAACAGGCGAGACTCAGCTCCCCGCCTTGTTTCTCCAACACGTCTCATTATCATCAGCAACACAATTCCGTCCATGAATGACACAAGTAAATGAATATGCGTGTCGCCGCTGTAGTGACGGTGAGGAAATAAAACACTGGGTTGTGCTGTTGTGGTAATATGTCTGAGCTGAACCCTGTACACTGTTGCTGTCAGTCAGTGTTACTTTTTGTTTGTTTTTTATAATACGTGGCCTCCAGCCTCCCCCAATAGCCACACCTTACTGCACCTCCTTCAGTACTTTCTTTGACGCGTAAACAAAACATCATTTAATTTCCTCTCAGGTATGGTATTTCGTCCGCTCCTCACATTATACACAACTTGTACATGAACACCAAATCGATAATTTATTAGCGAAATAAAAACACTAATATTATAAATATAAAAATCTCGGTCAAAATCTATTATTACGAAAGTAAAAAACAAAAACTGTAAGTGAACTTCAAATATTCTCAAAGATTAAGATTATGGGTAAAGTGATACAAAAATAACAATACTAAAAGTGATGCTTAATAATAATAAGACTCATATTTCAGTATCAGGACAAGTCGGAAAATCATAAGTTTAGCAACAATTACATACGATCGAATTGGGTAATATTAATATCTAAAAGTAATTACTCTAGGCCTAAATACAAGTCTAATTAGAATTACCAGATAAACCTTGAGTATATTAGAACTATTTAAAGTATATTAATGATACGAGTTTAAAAATAAGCCCAGAAGTTATTTACTGAGGACAGACTCTCTCTCTCTCTCTCTCTCTCTCTCTCTCGGAATACAACGGGTTATAATTCCAAATTTATACGAGAAAAAAAATGTCGCCAGTATGTAAGGAATGCTGACATGATTTATCGTAATGGTTATGTAGCTGATGAAGTATTCCCAGTAGCAGGTGCGTGAGGCGTGGCCACAGGTACACCGTCTACATAATGACTCAGGTAGCTCGTGTGGGCAGGTGTGACGTGTGTTGCTCTTACTTCCCGATACGTCAGCCACTCCGAGAAACACTTCGATGTTTATGTATCAAATTATCTCGTGTTAACTCTTGTGTTGTTTAAAAATGTTTTATATATATCTTGTAAACTTTTTCCCTCATGTTATCTCCTTGTATTTAAGGATCTTGAATCTAATTTTAAACATTCCAAAGAAAATTATCACAATGATGACTTCAAAGAAAGATGTTGTCTGTTTCCTGTAGAGAGAGACACTACTTTGTTTACCCTGTTTCACTGTGTCGTTTATGTTGTAAGGTTACCTGCTGTCTGTTTTACTTCCGGTAGTTGGTGAGGTTTTGGTTACCATGTCAGATCTTCCACTGCTGCCACACTCGTCAAGAATTCATATCAAGGAATTTTATTTTTTTATTTTTTTTGGTACTGTGAATGTCTCTGTTTTCCTCCAGGGTGATAATATCGTTTTGATTGCAGCTTGTCAACTTGTCCATCGAGGAGTACACAAGAACACAGTGCAACATGAATCAACGACAAGTTTCATCCGATTGTTTCATTTCACTTGTTGCAATGCTATCGTATTATAACTTCCTGTTGTAATCTTGGCATACTATATAACTTATTGTTGCAAATCGCCGTCATATAAAATGTGTGCAACATTGTACTGTCATATCATAACATTGTGCAACATTTGTTCTCTGTCTTGGTCGTGTCTTTCAAGGCTCTCAGAGTGTTGTTGTGAAAGTGTGGCCTGACGGGAACTTCATAGCTGTTTGTGTAACCAGCTTGAGAACTATTATAGATATACTGTATATATATAACTTACAGGTGGTTGGTGACGCTCTGGGTTTACTCTCTCTCTCTCTCTCTCTCTCTCTCTCTCTCTCTCTCTCTCTCTCTGTTTTGCTGTGAGATCGACCATATCTCAGTCCCTCAGTCCGTGTATACAACCTAACCTAACCAACAAAACCTTACCTTACGAGCCTAATCTATTCTGTGGTCAAGTTTCATTGCTTTTGGCTGGTTGTTTTGCGTTGTATAGGGTATCGTTAATGATTAGCTCCGTGATCCCTTCCTAACACCACAGCAACAGGATTCCAAGATCGCGCACGCATATTCCAAGATCGCGCACGCATATTCCGTGATCGCGTACGCATATTCCAAGATCACGTACGCATATTCCAAGATCGCGCACGCATATTTCAAGATCGCGCACGCACTTTCGAATATCGTGCACGCATATTTCAAGATCGCATGTAACGTTGGTAGTGTAGTGGGATTTATTAGCGTTGATGGGCACACACACACACACACACACACACACACACGAGACAGATAATGGTCAACACTTATGAAAAGAATAATTTAAATCTAATGTTTGCACCTGAAGCACCACACACACACCTGAACAAAGCCTCGAGACCATTAACTAATTAACAACAAGAGTTTTAACAGGTAGCGGAACTCTGTGTGTGTGTGTGTGTGTGCCAATGGATGAAACATTCTCCAATGACCTTAACTTTGGTGTCGTGTGGCGGAGCTCTGTGCACCTCCAACAGTGTGATCCTACATACATACATACATACATACATACATACATACATACATACATACATACATACATACATACATACATACATACATACATTCCCAGCTCTAACTAAAAGAGCTGAGAAAATACAACGAACGAAATATTCTTTGGCTTTGGTGTCTGTTAAGTGTGATAATTTGGTTGTAAGTGTGTTGTATAAGTGTTTGTAACCCTGGATGACCGAAGAATTAGCTAGTTTAAGTATTAGCCAAGTGTGTTTGTATACGTTGGTAACCTTGATTATAAGTGTAAGTGTTGGTAACCCTGATTAAGACATATCCTGGGCGAGGTCTTAAGTGTTAAGTGTGTGTACTTGTATTCTTGAGTAACTTATAAGTGTTAAGTGTGTTACTATATATTGTTAAGTGGATAAGTCGATGCATGATTTAATATACTGTAGTAACCTTGATGAACTTGTGACGTTAAGTGATGGGTCGCATGTCTTGACGCGGGGGGCGGGGGGGGGAGGTGAGATGTGGACCAGATGATGTAAGATGGTGGTCGTGGTATTGGTAGTGATGGTGGTAGTAGTGGTAGTGGTGGAGGTCACAAGATATTGGTAGTGATGGTGGTAGTAGTGGTAGTGGTGGAGGTCACAAGATGTTGGTAGTGATGGTGGTAGTAGTGGTGGAGGTCACAAGATGTTGGTAGTGATGGTGGTAGTAGTGGTAGTGGTGGAGGTCACAAGATGTTGGTAGTGATGGTGGTAGTAGTGGTAGTAGTGGTGGAGGTCACAAGATGTTGGTAGTGATGGTGGTAGTAGTGGTCACGGTACGCTGATGATGGTGGTCATCCAACCCACTGCGCCCATTCCTCCTATGTGGTCAGCCCCTGGTCTGGCCGTGACCCTAACCAGAACAGACTCGTCGCCTTCCCCGGGTTATTTACTCCGTCTTGTGTTGGGTTTATCGTAATGGTTTCTGGGAACAGTTGAAGGTGACGACATCCTGAATACATCTTTAATCAACACCGATAACTACAATGAAACTTGGTGGCGACATAATGGCCCTAAGAGATTACCTTCCTCTTCTGTATTAAATAAAAAGTTATGGTGTTTTATCACACATTCAAACTGTTGTATGGAATTGGGTTGAGAATGTTTGTATGTTGTCAGAATGTTGAGGTATTTGTCAGTCATCAGTAGGGAGGAGAGGCACACGCCCACAACATTTACAATTACAAAGAAAACCTGACTGATCGGCCACGCCCTCTGGGGGGTGATGCACGAGGCGTTTCCTGTCAGGTGTCAGTCAGGTCGGTGACATGTGAATCCACGGAACTTGTTTATATTGTCTACCTACGAATATTTCTTTACAACGTACACAGGCTCTATGCTATAAGGGATAATTAAGCCTCTGCGAATTATTCTTGTTGTGCATTGTCATATTCACAGCACACTGCCACACACCAGGTGCTCGCTCACCCTTTGTTACCTTCACAATGCAATTTATGGTTTATCGACGAACACATTTTACTATGGCGCGCCTGAATACTAAAGCAGCGCAAGCGTTATGAGTCTCGTGCAGTGTTCCCTTTTCTCAGTGGCGCCACGATACTGCAGCTCCACCCCCAGCCACCACCTACAGGAAGCCTGAGCGGGTCTTTCACACCACAACACTGCTAGATGCCTCTCTGTGTCCTACCCTGGCAGTATAAATTATGTGGAACGAATTAATGCAATCCTGGAGAACAAAGGAGAAGGTGCTTGCGCTCTACACCCTCAAGAAGGACGGGGGGTGGCGTGGTGTGGTGAGGAAGACCCTGGAGGCTTCCTGTTGGTGGTGGCAGACGGTGGGAGAGCCTGCACACAGGAGCCCACTAATCCCTGCACATCCTTACCACACTGTCCTCCTCGACTTTCAGTGTCTATTTGTCGGCTCTTCTCTTGTTATCTTGACTCCCTCATCACCGTTCCTTCTCGTAACTTTCTTTACCTTTCTTACCCTCACTTTCTTTCCTCCGCCGTTACTGTCTATCTACCCTCACTTTCTTTCCTCCGCCGTTACTACCATCACTTTCTCCTCTTTACGCTACTGTATTTGTCCTCTTATCACCTTTTTTGTCTTTTTCTTTTCCTACTCTGTTCTCTTCTCGTTCTTCACACCTTATACACATCCGCAGTTCGATGATTCACGTCTAGTTATTACATCTCCAGCTGCTTGTTTGGTGAGGTACAGTCTCTTTCATCTTGTTGGTTTCTGGTCTAGTTTTTGAGGGAGTCGAAGCAACATTTTAGTGAAACGGATACCCTCCCCCCTCCCCCCTCCCCCTCAACCCCCTCAACCCCCCTTCCCCCAAATATCTGGTAACTCAACGCAGGTATTAAATTTTCTTCGTGGAATCAAGATGTCTATCACGGAAACTGACAATCCAAAGTGTCTTTACGATTTGTGTCAAGACAATATAACACAACGGACGATTTTGACTACCCTGCCGAGGATTATGATAAATGATAAACAGCTGTAACGGAACCCTCCCTTATGACCAACCACTTTAATGATTATTTTATTCATGTTGGCAAAAATCTTGCAGAGAGCATCCCTGATCACCATGACGAATTTAGAGCCTACCTGCAAAACAGACAGCAAAATGAGCTGTTTTTATCCCCTATCACGTTATATGAATTACTGACCACCATAAAAATGTCCAAAGATGCAGCAGCAGGTGACGACAATATACCAATAAGCCGTTGAGATACTTTTTTGGAGTGTTACATTAGCATCTCTGTCTGTGGTTTGTTATGGTAATGGGTCATGCCAACGACCTCCCCCCACCCGCGGCTGTCACGTGTGGTCTCGTTGTCATCACCTGCGGTCTCGACCTTTCATGACTGCCAGTTCTCCCGACGTCACCATCAAGAGATTTCCTTTTTTTTTATATTAACCCGGAACTTTCTTCCTTGGCCATATTTACGACTGGTAACAATTGATCTAACGACGAGTGAGTTGAGACGGAGGGCTGACGATGCATTAAAGTGTGTTACCAAAATATTAGAAAAGGAGAACTTAGGAAGGAAAGGTAATAATTGTTCTTTAAAATGTAACTTTTTTTTTTACACAGTAGTCCGAAATTTTTTGCGAATGTTAATGTGTTATATATTTTTGTTAATGGTATTTCGTTTGGATGTTACGTAAAGAGACGATGTGAGAGATTTGAGGATAAGAAGAGAGAGAGAGAGAGAGAGAGAGAGAGAGAGAGAGAGAGAGAGAGAGAGAGCACATAATCAACACTTAATGGTGAAACAGAAAAAGTCAATGAATAAGTTGCAGAGATGTGACTGAGGAGAAAGAGGGAGTAACAGGTTGACAGATGACTCACAGGGCCGAGCGCTGTGTGGAAGGAAGACCCGACAGGAAACAGACGATTAATAAAGCCAAGATGGAGAACAAGAAGACTAATTAACCAACAGAATAATTACACATAATAAGTTGTTACAGACATGATAATTCAGGGCGTGACCCATTTGTGCTGTGACAACCACTTGCAGGGCTAGCAATTAGGGAGAGCGGGGTGTCTAATCTTCAGGTGAATCGAAAATTGTTTGTTTACATGGGGTGTTTCACGTGTTAATCATCCAGGCACCACAACACTTGGCTCAGGTTGGCGACATGCTGT
This sequence comes from Homarus americanus, assembly GCF_018991925.1. Classification (NCBI taxonomy): domain Eukaryota; kingdom Metazoa; phylum Arthropoda; class Malacostraca; order Decapoda; family Nephropidae; genus Homarus; species Homarus americanus. Next base: position 2,786,663 of record NW_024723541.1, read on the forward strand.
GTGGTGACGTCTGATTGTGTGTTGGTGGATCAGAGCAGTGCCTTAAGTCATTCTGCTTGCATTACCAAACACACACACACACACACTCACCGCTCTCTCTATCTCTCTCTTAAAAAACGTGTTTAGGAAATTTATTCAAGGGATTTTTTGGTTCGATTTAGAAAGTTTCTCTTCTGGTAGCGAAGTGGCGCAGAGTGACAGGGTGGTGGTGGTGGTGGTGGTGGTGGTGGCGGCGGCGACGGTGACAAAGGTGATGGTGGTGAGAGAGGCCGGGAGGCAGGTGTAGTACAGAGCGAAGGACAGGTAACGGGAGGTAGTGAGAGGGAGGAGGAAGAGGGCGCATGTCATCACAAGTTGGATGGTGGAATTATTTCGGAAAACCCGAGACCTCCTGGAACTGCACAGAGGAGCTGGAGGCGATTAGATAATTATTGGGGATAGCAGAGAAGGTAGCCCCTGAGGAGGACAGAACCAAAGGAAATGGGTAAGGAGTGGTCCCTGGGTGATGGGATAGGGGAGGAGGAGAGTATGTGGGTTCAGGTGATGGGATAGGGGAAGAGGGCGGTATGTGGGTTCTGGATGATAGGATAGAGGAGGAGGAGGGTATGTGGGTCCTTGATGCCGTACGGGAGGGGCGAGGCGCGGCTCCACGTATACAACAGAGAGGACAGGGTGATGGGGTGCGGCCAGTACACCTTGACCAGTTTTCCTCTGATCCACCTGGAAACTTGACTATCTCGGCCAAGTTGAGAAATTTCACCTTATTTCTTCAGGGGAAGAGAGTGGGTGTAAATAACTTGTCGTGGATTCAGTAAATCGCTGTCTTCTACAACCTGTCGCTATATGAAGTCACTATGGTATGATCTCAACGAGTGATAGTCTCTGGAACTTGAAAAGATCAACAGTAACGTTAATAACAAGTTAGTGACTCAAACCTAGACTGAAAGACCTCAACTCACGTATCAGGAATAGTTTCTCGATGCCCCTGACACTATCTTCAGCTGTGATCTCTTTCCTGTACCCAAAACTGTAGTCATGAGCGTCGAAAATGTATTGTTGAATGTGACTTTACCGCCTTTATTGTTGTGTTTGCTAACTGGTGTGTTTCTGTGCTCCAGGTATGGCGTGTCGTTCTTCACTGTGACCAACGTGTGTTAAGTTCTCCTCTTATGTGAGTTTGACCATTTTATTATCGTTCAGAGGCCGCTATTTCTTGTATCATCAAACTAACAAATACTCCAGGGTGATTCTCCACCTACCTACAATACATATTCAGGAGATAAAAACTACATATTTTTTGGGGTACAGTTATCAGCTTAGTACTGTACTATACACTACAGTTACACGAGGATACACCCTGTTTGTTTACTTTACATTATTACCAAATATTAGTTATAATGTTGAGTATATGGCTGGATAATGAGAATGCATCATAAGAGTACAGCAATGAACGTAAAAATATATATAGAATTCGTATCATTGATATTGGATAACTGTGTATTGTTTAAAGGCAGTGGTGGTATGTGGAGTAATTCAGTACACACACACACACACACACACACACACACACACACACACACACACACACACACACACACACACACACACACACACACACACACACACACACACACACACACACACACACACACACACACACACACACACACACACACACACACACACAACGTAAACACCTAGAAAGTGCAAAAGAGGGCATGCAAGATTATTCTCTCCCCTTCCTACTCCACATATCAAGAAGCGCTCAACACACTGACCCTTTCGACTCTCACTGACCATCACCACGACCTCATCTGCAAATTTGGTAAGAAGCTTCTACACCATCCCCGACACCGGCTCCTACTACCACCTGAGATCCCTAGCCCGAGAATTGCTGTTCGACACCACAACCGCATCCAGCCCATACATGCACGAACTGATCGCTATAAGAACAGCCCAGTCCCAACCATTGTAAAAATTATCAATAACTTGTAATAAACCAGTGTATTCACTCCCTGTAAATACTACTTTTTTCACTGTCACTATGTTGAAATGCACTGTAGTTTGAGCTTTTCCCCATCTAGTTATTATATATCTTATTTGTATCACTATGTTACTTGTATATTATTTGTAATTCGAAACCCATTCCCCAAATATGTAACTGTATATTTTCAGCCTTCTGGCTGCCAAGCTCTTTCAATAAACCGTTATTATTATTATTATTTACAGACACACACACACACATACACACACACACACACACACACACACACACACACACACCAGTAACAGGACCCAGCTGGTGACCGCCTTCCTCCTCGTGTGACGCTCTGCTCCACAACGTCACAAGCCTAGCACATGACCCATCCCTCCCTCACACCACAACCATACCTCACCTCCCTCACACCACAATCATACCTCACCTCCCTCACACCACAACCATACCTCACCTCCCTCACACCACAACCATACCTCACCTCCCTCACACCACAACCATACCTCACCTCCCTCACACCACAACTGCACCACACCTCTCTCATACTACCACCACACCACACTCTATCATGTATCTGTAATCAGTCTAGTTTGTAAAGTGACACATTAAGTTAATACTGGGTAATATCTGACACACTCACATAGTAGATATTTCTCTGTGTTTGTCTCAACGAAAAAAATATGTTCAGAAGACCGAATAATATTGAATAAACTAAATAGGAGATGTGATGAGGATGTTGTCTGTACCACAGTAGACTGCTAGAGCAACTACTGTACAGTCACCTAACGAATAGTAAACATAACGCTGGCGGGCAACTGAAAAGTTACAAGGATAGTCTTAAGACAAACCTGAAAAAGTGCCAAATCGACCCCCTCACCTGGGAGACGATTACTCCACACCGTAACGCTTGAAGGAGCACCACACGAGAAAGTGTCAGTGCTTTCGAGTTAGCCCGACTGCATACCGAAGTAGACAAGCACCAACGCCGAAAAGACGCTGCCGCCGACCCTCCCGCACTAGATATAGCCCTCCACACGTGCAACATCTGTGGACGACCCTGCTGGTCTCGTATCGGCCTCTTTAGTCACCTCAGAACTCACCAACGAAGGTGACATCCTTATTAACTTATATCATTGTATCATAGCTGGATGATCGTCATACTCGATTCCGAGTCACAGCAAAGTAGTAGTAGTAAAGTGTGTGGGGGGGGTGTGTGTGTGTGTGTATGGAGGGGGTGGTGTGTGTGGGGGATGGGGGGGTGGTGTGTGTGGGGTGGTGTGTGGGGGTGGTGTGGTGGGGTGGGGGTGGGGGATGGGGGGTGTGGGGGTGGGGGGTGGGGGTGGGGTGGGTGTGTGTGGGGATGGGGTGTGGGGTGTGTGTGGGGGTGGGTGTGGGGGGTGTGTGTGTGGGGGTGTGTGTGTGTGTGTGGGAGGGGTGGTGTGTGTGGTGTGAGGGGTGGTGTGTGTGTGGGAGGGGTGGTGTGGGGAGGGGTGGTGTGTGTGTGTGTGTGGGGTGGGGGGGTGGTGTGTGTGTGTGGGGGTGTGTGTGTGTGTGTGAGGGGGGGTGTGTGTGGTGTGTGTATGTGGGGGTGGTGTGGAGGGGGTGTTAGAGGGGTAGAGTGTGGAGGAGGGGGATAGAATGGGTATAAGGAGCCTTGACGCATCCCCACTCGTCTCGTCCCGTGGGTAATATTGACCTAATTGTTGTACCCTTGGTGTCGCTCTTGCCGGTCTGACCTTGTGACCGCACGACCTTACCACTGGTGGGGGGTTGGCACTCTCTTCTCCCTAAAGAAGTTAATAGTAATGATAAGAATTATGTTATTATTGCTGTTGTTAGTGTTGTTGTTGTTGTTTGTTGTTGTTGCTCATTACACACTCCGCTGACCTTGCCTGACCCACTACTCTGGTTGGCCACACTTCCCTTGACACTGAATGACCCGCAGCTTCAGTAACAGTCAACACAGATTGTTTAGTTAACAATGTGTACACGAGGTCTGTGGCACTGACAAGGCTCTCTCTCTCTCTCTTAACCATAAAGGGTAGAAACAGAGAGAGAGAGAGAGAGAGAGAGAGAGAGAGAGAGAGAGAGAGAGAGAGAGAGAGAGAGAGACTTTACTACTCCAGCACATTCCAGTATATTCTTAAGCACGCACGATGCCATAGAGGCAACTGGACAAACATGGGACAGATTAAGATGTCATGTAAGATTACTAATCCCCGAATGTAATTAATGGCGCCAATATTCCCCGCCCGATTTAGTACAACAGCATATGAATAATTAAACCCCCCCCACCCCCCACCTCCCCTCTTCAAATTATGTACGACAGTTTCTACACGGCGGAAATCACTCTGCCAGACGTACAATATATAAACTGAATGACACTTTAATAATACCAGTTATAAACATCATTGTGATACGGATAGACATACAGACAGACATAGTTGCCAATACATATAAATATAGAAACAAATAAACACGGACATAAACAGACATACAAAAAAAACCCACTGACAAACAATAGTTCACGCAAATAAACACAAATAAAAGCAGAGTCAAATGAAGAGAAACAAACGAAAACAGACATAGATAAACACAGACATTTAAAACAAACATAAATACAGACATACTTAAAACAGACATAAATACAGACATACTTAAAACAGACATAGATGGAGATGAAAATGTTTATCAAGCGAGCGACTACAGTTTTGAAGGCCAATGTTCTATATAAAGGAGAAACATGTTGACTGATGTACCACAAACTTATCACCGGAAACTGCCAGAGGACGCGGCCAGATAAGAAAGACTGTGGGCTGTGGGTAGGTGTGGGGGCTTGGACTGTGTATGGGCTGTGTTGAGGTATGGGGCGTGGGCTTATTTAAGTATGAGGAGGGCAAGCGCAAGATACTAAGCGATGAAACACTTGGAGATGAGATCAACTGAACTTTTTAGGCACCCCGAGGGATCAACTGAACTTTAGCTTAGGTTAAGTTAGGTTAGCTTAGGTTATATACCATAAGAGAGTGTAAAAAAACCTAAACCATTATACAACCTCGTGTAAACTGGTGTGTGTGTGTGTAATGCGACCTGCAATACCGGATCACAGGACTGATACGTGGTGGGCAGGTAGAGTTACAGGTCTGGGGGCACGTGATTGTTTGTAAATAACGTCTATGTACCGTAACCTGTTTACTCAATGCTGGTATTTTTGGCCTTGGACAAATCACGTGGTCCTAATGATGTCTCCAACACCACCGTAATACCACCTGACTCCCACCACCACCACCACCTCCTGCCCTATTATTTACCCCCATCACCACCTCCTCCCCCATTATTTACCCCCATCACCACCTCCTCCCCCATTATTTACCCCCATCACCACCTCCTCCCCCATTATTTACCCCCATCACCACCTCCTCCCCCATTATTTACCCCCATCACCACCTCCTGCCCCACGTCACCTGAAGATCAGTATAAGTACGACAACAAACAAAATAACTAATTACTTCTCTAATTATATATCATTATAGTTACCTGCTAATTAGTCCAAAATGAGACTAATTTGCCAGGTGGAGTGGTAAGGAGGAGGAGCCGAGAGAGAGCCACACAATACCCCTCCATCGATGGCTCCTCCCTCCCTCCATCCTACAAGCTGTTACCTTAATACCCAGTAATCAGGACCTCATTATGATAACATGGGGGGGGGGTGATGGCTGGAGTTAATGAGGAGGCTGAGTAGAGGGTAGGATGTGTCGAGGAATTGGCGAGAAGGAGTCATTGAAAGGATGGTTATGGGGGAGGGAGGGTGAGGAGGAGGATAAGTACTGTGGAGGATTAGGCAGGGTGATGGAGGAGTATAATAGGAGTGTGGAGGATTGGGTAGGGTGGAGGTACTGTCAGGATGATGGAGGAGGAGTAGCTAGTAAAAGTGTGAAAGATTAGGCAGGATGAAGTCAGTGATGGGCCATGTAAGGTCACAACACAGTCACCTATATATTAATAATGCCATCCGCTCCTGTTCGTTATGTTGGTACTGCTGGACTGTGGAAAAACTTGATCCACTTCACCTAGTTTGGTTTTCTGTATAAAGATTAAAGTCTACCTTGAGAACAGTTAGAAATTTAATTACGTACGTATAATGGTGACAATGGTACGGTTGTTTAAGAGCTCTCAGTGGATTAATCTTTGCAATGTTGGGTTATAAAGTATTTCCGAAATGAGCTTAACAATTTATATGGTCAGTGGGATAGTGTGTATGGCCGAGTCTCTTTGTTTATGTTGTGAAATCGAGGGTTTATATCCAGGTTACTTAGTTGAGAATATTCTAGTTATGTAATGGAGAATGTCTAAGTTGAGGGGGAGGGGGGGGGTTGACTATATCCAGGTTGTGAGATGGAGAAATATATTATAAGGTTTGTTTTCCTGTTATTAAACTGTTGTATCATGTTGTGGGAAGGGCCACTGACCTTCTCGCGTGCCCAGAGAACACAACACACGGGAGGTTGTTTTAAGTAAGAGATTAGAATATCACAACGAGCAGCCTTGAATAATAACATGAATAATAACATACTTACTGGAATGATCACGTCAACATGCCAGAATACGTAGAAGACTGAAGCAGAAGTGTGTGTGTGTACAGAAGCCGTTTATAGTGTATCTTTGAGCACCAATATAGTCATGAAAACTCTAAACCCAACTCGGACGCACATACACACATCACCACCATCAGTGTATCGACTACCTTACGTGTTTGTGTGTAATGTTGACTCTAGGAGGGTGGCAATAGGGGGAAGAAGGAGAAGGGTGAAGGCAGGGGGTGAGGGAGGGCAGGGGGGGTGGGGAGGGGCAGGGGGGAGGGAGGGGCAGGGGGGGTGAGGGAGGGGCAGGGGGTGAGGAGGGGCAGGGGGGTGAGGGAGGGGCAGGGGGTGAGGGAGGGGCGGGGGATGAGGGAGGGTCAGGTAAGGGGTAGTGTGACGGAGGAGGGACAACAAAAAGGGTTACTATGACGTAGTTCATTGCCAGTATTGATCACAAGTCACGAACTCTGGTCCTGAAGGTCTCCCCCCGACAAGTTCTGACCAGCAGGTGTAACATGTCCCTGATCTATAGTCTTATAAGGATACTACTACTAACAATAATAGTAACTATATCACTCAACACCATATACTACAACAAAGGGACATCAGAAATGGTAGATGCTAATGATAGTTTAGGGGGATATTCACAACGCCCTGATCCCAGCTGTTATTGGAGCATGACGCAGTCCAACTGGTTTACAAAGTTGGAGAAGTGAAGGCGGCGGAGTGCAGTGCCGGTTACCCTGTATCCACACTGTGTAAGGGACCCACTGTCACTTGTAAGATGTTGGTAAAGTTTATAGTAATGGTGAATAAACAGTGATGTTTGGGTTATACTGAACGACAGTTATGGAAGATATATTATATTTATTGTGTCTACTGTGTATGTTGAGAATAATATTAACAAAAATAACACACACATTCCTTTGGCAAAACTTGTGTATCTATTTCGAGTTCCAAAATTTTATGCTCAAAAGAAAAGTGACTCTTACATCACGGGAAGGTGTTCGGTTTACAACACTACCTTACTGCAGCTCCATTCTACCAATTAAAATACATTTCTTATATCTATCGCCTCTCTTTATCGCCCTGCGCTTTTCTAGTCACTAAATATAGTCCCTTTACATGCACAGTGTGTCACGGGGATGTTGGAACGAATCTTAAAACTGTGTGTCAAAGTCTACTCATAGATGGCGCTGAAATATCCCATTTGGATTCGATGAAGTTTTTGACAGGAGTGTAAAGGGAGTTTTGTTTGTGACTACTGTACGTGTTGAACCTCCTGACCAGCACCACTTACACAAGATGGTACAAGTGCTCTTTGCATCACTGTCGCCGTCACTGGCCCGTTCTCTGGGCTCCCTGGAATGCCACGATCGTTCTGTTTCTCATTGAATTTATCAAATAATTTTTTTTATTAGACGCTGGAACCAGATAAACCTGCATTGAAATTTTGCAACATAGGAAACCGTTAACCAGTATCTGATGGCAACATTTGGTGCCAGACATATTATTGCAAATTCCATACGTACACTTATGACGTTAAATCTGTTATGAATATTCATAGTAGAAAAAGAGAAGAAAATGTTATTTAAATATTTAGAATTTTGTTCACAAGTTTTCACGTCCTTCACACTGATGCAAAACCTTGTTTATTTTGTGTATGTTTTACGAAGACACAACATTATGAGGCTCAGTGTGTCGTACAGGCTCTTAAACTTCATCTAAATAAATATAAAGAATCAAGTGGAAAATATTTACACCTTCATTTTATCTCCTAATTGATCTTCATTGACCGTGTGTAGTTAAGGTAGAGTATCACTGTAAAGTTGATGCTATTTCTGGACATTATTTTTCTGTTTTAGCTGAGATCAACCAATTTGCTACATTTCTACATCTTCAATTACAATGAATATTAAACGTACAAACATTTTTGATGGTAACAGATTTTGTTCGTCTGTCTGTTGATCATATAATACCGTCACTTGCTCCTCACTAACTTGGGTGGTTCTGTCTCTTGCTCTTTGTATTCTCACCAAAGATCAAAAGGCCACTTCTCATGTCTCCTAACTGTGTAAAGGATTGTCTTTTGCCGCTGCTTTTTCTGCTCGTAACTGTTAACTGGTCTGACTCCTGACTGTTTCCCCTGGCCAATAGTTCAACGGCAGTGACTCTCGGTCTTTCTTCTACCTTTCTTAAACAGATTCAGGTTTGACTCCATCCAGTTGACCGCGGAGTGTTAACTAGTCTAGCTCATGATACTGTCTCTGGCATCATTACCAAACCATTAACTGGATGTTCATGCTGTTTTATGCGTTGTTATAGTTAAAAGAACTAATCCAATGTGTTATGTCATTGGTGTTGGAGTACCTCAAGGTTCTTTTTTGCGCCCCAGTGTATTTTATATATATCAATGTCTTCTTAACCTCAAGACCGTGTTAGTATATATGCAGAGAGCATGACTCACCGTAACAATCTTTCCAGTAGGTGGGCTCGTCAGGCCTCCGCCCATCTCCAAGCAGCCCGCCCAAAGATTACTTTTAACTTCCTTCTTACGGTCGTCACTGGTTGGAATAATTCTAACCTAACCTAACCAAACCTAACCTAACGTAATCTAACCTAACCTAGAAAGTAACCACTACCCAATATTTAGTAAACATCCCCATTTCTAGGTGTTAGTTGTTGATGCCTTTATCCAATTTGTCCCCCTTCTACCGGCCCACCACTCGGCCCTCTCGCCGGCCTTCGTCACGTTGTTCTTATCAAGGGACCGCCGGCCGCTGGACCTTGATCTTTACGGTGGTGCGGGGGATTGGCTCACCACGATCCTCAGAAACGGTAATAGGAGAAAGGGCTCTGGCGGCTGACTAATCTGAAGCAAGATTTAATCCGTCGGCACGAGTTACAGAAGACCTCTAGATCGGTGTATTGAGCTGGCATAGCGTCACAACAAGGACACACACACAGACATACATATAAACAAATAGAATGAGATGGGTGTTAAAGGCGGTGATATGGAATACAAATGTGTAAATATTCAAACTTATTTATAATTCCTGAGGGAGTTGGATCACGCGTGTCCGGCCTGGTGCACCTGGTGAAAGGGAGGGGGGGGTGCATACAGGGAGGCAAGAGGAGGCTTTAAGGGTGGCTGGTCTAATGGGCCCCAGTCTTAATAGTCCTTAATGGGCCCTTAATCTTAATGAAAGTCAATCCTTATGGTAAGATTTAGTAAAGGGCTTATTAGGATTGGACTCCATTTAATTGTCAAATAATTTAAGAGAGGGAGAAGTTCTAAGGGGATTCAAGACTGTGTGTGTGTGTGTGTGTGTGTGTGTGTGTGTGTGTGTGTGTGTGTGTGTGTGAGAGAGAGAGAGAGAGAGAGAGAGAGAGAGAGAGAGAGAGAGAGAGAGAGAGAGAGAGAGAGAGAGAGAGATATTTTGACTCATCTTAGTAATTTATTCACAAGGTGTTGAGACAGAAGGAATGTCGTATAAGTACTAATTGGTGTTGTGGTTTTACTTACACACGTTCTATATCCAGCAAGCCAACATGCTATCACATACCAGTGCTATCCTGCGGTAATTTTTCCTCCTTAAAAGAGAATAAGAAAATAACTTCGCCACCTGTGATATAATTTCGACTCGTATCTGGTCGACATCTTTAAAATGTATTAAATTGCTAAAAGGTGAGAATCCAAACTATTGGTACTAGGTGGTGTGAGCGTGGGTAATATACATTATTTTTCTTCTGTAAGTTTATAAGTAAGACAAATACAGACGACAGAGGTGATAACATGTTTCTAGGTCAGGCCGAGCAAGGATGAGGCCGAGTGCTTGGAGGGGGAGTGGGGAGAGGCTCAGTGTCTCGTAAAGATGAATATTTCAGAAATATACCCAACTAACTCCTTAAAACTGCATGTACATAAAGGCAGCGTTAAATAATACGTTACAAGAAGACTAGAGACTCGAGTGATGCCAGAGATGTTATTTTGTTTGTACCGACGATGGATTTATTGACGAACGAACTCCTTAAGAATTCGGATCCTTCACTCAGCCTCAAGGATACCCGACCTACTGTGCTAGCCCTTGGTGGGGGACTTTCTCTACCCTGTTTGGGCTGTTTCTGTTGCTGCTGTTGGTCTTAATGTACTTACTGTGTTATTATTATTATTATTATTATTATTATTATTATTATTATTATTATTATTATTATTATTATTTTTATTACTTTTATTAATTTTATTACTTATATTATTAACGAGAATTTTCGATTTTTGCGAATGTAAATATATTACTTACGTATCCCTTTATCAGATTACTATTCTGATTGGCTCAGCTGTTTGTGTTAGTGACCTCAGCTGTTTGTGTTAGTGACCTCAATAGTACGATCGTTGTATTGATAACTGTTGCTGCTGTTATCTGTTGCTGTGTTACTGCTCTTGGTGTTCACTCTTACTGTCTGTTGCTGTTCTCGTATTAGTGTTTCTGGTCTCTTGTTTTTCTAACATTTTCTGTTATTATTTGTTCACGTTTTTGTTGTCCTCTGTTGGTTTTAGTATCATGTCAAGAAAATCGTTTGTATGAAAGTCTTTTAGTTTGGTTAATAATGGACGTTTCCTGGACACCGTTATTACACCCTGACGCAATATACTGTACTTTATTACCCCTGTTATATGTCTGTTGTGTTATCGTTTCCGTTGTCTGCTGTTACTCTGATAGTCTGTTGTGTTGTTATTCTGTTGTTTCCTGTTGGTGTTGTTTGGTGGCGGCGGCGGCTGGTGTATGGTGGTGGCGGCGAGTGCGGGAGCTGTATGTGGAGGTGGTCGCAGGCGGGACCGTTAACACAACACTGGTCAACGGGATTGACTCACGGGCGGCCTGCGGTCAGCTCCTGCATGCCGCCCGCCTCCTGCATGCCGCCAGCCTCCTGCATGCCGCCGACCCCAGCATGCCACCCACCCCAGCATGCCACCCACCTCAGCATGGTTACCGTGGGTGGCATACCTGACGAATAAAGACAACATGCAAAGGCTACTTGGATTATGTCAAAACTGACTCTATGTACTTGGAATGTATCAGAAGTGACTTGTTTATCAACGTGTAACATGTCTGAGTTGGTCGTTTGTATTTGGGACACGTCAGAGATAACAATGTGTCAGAAACGGGTATGAACAGAGCCGTCCAATACGTTGAGAAGATATCGTGTGACAAATGACGTAAAGGATATGTGATGCCTCGATGTCTCCCAGATTGTGTCAAATGTCGGTGCTGGGTGGCGGATGTGTGTGTTCGTTGGTATTGTGTTAGTACTCTGGCGCTGTGTTAATACTGTGTTTGGTACTTCTGCTAGTCTATCAGTACTGGCCTTCTGATGTGTTGGTCCTATGATGTTGCACTGTTACTTAGTACTGTGAATCGGGAATGGATTCTGTACTAGAATTATCTTAATTTCCCACAACAAAATCAATGTGTAGGTGATGCATCGGTACGGTACTGGCTATAAAAAAAACATGATTGGCCAATGTGACGGTGTGGTGGTGAAGGTGTGACGGTGGTGGGTGACGGTGGTGGTGTGACGGTGTGGTGGTGACGGTGGTGGTGTGACGGTGGTGGTGTGACGACGGTGGTGGTGACGGTGGTGGTGTGACGGTGGTGGTGTGACGGTAGTGGTGTGACGCTGAGCCCGAACCTCCCTCCTCCCCATCACTTTCCTACCACACCCTCACCTAGGTCTTGGACTGCGCCTCAGTATCGTGGCTGTATATAACCATGTTGTTGTCTACCGTCTCCAATCTCCTCCATCATTCTACTTCTTTCCCTGTCTCCTCCAACTTTCTCCAATCTCCCTCCTCCTTCTCCCTCCTAATCTCTCTCTTTTCTTCCTCCAACTTCCTCCCTTCCATTCCTCTATCGTCTTACCCTTCCTTCTTTTCCAATATCTCTCCCTCTCCTCCGTCTTTCTATCTCCATCTAAACCTCCTTCAACTTCCGCTCCTCCATCTTCTCTCACTGCCTCACCTCCCTCTTGACAACGTCCAAGGCATCACGTCTGGCCAAGAAATTGAGTGAAAGTCACGAGTGCTGCAAGCTGTCATATCCCACTTGTCGTAGATGGTGACAGCTGCTGTTATGCTGCAATCAAACGGCAGCGTCGCACTTTACTAGACGGTCGTCATCGGTCTCCGTTCTGTCTACGCTCCCCCGCGGTCACCCTCTGCTCGGGTGGCTGGACTGATTGGCAGTTTTCACCATCGTCCACATCTCTATGCTAAGACTTTCTTTAGCCCCTTAACGACGACGATTTAAACCTTGAATATTATGATATAACCCTTTGTGTACAATGATTTAACATTTTGAGGATGATGTCTTAACTCTTTGAGGACAATTAATTAACCTTACGAGGACGAGGACTCACATTAAGGTCTCCAAGAGGTTAATCTTCTTTATATGCTCTACTGCCTCCTCTCTCTCAACCTCGTCTCTCCCATCTTAATGTTTCCCTTTGTTGGTGTAAAATATCACTTTTATATGACCAGGTCTCACTTAGGTAAAGAAACTGTGAGGAGAAATTTGGTCACTACAAGACAATCTTCTTTTGGAACCGAGAGAAAAAGCTGTTATTGCATTAGACGCGTGATTTATTTGCTATGTGTTTTTGATGTCACCACAAAACAATCTCCCGGAACATGAGAAACTTGTATTAATGCATTAGACTTGTGAAGGTGTGATTCATTAGCTGCATATGTGTGTGTATGTGCTTGTACGTTCACTGTTACTGTGTTGGTTCCTCGTGTTTCTACAGCCCATCCGTTAGTTCGTATGTTTTGTTTGTTCGTGAGATATAATGGTTGCTTAGCGCCCTCGAGGTGGTGTTTCGAGAACTCCCAGCACTTCCGTCTGAGAGCAGAGGTTGTGATGGGCCGTGAGGAATTTGGAGAATATGGTGAGCTCGTAGGCTGGGGATTTCTTTGGAGGCTATGTATAAGAACTTGAAGTGTGTGGAAGGAGTAGTTATTGGAGGAATTGGAGGCTGTTGAGGGTTGGTGCAGGGAGTAAGTGTCAACAAGTGAGGTGAGGTATGAGATGCAGGTGGCGAGGCTTCAGCTGGCCTGGTGTTGGTACGATTCCTCTCCCCTGCACCCCGCCCAACACATCATACACCTCCACCCACACCTCTAATCCAGAGAGCCACCACCCTCCACCTACCCACCCACTTCTCACCAATAATCTTCCATTCATACTCCACCCATCCACTAGAAATCAACCATAATTTCACCCACTACTTCACCACCAACAACCAACCCTCAGCCTCCACGCGCCTCCTTCCCTATACCTACTAAGGAGTGTCTGTTTTCACTGTCATTACCTTGAAACAGAAGTACAAGTTTGGGGGACTGGGATTTCTTCTTGCACCGTGACCACACACACACACACACACACACACACACACACACACACACACACACACACTACAGTAAATGACTACACTAGCAGGTGTACATGGTTGGTGGTGGAGCAGCCCTTGGATAGACTAGCCTCCTACCAGCAGTTGAATACTAAGAGTCAGAGGAGCAACACCTTCCTGGCCAGCCTCTACCATAGTAGTAAAACTAAGCTTATGGTTGAACTAACAAAGTTTGTCCAAAAATTAAATAACGAACTACACTAAGAATGATAAGTAAAACAGCTAAAATAAGCTACTTCTATATATATTAAAGTTATGTTATGGCCATCACACTGTTTCCATGTTTCAAATAATATAAAAAGATTAATTTTAATAATATCGAAGTGTATTTATTTACTGTTATTATCATCTCGCATTATTTGTTACTAAAGTGAGTTTCTCTTTGTTTCAGAGTGATACAGTTTTGTCCAATGATAACGTGAACACCCTCCCAGATGCTAGCCTGACCACGTCCACTACCTGCCAGGTGATTATCTTTATCCCCTTACCTGGGTTATTATTCCCCGCCCCCCCCCCCCACACACGCAGTTTGCTGTATTATTTGTATTCGTGAATCTTTAATCTTCACTATAGATTCAAAACAACGACATTAGCGACAACAACAACAACAACAACAAGGACGATAATAGAATGACCAAATAAAGAACAAAAGTCATTTGTCCTAATCACTACATAATCATCATCTTCTCCTCTTCCTCATCCTCTTCCTTCGTGTTATCCCCGTCTCTCTCATATCCTTTCTCAACCACATTTCCCTATTGTTCTTTTTCATTATAATCATCATCATTCATCTTCAACTATCACCATCATCACTATTACCACCATCATCACCATCATCCTACTACAACCACTTGCGTACACCTGTATTTATGCATCTCATTAGACCATAAACATTAGAAAACGAAATTATATGACCAGGTGTGTGTGTGTGTGTGTGTGTGTGTGTGTGTGTGTGTGTGTGTGTGTGTAACTCCTTCATGTCTCTCTATTAACTCCCCTTTTATCATTATGTCTCTCATTATATTCTTTATTGTATATTTTACTGTCTCTTTATCTCTTCCTGTCTCCAACTTTCTCTCTTTTTTGTGTCTATTTCTTCCTTTATCTCCTTTACCTTTTGTTCTTTCTCTTTCTCCCTCTTTTTAATTATCTATCTTTCACTCTTCTTTATCTCATTTTAAGTCCCTTTCTCTTTGTATGGCTAGACTTATATCTCTACACTATTTCTCTTCCATTTCTTTTGCTTTTTTATCTGTTTCTGTGCTGAGAGAGAGAGAGAGAGAGAGAGAGAGAGAGAGAGACGCCCACAGGCTGAGAGAGAGAGAGAGAGACTCGATAATGATAACATCTGATGCTTCCACCACATGCTACTGACGTGGGCTCGTGGTCAACACA
Organism: Homarus americanus; assembly: GCF_018991925.1. NCBI lineage: Eukaryota > Metazoa > Arthropoda > Malacostraca > Decapoda > Nephropidae > Homarus > Homarus americanus. The sequence goes on from NW_024723541.1 coordinate 2,802,101, forward strand.
CACACACACACACACACACACACACACACACACACACACACACACACACCTATAATGTGTATAATAAATAGCTATTATTGACGTTGGATTGTGACGTGGCAGGAAGGTGACATGATGGTAGTGGTGTCGTAGTTTGAGGAGTGTGTGTGTGTGTGTGTGTGTGTGTGTGTGTGTGTGTGTGTGTGTGTATGTGTGATGGGGTGTCACTTCCTGTCTTGCTTCACCTCCTACAAGTGTGTCAACACATCCTTGCTCCCACCACTTCTCCCACCACACAACACCATCACCCACTCAACCATCCCTCCCCCACCTACACACTCATCCATCTATCGTCTCATCTCTCACCTCCTTCTCTCATCATCCCATCCGTGAGAAAGGTGTACGATTGAGACATGTAATCAGCTGTTTCACTTGTCTCAAACACAAAGAAATAACCCGGGGTCAAGGTCACAGTCTTACAGGGTCACTTACTGTGTGTGTGTGTGTGTGTGTGTGTGTGTGTGTGATGGTGAGCTTAGTGATGTAGTGAGATGATGTGGAAGTAATGATGTTATGTTACTGGTGATGAGCTGTTAGTAGTGTCAGTGATGGTTTATCTCTGGTAATGGTGTGATGATGTGGTGGCAATGGTGTTGATGTGATGTAACTGGTCAAAATCGCTGGTGTGTTATGTGGTGTTGTAGAGGTGACAAGAGGCAGTGATGTACATGGTGTGGTTGGGGTTTGTGGTGTGGCTGGGGTTTGTGGTGTGGCTGGGGTTACGGTGCAGAGACTAAAGCGGCTACTAGTAGGGAGGACGTGGGGGGGTGGGGGGGGGGGGGGAGGGACAGATAGTGTCGGTGCATGTATTTCACCCCCCCTCACTCTCTCTCTCCCCCTCTCCACCACACACCAACCCTACTCGTGTGTCAATCTCCCCGAGAAGACGTTGTTGACAAGTTGCTGACCGATACCATCCACCGTGTGATGTGATTATCCTTCTCGCGGATCTCAACTAATACACGCAGCTTCCTCAACACTATGAAACCCCTATTAAAAATTGTACTCGTTTTTAGTCTCAGCGTCAAATCATGAGACTTCTGTGACGAGAATCGAATCTATATGGTACTCCGGATGCCCGTGTTCAGTTTCTAAGCGTGAGAATGTTAGGAAATGAATTATGGTGGAAATTTGGTGGGAATGTTGTCGTTTTATCTAAGGCAAGAGCTCTGGTGGGATTGTGGTGTGTGTGTGTAGCTGTGGGAGTTTACGATATCTCTGAATTGACGATAGCTTTGAAATTGTTGTATTTTCAAGGGGTCATGTCAGGGGTTTATAGATAGCATGATATATTGTTTGTGGTGCGTGTGTGGTGGGAGTTCACGAGTGCACATTTCCTCATTAGCGGGACGGCCCACCTGGACACAGTCACGGGGAGGGGTGGTACTGGGTCACCACTTTGTTCATAACTCATATTTAGGTTGTGTGATGTACAGTAGTGGTGGTGGTGGTGGTGATGCTGGTGGTGATGGTGGTGGTGGTATTGGTTGTAGTGGGGGTGTTAGTGGTGGTGATGCTGGTTGTTGTAGTGTTGGTGGCAGTAGTGGTTGGTGGTGGTGGTGGTGGTAGCAGTGGTGAGGGTAGTGATGATGATGATGATGATGATGATGATGATGATGATGATGATGATGATGGTGGTGGTTGTTATGGTGGTGATTCTGGGGATGAAATCACAAATAAGTGACCAATAACTAATCATTGTTAACGAGATGAAAATAAAGAATAAAGATCAATTTCATTCCCTGGATCTCTGTCATCACCTTAGCACAAGGCCACACACACACATATCTCTGTTGACTTCATATACCACAACAACTTGCATATACGTGGTTTTGCATAACTAGCTGTCGCGGGTCTTGTACACTATACATTGAATAACTTACATCATAAAATCACTAGCATTTATACTCAAGTTCAGACGTGTGTGTGTGTGTGTGTGTGTGTGTGTGTGTGTGTGTGTGTGTGTCTGTTAAACTGTACACCTTCGCACGTGGGGACGCTGGTGACATTAATTTTTTTGACCTTGATTTGCCAGTTAGCTTCGTGGGGTTCGTTTCTACACTCACAGCTTGGGGTATTTTCACCAGGCTGTCCTTATTGCTTGTTCGACCCACCAGGGATGTCCTTCGGTGACCTTGAGCAGCTGCACTCTAGAGAAATTATTACGTATTCCCATGAAAATTGTTGCATATTTACCCATGACGTTTCCAGTTTTCTGACAATTGGTAGAGATTTTCAGATTCCAAATATTAAACACAATTTCCTTCCTACACGAGTTGTACTGTAACTTAAGCACGTGCCAAGATTTAAGTTCAAGTTTACATTGTTAGTATAAGTCACACTATAAACGGATTCTTTATACACATACAGTACACACGCAGTTGACTGGAGCCCATACAAATCATTTACTTCTCTCTTAAGTCTTTACACGATATAATGTACTGATATAGTGGAGGGTGACCCTATTAGCACACACACACGCCCTTCATTCGCTGTCGTCATTCATTTTCCTGCTGTGATAAATGAGGAGTGTTAGCATAGTACTCCCGGTCGCTTTACACAACTAGACCTTCTTTTGTAACATATTCTTTCCTAATATTCTCAGTTGGATTTTCAAACTATGAACTGAAGGAGAATATTGTTTTAAGTCAATACACACACATGGTCAACAGAACTGATGGTTGATATGTTTATCCCCACAGAATGAAGATGCCGCCGCCAGTCACTAGATGGCTCTGCCTCTTCATTATCTTGGCTCATGGTGAGTAGTTTGTTGTGTCGTTTGTTTAATCATTAATTTATAAAAAAAAATCCTTTTCTGAATGTGTAAAATACCGCCTTTCCCATTCTAGAGAGCATTAATGTGGGTGTTATGTACATCTGTTCACTATAATAAATTAAAGGATTTTTTTTTTATTTATGACATGCTGTACATAGGATCAGTTTATGTGCATGTAACACAGAACCAATTATTTGGATTATTTGATTACATACTTAAAGAGTTTGTTCACACACACACACACACGTACGTCAACTCGTACAGTAACACGCTTTCTACTTCTAATTATATCACCTTTGTTGTAACATCACGAGAGAAAGTCTTTTTAACCTATTACTGATTGATTTTCTTCACACCACGTTAGGTTATCACCGCTAATAAATGATAATAGATAACTTCTCTTGAGGGGAAAGTGATAAATGAGTGACGTCACTAACACCACACCAACCAGTGCAATGTTGACAGTCATTACTCACCCCCCACACCTTTCACTTTTAACTAACGTAAATAATTCTCTGTCCAAACGAACAATTCGGGTAAGGTTTAGTTTTGAATTATGATATATTGTGAAGTTATAAAGAGCCATAAATGTCATTCATATATACTGTACGCTGTAATCATTTAATTATGCCCAGTATATGTATTTTAGATTAGGCCCTTTATCCCTTAACTTTTCACAAACATGAATAATCATTTGTGTAGAAGAATAACTCAGACAATAATTAGTTATTCACTTTGTTATATTAATTTATGTTAAGCATTAAATTCCATTAATATAATACGGTCTATATTAGCTGAATATATTGGTAATGCTGAGGTTACAGTGTGCCTGGCCTTTCACTTTTGATTAATATAGAAATTCTCTGTATTGGTGAATGGCTCTAGCAGCAAATGGTTGTCAAATTAATATATTGCTTTATAAATCTGAGCCTTAATTACGGTTCATGTAATGGTCTTGACTTTAAATTGGTATAGATGTATTGAGGAAAATACTGATAGTCGTATTTTTTTTTTACATGCTAGAACTCTGCTTATATCTCCTTTTAATCACAATAAATTCATTTTTATCTTTGGTATTTATCTCTGTATTGATTCATTTGCCTTCATAAAACACCCCTGTAAAGGCTAGAGGGAGGAGGAGGAGTGGATGACGATATCTCAAGTAAATGATCCTGAAATAATAGATAACAACGTATCTTTATGTCGATGTCTAATGTATTTACTAAACTAGAATACACGCTTAATGATCTTTGTTGATACGCAGACACACACTTTATAAGGACACTCCTCCCTAGCGTGTCGTCGTGGTATAAATTAGTCAGGCGAGGAGGTAGGTCACCCACCCCTCAGTGCGTCATCAACACCTGTGCTCCCTCCCCTCCTCTACTCCCTACCCCCCAGGAAATGACCCCCCGTAACCCCCCCTCCCTGATCATCTAGAGGTGCTTCCCTGTCTTACCATCTATTTCACTTGAACTTGCTGGCGTCTCTCTCTCTCTCTCTCTCTCTCTCTCTCTCTCTCTCTCTACAGAAGGTTAAAAGTACACAAAAAGAACGTAAAAAAATATATGGGGACAATCATATTAAACTACTGTAGTTGCAATCGGTTAGCACCTGTTAGGAGGGAGGGGCAGTCACTGGAAGAACCTTCGTTCCTATTAATAACCTGTTAGTTTTCATATTCACGGTCACTAGGTGTAGGTGACGCCAACACTAACCTTGGGTGTAGGTGACGCCAACACTAACCTTGGGTGTAGGTGACGCCAACACTAACCTTGGGTGTAGGTGACGCCAACACTAACCTTGGGTGTAGGTGACGCCAACACTAACCTTGGGTGTAGGTGACGCCAACACTAACCTTGGGTGTAGGTGAACGCCAACACTAACCTTGGGTGTAGGTGACGCCAACACTAACCTTGGGTGTAGGTGACGCCAACACTAACCTTGGGTGTAGGTGAACGCCAACACTAACCTTGGGTGTAGGTGACGCTTGGGGTACAGTACTAGAGGTCAATACCTTCACTGTACCTGGCGAGTCATCAGAGTAGCCCTCCTAGCTCTCCCTACATGACACAACCTGATCTGGTACTGCCCGAGATACTTTCCTCAACTGGCGCGTAACACTTGAGAATATAGTCTTAACGCACGTGTACAACTCATCCCCATTACTGACGTTCTATCATCTTCTCTTCTATATGTAGTTTTATATAATGTTTAGCATTGTTGTATGATCATTAATGTAATAATTGTCACATATGATTTATTTCGTGTGTATCAGTGAGAACAGGTTGTACTGTACACACTTAGGTAACTCTGAGGTTGTCTATATTATAAGAATTACTTTTTTTTATTTGTTTAGGGTAAATATATCATTACTAACAGAATATGAACATTAAACCAGTAAGAATGAATAAGTGACAATGATTGAATTGAGTGAGTGTGGGTGGGGCAGTTACTCTTTTATTTTGTTCACTCTTGAGTTATGGAAGAAGAGCTTGGGAGTAAATATCCTCGTACATGTATTAATTGTATCATATTTTGCAGGTGTGAGAGGTCAACTGAGTGTTGGCAGCGCAGACTCTTTCCTCGTCGACGACCTGGACACAACTGGTGATTCTGCGGTTGCTGGAGCTGTAGGGATCACTTCATTAGCCACTGCGACTGATCATGTGGATGCCGATATTGCTAAGGATGCTGCTGATGTTGCTGTCAACCCTGGAGATGCTGCTGACTATAATTCCCAGGGAGCCTCCTCAGCTGACGATCCTCAGCTAGCAACAGCCATTGATGAACCGGTGGAGGAAACTACTCTTCCTGACTTCGACTATGACTTGATGGATGAGGTGGCAGTAACAACAGAGTCTGAAGGGCTGTCTGAGGATGAAATTAGTAGAAGAACAGGAGCAATGGAGTATTACGACTATCCCACTGGCTTTACAGCAGGATTAGATGATGGAGACTTGGAGGGAACTACTTTGACTGTACCTCAGTTGACACGACGCATCATATACTCGGGCGGACCATCCCTCACAACAGCTGTTCCTGAGCCATCAGTGACATTTACTCGACCATCGTCATTGGTTCGTGTTCTCAGCGATACAGATCAAGAAGATTGGTTACCTAACTGGCCCTCTCACCTCCTAGACAACAATGGTAGACCAACACGAAGGCCAACAATAAGATTCCCAACTGTATCTCCCTCAACTGCTTTTGTTCCATCTTCAGTTCCTTCATCTGCCATTGTTCCTGCCTCTACACCAGTGCCTTCTATTGACCCAACTTTCACCGTGAGCAAAGTACCTGTAACACAGTACTTCTTTGACCTGCCCTCGGTTGTCCCAACTCCTGTTCCAGGTCCTCTCTTTCATGAAGAAGATCTAAGTGTGCCTGTTTCAGCATCACCCTCTATTGCACCTGACTTGAGGCAACCTGTTATTGAGCTGTCCTCGAGTATTTCAGAATTACAATCAAGTGTCCTCATGGAGGCAGTAAGGCCATTTACTGTCACTCCCTCTCTATCTGGTTTGGGCCCATCAGTACTAGTAGAGACTACGGATAGCCTCTCTTCAAGAACAACTTTCGCTGCTACACCACTTTCATCACTGGCTTTCCCGTCAGCCTCTGCTATACTTGATGAGCCTGCGGAGAGAGAAGTTGTCGACAATACCTTAGATGATGAAATAGATAATGTCAATGTAACATTAGTTGCCAAAGATACCCAAGATCATGGCACAGAAACCACAGGACCAAGACCTCCACAGACTCGTCCAGATACTCTTGGAGATGACCCTGATTATTTTGAATCTACAACAGCTGGTGAAGTCCCTCTTGATGTCAGTGTTGCAGCATTGCCAGGTACAGGCGAACCAAATTCTCTCCCTTCAGACACCACTTCTGCCCCTGTTCAACCCAACCCTGCTAGTGAGAGTGACCTGATGACAACTACAAGCACAAGTGCCTTGGGTAGTGTAAAGCCAACTTTTATACGTACTTCGCAGGCTGCAAACTCCTCTAGAACTCCTTTGTGGATGCTTTTATCGCAATCAACGCCTTCTCGAACTGTAAATACACAGCTATTACGCTCTCAGCCAACCTCTTCTGCTACTAGTTTTCCAGATACCAATACCATAACTGCTTTGGCTACTTCCTCATCTCCCAAAGAAGAAACTGATCCCCTTGACTCAGATGTCTCTCAGACCCCTGCCCTTTCCTCCTCTACAGTTAGCATCGATGAACTACTGGAGACTACTGCACAGTCTACAACATCTCCTGTAGATAATAGCAAATCCACACAGAATGATAGTCCAAATGATGTTATTACCACTCCTATACCAACAGAAGCTACAGTTACCACCCCCAGTAATAATGTATCTGAGGATGCCGACCCCACACAAGACATTACAGAATCCTCCACTTTGGAACCCTCCAATAATAAGAGTTCAGAATTAACCCCAGGTGTCAATTCAATAGATGACCCCTCAAGTGATGTTACACAATTAGACACAGATTTATCTGAAAATAATATCCCAGTTGTTCTCGAAACAACTGAGAGCATGGGAGAGCCCACAGATTCTACATCAAATAGGTCCTCTTTGTCCCATTTACCAGAGGGGGATGTACTGGGGACCACAACAGAAAGAGACCAAGGGATCTCAGATGAGCCAATTGTAATTACTTTACCTGAAGAAGACCCTACAGATCCACCCTCCAGTCAAAGAGAAATTTCACCTGTGGTCACTTCAACAGACAGTGATAGGGTAACACCACATGATAGTGCCACCTGGACTCCTGTTATGGATCTAACAGAAACCACAGTTCAAATTGTGTCAGTGACCTCTCCCTCTTCTGTGGTGCCTACCACTTCCCAAATCTCTTCACTGCCCCCAGAAATGACAGGTGGATTTACCCCAATTAAGAGTGAAACTGATGAGTCTAGCATTTTGCCTCATACTGAGGTATTGCCTGATATTAGTACCAATCTTTCTCCAACTTCTACCCCTGCAATAGTTGAGAGCACTGCTACACTCCCTGCACCGTTTGATGGTTCCAGCACTAAGTTTGCACACTCACCTTCTGTCACAGATTTTTCTGCAGCAACCCCTGTGTTGGGAACTGACCTTGAGTCACACTTTGATCAGTCTTCAGTAGAAGAGCATTTATCATCTAGTATAATTATAAAGGAAGAAACTGAATATTCCCCCATTTTATTCCCCACAACAGTTCACACACCAATAAAGGATGAATTTACTTCCATATCTTTGGTTCCAATGTTTACTGAACCTGTACCAACCCCTTCTATAACTGTCACTGCTGTGTCTGAGGTCGAGTCCACACTAACAGAGAAGAGCCCTGAACCCACCATTATAGTGACAGAAAAACTACCTTCTTCCCCAACTGAGTACATTCCAGAAATATTCCCCAGCTCTTCTGATTCATCTATTTTGGCTACTCCTTCATCAACAAATACTGAAAACATATCTTCAGTTCCTTCACTTTCCTCCATCCCACCAGACTTCTCAGATTCCTCAGTCACTCCAGATATCCCCATGTCCTCAGCATCAATAGCCACCCTCCCCACGTCCTCTACTGGTCCTGCTTTGGACTCACCAACCTTGGTTGCTCCGACAGCCACAGATGTCCCCACCACGAGTCCTACACAGATCACAACTCCCGAAGTACCTACCGAGGGCACTGAAGAAGGTACACACGAAGAACTTCCTGAAGAAGGTGAGAATGTTTTGGTAGTAGTTTCTGCATTGGAAATTCAGCTCAGTATTAAAATACTGTATGTGTATTACTGTACATATACAAAAGACACTTTAAACAGAGGATTTTAACTACTCAAAAGCAAATTACTGTATGTAAAATACTACCTGTAATAAAATTCATCTAGTGATCCATTTTTTGTACAGGTAATCACTTGGCTTGTAAGAAATATCAAACTTTTTTCTCTTCCCTGAAGAAGTGTCAACAGTGGCAGAGATCCCATCTTCAACACCCAAGGTCCCCACACCTATATCAGTAACAACACCGACCACATCCACAACAACAAAGACAAGTACAACCAAAGTCACAGTACCACCAACAACCTCCACTTCACCAGTTCCCACAACACCCTCAAGTGAAGTGCCCACCTTCATGGTCCCAACTGGTAGGCTCTGTGTATATACTGAGTTGTAAGATTTCCTTGGTCTCACTATTTCATGAGTCTCTTCTGTGACTCAGAATATATGGACTATTGCTGTCAGGACTCAAGAAATCTTTCTGCCTCATCTCCACACTTGATCAATTAAGAAGTTTATGTTAACTAATCTAACTGATAGTTTACAGTACTACCGTATGTGTTTGTATTTTTATCTTGTATATTGACTTAATCCATGTAAAGTATGCAAAAAAACTGCTATTCCTTATGAACATTTTTACATGCCCTGATGATTGTTTACAAGGCCTATACAGGTATAATAAATTCAACTGCCTCACTTAATGATGCTATCTTAATCGTGCCATACTTGCCAGATGTATTCTTTAAGCAAATGCAACATCCCCATATTCTTGCTTTTTGCTTTGTTTTGCCATTGCTTATACCTGTACAGTACTGGACCTGTATTTGAGTGTCAGCTTTCCCCATCTACTGAGAAGTAATTTTGATGTAAACTTTTATGGTCTGTACAGAACTGAGCTAATCATTTTACTCTCATTCTTCATGGCAGGGACTGTCTCGTTACTGTATTTAATTTTTCTCTGAATATATTTTAAAAGAAACGTCGGGTTTAAATCAGTTAATGTTTTTCTTTGTACAGTAATTCTTTTAGAAATGTATAGTGTTATTACCAGCTGGGGAGTAGTCCAAGCATTGATTTTGTCTTCATTAAATAAAAGTTTTTAAAAATTAATATTAATTCAGTAGCTTCTTTAATATTACAGTATAGATTATTTATGAGAATGCATAGTACACTACTCGGCATTTGAATACAGTATATGTAAACTTGTGACGGAAACTCAGACAAAACTAATTCCAGTGAAATTCTAATGCTTGCAAATTTTTAAGAAAACATAGGACAAAAATGTAAAATACCATTTTAAGGCAGAGAGGAAGAGACAAGTGTATCTTTAACTCCTTCGGAAAACTCTTTAGGATTGGTGGCAATATATATTCTCCTTATTAAAAGAAAACAATCACTTCTTCCCAACAGAGACCATACCATCCCTCACCACTACTGTGATGCTTCCAAATGGCACAATGATAGAGCTTCCTCTGCCCTACATCAGGGCTCTTGTAGCTTACAGTAATGGAGAGTTCTGTCACCACAAGCAAAATTTCCGTACCATGCTTGCACAGTGGATCAGTCAGCATTTGGAAGGAAAAACGTTAGTATTTTTTTATTGGTTATTTATATTGAGGCTTGAAGATAATAATTTATTATATTACAATAAGGACTAAAAGAGGTATTGATCAGATGTACAGTACTGTACAGTATTTGTTACTGTTGAAAGAGATAGAAAATGGCAATTGAAAGTACAATATAGTATATCATTGTTCCTAATTGATTTGTAAATAATATTTTCTTTGATTATTATGTTTAATTTTTCTACATTACATCATACATCTACAGGTACGTGGAACCTCGAGACATTGAGTTCTTCAATATGCCAGACTGTGTCACGACCAAACCATCTACTGAAGACCATATTAATCATCTACCTGAAGACCTTAGTCACTCAGAGCTTGAGTCTGATGATAAAATGAACCTTCTATTGGATAACGAAAAGACAAACGTTTATTTCTACGTCACCAGTTCTGGCAAAATTGATCCTGAATTAACAGAACAATTCCCACTTTTCCCAATGGACCTTGAAATAAGTGAAGATTTGACCTACTTGAAAACCAAGGTGAGGTTTTAGTTGTGTGTAATGAAGAAAATGAGGCTGTTATATGAGGGAATGATCATTGTTTAGAACAGCACTGTACTGTACTGTATACTGTACAGGTATAGTAATACAGTATTGTACTACTGCACTACACTACACTATACTACCTTAACCTAAACCAACCCCTGTACCCCTCAAGTACCACCCTAGTACTTCCTTCTACTTTAGCTACAGATGTCATATCAAGACAAGACTGTATACCTTATACAGGTAGTAATAGTAAATAGTTTTTTGAACTGCCTGACAAAAATGTTTAAATTTTGAACTTTTCATATTTCTAGGTGTCACAGTTGGAGCTGGTCCGTGCTGATGGCTCCACCAACTCAGACCCATTGCTGGAGGAGGTGGCGGCAGTTGGCACCTCTGTCATTGTGATCATTGTCATCTGCAGCATTGTTGGAATTACAATTATTGTGGCTCTTCTTTTCTTTGTGAGTTGATTAACTTTTGCCTGTCTGCAGAGGAATCAGCATCTAATCATTTAGGTCCATTTGTTTTCTTTTAATAAGCATCTCTGCTTGATGTCATGTCATAAAAATTCATCATAATGCCTGGTTTGACAGAGAATGGGAAGAGCTTAATGAAACAAGAGGTAAAATTTCCTTTGATTAAGGTTCTGCATGACTACAGAAGACATCAGAAATATTTAGAAGGCATAAGAAATATCTCGAATTTCCTGCTTATAAAGTTTAAATCCTTTTTAATGATGCCTAAAATTTAAAGGATAATATTTATGATTCTCTACTTCAACAATGTCTACACTTTTTCAGATGGTTGTGAAGAGACGAGGTGCCACAAACAACTATTATGGGCGTCGTTGCACACCGGTCAGCATGGATGCTTACAGTATGGACAGTGTCTCTGTCTACCACTCTTTCAGGCGTAAGAGCAAGAGACGAGCTTCTGGTAGATCTGTCAAATCTTACCTCAACCAGGCCTTTGATGACCCGGTGAGTTAGCTATGTTGACAGTATGTCATCAGTGTTTTATTGTTCCAGTTGTAAGTTTATCTTGACTTCTAGATACTATATATCAAGCTTTTCATCTACTGTACCTCTTATTTCTTCTTTTAAATTTTGAAAATTTAAACCCCAGAGGAAATGATTTTTATTATTGCAAAGAAAGACACAATTCATATTAGCTAACAAAATATAATTTAGGTTTTTATGATACACTGTATTGTATACTACAGTAATTATATCCCAAATTATTTTGACTGAATGATTTGTTAGGAATTATTAACAATTGTTTAACTGGTCATCCTCTTCTAGAATGGGCCCACACGTCCCTTGAACTTTGCCAAGCTCACTCACTTCATCTCTGACATTGATGGTGTATATGAGGAGTTTGGAACCATTCCTGTCAACATGCCCAAGTATGATGAGTTGCCATCAGGTGTTGAGGATAAAAACAGGCAAGTTATTGAATTCTTGAGAAATATCACATTATTCAAATACTGATTTTGTATATCTTTTTAAATTATAATGATGTACACATAATTGTGTACAGAAATTTATCCAGAACATCCCTTCATAAAGCTTCAAATCCAGGAATGTCAGGATGCAAGTCTTATCGTTCTGGGTACCAGTAGCGGAGTGATTATAATTGCCTAGAACCCTCACCTTGGCAGTCCTGGTCCCAAACCCCAACAAAGGGTTGCTTTGATTATGTCTTAATGATAAAAATTAAATAGTGATATCTCCGTTAGCCGGAACAACTGGTGCAGAGCACTTCCGGGAATGAGAATTTTCCGGGTACCGGAAATTTTTTCTCGGAATTTCCGGAAAATGTGCCCCTCGGAAAATTTTAATTCCGGTTATCGGAGAATTCCGGGTTTGAGGGATTCCAGCTAATGGAGATATTACTGTAATGTGAAGCACCTTTAATAACAGTATACTGTATAGTAATTAAATGACTCTAACAGTTTTATGAAGGAACTGAAGATTTACTGTACTGTACATTGTGTACTGTACAGTACAATATATCAGTTTTTATGAGTGATACTTGTTAATTTCATCAAAGACATTAAGCATCTAATTTGTGACACTATAAAAAATATTGTCTGAGGTCTTCCAAACAATGAGTTTTTTTATTACTACCCTATATACAGTACTATTTTTACCTCATTTTGAATTTAATATTAATGAGTTGTATGGAAACAACCTTTTGCATAAAAATTTTCAATGGAAAGCTGAACAAATCCAAGATGAGACGCAGTTCTGTTAACAGCGATTATGGCGGGCAACAATTAATATAGTTTATGGGTAAATCAGTTCTGAGAAAAGTAAATATTTCTTAACACTGTAAAGTATCTCACGTTGTACAGACATATAATTCTTTATCCTCCACAACAGGTATGCTAATGTGATCCCTGTACCAGAGACTCGAGTACTCCTAAAGTTACTTAAAGATTCCCGAAACTCAGAATACATCAATGCTAACTACGTGCGTGGTGCCAGGAATGAATCCAAGTACTATATCGCTACACAGGTAAGAATTTCATGTAGAGCAATGAGAAATAATATACAGTATGGGGTGTTGGTGGTAACGTGCATCCGTGTAGTGAAGGGGTTAATATATACTGTACGGTAGGTGACGATCTTTTTAATGGGGCATTAGGTTGTCTGTATATTAGGCAATCCACTTTACGAAAGGTACCATTATGCTTATTGTATAACCCAACAATGACAGTTAGTGCACTTTATTCAAGTGTTTTTTTAACCCCTATTATACTTATTTCTAAATAGCTCTTAGAATAATATTCTTTTTTGTGTGTGTTAGTTCTATTTATCATTGTCTTTTTTTCAGGCTCCTTTGGATGACACTGTAGCAGACTTTTGGAGAATGATCTGGGAGCAAGAGACAAAGGTAGTAGTGATGCTAACAGACTTTGTGGAGAAAGGCATTGACAAGTGTGCAGATTATCTCCCACCTTCAGAGACGTTAGATTGCCATCGATTATATGGTGATTTCCAAGTGAGTTTTGTCATTTTTATCATTTACGTACAATTGTTCAGTTCAAAATTAATTATGCAAGTTTCCTTATACAGTACAGTACAGTAGTATATTATAATGGAAAGGAAATACATCATTATCACTCTTCACTGTGAATATTGGAATATATTATATATTTTTTTTTATATTATTTACACTTATAATGGTGTACAGTACTGTATGTTGTGTAATGTACTGTAAAACAAACTAATTGAAATGCCCCCTAACAAACTGATATTTTATACATGGACCAAAAGTGAATTTCATCTTTGATTTACACACTGTTCCTTATCTCCAGGTGACCCTCAAATCTCGAGATATGAGAGAAAAATATGTGGTTTCCAATGTTCAACTCAAGAATCTGGAAAATAACCTAGTTCGTGAGGTGGCCCACATGTGGTTCACCGGGTGGCCGGCGTCTGGTGTACCGAATGAGGAGACGGCATTTATATCTTATATCCTTGACGTAAGGAGGACACGGAAAAAGCTCAGAGCAAAGGGGCCAATAGTTGTACACTGCAGGTGAGTTAAAGTAGAATTAAGTCTTGGTGAAGAGGATAAAACATGAGAGTTCAAGAGTGTTGTGTCTCTGTGATGAAGTGTGTTGACTTTTAGACTCGTGCATGTGTGTAAAATTAGTCGATACAAATAGGCTAACATTCTGCCTCTATTTAGTACTCTACTGTTATTTTACAAATATAATTAGGGCATATATACATAAATTATATATGTTGTCTAGCTATTAAAGGGTGCATGTTCGTGATAACAGTGTTTTTCTTTTTCTAAATTGTGATATAATGAAACAGAAATACATCACTTGAAAAAGAGGAATTAAACCTAACACAACTTATCTAAAAATCTAACCTTTTATTATGACCAAATTTTAACTTAGCCTAATACTTGTATAATCCAACCTAACCTAACAAAATCTAACTTTTTATTGTGACCAATTAGTGACCAAACCTAATTAACCCTAATCTAACCTAACCAAACCAATACAGTACTGTACTAAAGTTCCTAATAATCCTGAAATCCATTTATTCTTATCAATATTTTGCTAATAATCTATAACATAAAATACATTTGGCAAAAATTGACTAAAGTTCCATTATGTGAACTTTTTGTTATTAAAATTTCTATATTTTAGATTAATTTTTATATAACTCTGTCCTTAATTAACCTCATGATAAATATTCTCTAAATAATAATAATGATAACATTATTAATACTAAATATGTAATATTATTATTATTATTATTATTATTATTATTATTATTATTATTATTATTATTATTATTACCCGAATCTACAGAATTTTATCTTCCCAATCATTAGTTCAGACAATTCTAAGACGCTTTTCTTCTCTAACGTTTCCCGCGCAAATGACCTAAATTATTACTATTACTATTGTTATTGTTATTGTTATTGTTATTCTCTTTAATACTACGGTGACATCTTTAAACTCATTCAAAGTCATTTAATTCTGTATTTAATCTCATTCAAAGTCAGGCATTTAAATTCATTCATGAATCTGTTTATTTACCTCCATTTTCTTTGTTGCGATAAAAGAAAATGGAACTATTTCATGGGATTACTTTCTTATTTTGACAATACTTCGCTTGATGGCCGCAGGTGCAAAAATAAAGAGTCCTTGGTGA
The DNA here is from genome assembly GCF_018991925.1 of Homarus americanus. NCBI lineage: Eukaryota > Metazoa > Arthropoda > Malacostraca > Decapoda > Nephropidae > Homarus > Homarus americanus. Next base: position 2,817,500 of record NW_024723541.1, read on the forward strand.
AAATCAGAGGTTAGGTAAGGTTTTTGTAGGTTTGTTTGGTATCAACACTGTCATATGCTTTGAATTTGAGGGCAAATGTGGGGGTAAAATACTAAAAGAACACCAAAGAAACCTTTAAAAACCTGACCTAACCTCTGATTTGCAGCCCATGGACTCCTTTATTTTCACAGCTGCGGCCATAAGTGAAGTGTTGCCTTTATTTGTTTATTATAGTTGTAAGATATAGCCCATTAGTATAGTGTAAAAGAGCAACTGGAAACTTGACAAAATAGGTTTTACTTAAGTACAATATTTCACTGTTTGTTTTATCTTTCAGTCCTGGAACTGGTCGCACGGGTACACTTTTGGCATGTGACATTGTTATGAAACAGTTTGAGGACCAGCGCAGTGTTGATGTTCCTAGGACAGTGTACTCCATCAGGAGAGACCGAGCTGGTGCTGTGCAAACTAAGGAACAATATGCTTTCATCTATAGAGTAAGTGAACAAGTGCTGCTGTTGAATAAACAATGTATTACCTTTAACATGAACATGTTGTCAGAGACTCTAATATCAGCAGTGTATATAGTATAATGTGTCGTTATAAATAGTCAAGCAAAGTTTGGTTCATTTTGTATGAAGTCAAAGTACTGTACTGTACTGTATAAAGTTAGGGTTTTGATTTTATTTTTTAAGTTAATTTCCCATTGTGAAGGTAATGGCCATTAAAAGTGCAGTAACTCAGACTTGTTGGCATGGTACAGCATATGTACCCAAGTTTCCTTTTGACTAAGTTATCATACCATAACACTGGTGCTGTTCTAATAATATTTTGGGGTTTTCAGGTGATCAACTTGTATGCATCAAAGCTCACATCAGGCAATCTGGATTCCCTCTAGTGACACAGGACTTTTAATTCTTCTTGACCGTGTATCTAAGCTATTGCTACACTATATTACCATTCTCAGACATGTTGCACTTTTAATGTTATCATGAAATTATGAAAACAAAAAAAGCATATGGATTGGTAGGTAATTTTATGATGTGCCTTTCATTAACCAAAAGTGCAATACACCACAGAAGTCTTATTACTCTAATGACCTATTATGCATTATATACAATATTTTAATAAGTATAAACATATGTATATATCATTACATGTATGACTAGCAATTGTTACGGTTATAGTGTTAGCATTGTGGTCATATATTCATGCATGCAACTCTTGGAATTAAGACAATTATTCATGTACAAAGAAGGTGAAGCCAATATTACTGCTACATATTTATTATGTATTTTTATAAGCATATGACCTGTTAGTATATGAAGTCTATAAATATTATGTAATTTTTTTCTCCTGTCTATATAAATAAATCTTTTATTTTCGTAGATTAAAATGTTTGTGATCTTGAATATGTTTATTAATATAAAATATACATGTAAATTTTTATTTTGAGAAGCATTTGAAGGTTGTAAGTAAATGCAGTGCATTTCTAATCAAAGCAACGGGTACAGTAGTGTGACTTTTGGGGGGATAATTGTATCTGATATATTTGTTAAGAATTAAGTTTTGTTTGGAACAATGGATAAAGCAAGAGATCTGTTAAAGAATAAAATATCTAAGTAACGAAATTAAGCAGTTGTTTAGCTGTGTTTGTACAGTAGCATGAAGTTGTTTCATCTCTTTTTCATAGTGATATTACTTTCTCATAATAACTCATTCATTGCTTTATTGCTACATTATGTACTACTGAAATATTTTATTTTGTATTAACATTTTCCAAATGTTCAAGAGGCAATTTCAGTCAACCGATGTCTAGAGTATGTCTGTGGATGTTAATGTCTTACTGTAGTTTGGATATTTCTGCTAGAACACAAAGGGATATAAAATTAGGATGACCCTCGAATGATGCAATTGTTGAATGTCAAAAGAAAAATTAATACTGTAACAATAATCAGTATTTATTTGCCAAACAGACAATATTTTAATCTTTTCGTGTCATTTATCACCCTGCTTTATCCCTTCACAAGACATATTAAACAAAAAGTATATTGATTTATCCATGATAACGTGGTCTTCTACATGTTGAAGTTAATACTGAGGTGTCTCATGCTTCTAGACTTTAATGTCTTAGCGTACAGGATCCTGGGGATTCCAAATTGACATATTGTAAATAGCTTTTGCATTGGTGACAACTTACACACTAGGTTCTAATAACTACAAATGTGATAACTACTGATATAAATACAATATCATAAGTGTATTTGTGTATAGAAATTAAAATACTTTGACATTTAAACAAGGCTCTGGGTGATGAAACCTGCCATAGCTGTTGTACTCAAAACGTGTAACAGAATATCGATGGTTCTGATTTAATATAGCTTCAATGTTATCCTGAATATTAATCTTAACCTCATTTGGCAACCTACCATAATTAGTATGATTGTTTTTTATACCACTTAAAGAGTCTTTCCTACAATAATTCAAGGCATCTATTATTGAGAGCAAATACAAGCTGTTTACTCTTTTTCTCTCTTTATTTATATTCATTCCTTTTTGTGAATGTATTAAGAAATTAGTTTATCAAGTTGCTGTTTTCTCTTTACTTTGGATCATCAATTTCACTATTCAAAATACTGTACTGTACTGTATACATATCCTCATAAATGCATAGCAATGTGTTTTATATTTTTGTAAAGCAACAATTACAAAATATTTAATTCTGGTCATACAAACAAGCATCACCTTATACCAGACCATACATTACAGTAAACATATTAAAGCAAGAAGTGAGTAGATGGCTTTCACAGAGCACGAAGGGGCAATTACTTAGCATTATATGTAGTGGTCACAGTACTGTACAGTACTCAAGGGACAGAAACAAACACAGGTAGATCATATATGCATTTATTGCCTTCACTAATTTTATAATGAGTTCCAGTTTGATAACTATTATCTTTGCAATGTACTATTACTGTCACTGACAAATCAACAAATTTACAGTCATACTGTATTCCAAACTGTCGGGTATTATGATAGTGTGAGCAGAATGACTAAAGTTCATTCTGGATTTCCTATTATTTCTTTTACTGACACTTGCTCAGAATATTAATATGTAGTAACATTTAATCAGTAAACACAGTGTAGTAGGGTTAATTTTATAATTCTCAAGCTGTGAGGGGCAGAGCGTGATAAACATGTCCCCTGTAATGTCATTCAGAAACTGTACTGTATTTGAAATATCTCATTATGCACAAGTACAGGAAGCTGTTAGGTCACTCTGGTTAGTTGATAAATTAATTTCTAAATTTCAGTTTCAGTTCCTTTAACATGACATTTTGTTGTCATTTAAAATAAAATGTAAATAAATTTATTTACAGAGTTCACACATTGAATATGAATCTCCATTTAATGTTTGGTGATGTGTGCTTCCCTAAAATGAAGAAACTGTGATAATTAGACACTGAATACTAGACATAGTGTACATATAAATAAATTTACTTTGAATCACTCATTCATCCATGGTTTTAATGGCTTCACAGTTGTTGGTTGACACATAACCATTACAGTAATACTTACTCTTATATTGAAAGAAAATTTCCCGAAACAACTCAATTTTGTTTTTAAAAGTCACATGTTAAGCAAGATAAAGGATTATTATCAAGGTGATTGAGTGATTCACTTCACAACAGGAGTTATACCTTCATGTTTGTAAATGCATTTTCACCATCTAAAGTCTTTTGTATAGGATGTGAATTTAGTTTAGAGAAATAAACTACCCACAATCATATGTTTTTCTTAAACCCATTATGTAAACACTGTACAGTACATGCATTTTGATCTGTGGTTTTCTCATATTAAAGAATTGATATTTTTGTCTGTGATTTTACTCTGAAATATGCAATGATCTTTTAACATCGATATCATCAATGCACTTTAAATGTGGGGTAATGAATTTGAAAAAAATTATTTTAACCCTCTTGTGCATCATGGCGTGATTGGTCCAATATAACTTTTGTTGTGGTCACGGAAACCTAAAATTTATTGCGTGCACGAGATGGCTAAGATGCTCACAAATACAACCAATATTCCATTTAAATGTGTGGTGCTCAACCCTACCCACCTCCTTGTCATGGAGGACTTTACCTATAGCGACATCGATTAGAAGAATGAAACTACACCAAGTGACCTTAATAATCCCACTACAGTACTCTTTTTGTAGAAACTCATAAAGTCAATTTCCTACTCCAACTAGTTAAAGATCTGACTTATTACAGAGGGGAACAAACATGCAAACCGCTGGACCTTATCATAACTAACGAGGAGGGTATGGTGGCCCCCCCTGTTGACGCCAACCATGATGTGACATCATTATCCTACAGATTTAACTGTTACTTGGTTCATGATAAGAGCAGGCCATGGTTCAAACACAGTATTACAATGGAGATTATGACAGGATGAGGGAGGAGATGAGAGGTATTCACTGGCCTGACTCGGTGAGAAACAAAAACATACACACTCCTCTGAATAATCATAGCCGGTAAAGTGAACTATTTATTTGATAAATATAATTGTGTACAGTATACCTAGGACTAAACCCACTGGCTCCAGTAATGAAAGGAGATCATTACACATGAACCTGCAGCAGTTGACAAAGTTAAGAAAAGTATCAGAAATTCAAGAGGTGGGTTACAACAAATGAAAAGCAGGACAGAAGGATGTAAGCCAAGCCCAAGAACAGAGCAAAGTCAGAACGCAGAAGAGTTCCAAGGGTGAATTGCAAGTGAGGTCAAGTCAAACCCAAAGGCTTTCTACCATCATTCAAAATTAAAGACACGTGTGGGCGTATTAGATCTGAGGGTTGAAAATGGTAGTTTCTCAGACTTGGATTAGGACAAGGTGGAAGCATTAAACAATTTATTTTCCTCAGTGCTCACAATCTCCCTGAATTTGAGGGAACAGGGCTTGACACAGCTCTGACACAAATTATCTTTTCAGAAGAGTGCACAAGAAACTGTGAAAGCTAAAGGTTCATAAGAATGCTAGCCCTGATAGTGTGCATCCTAGAGTGCTAAGAGAGTTATGCAACGAGCATGCTGAGCCCCTTAAGGTCCTATTCTTCAGATGCTTACATGAAAAAAAAAACAGTCTCCAGCAACTGGAAAATGGTTTATGTGAGTCCTATATATAAGCAGTAAGAGTGTCACTCCACAAACAATTATAGACCAGTGAGCTTGACCAGCATGGTGTGTAAAGCACTAGAGAGCATTATAAGAGAGGCTATGATGCAGCATCTATTACGAAAAAACCTTGTAAAGGAGTGCCAACATGGTTTTATACAGGAACCCTCTTGCTAGATGCAATCACAGTACTTAAAGTGCTGGATGCTTGGACTCAGATCCTGGAACATGATGACAATATTTGCAATATACTGTATCTGGATTTTGCCAAGGCTTTCGACAGCGTACCCCATGAAAAGCTAAGAATTAAACTGGAAGGATATGGAATATAGTGGAGCATGCTAGCGTGGATCGGAGACTTTCTTCATGATCGTCATGCATATCCATGACAAGTGGGTACCATAGGGCAGTGTACTGGACCAGTTGTTGTTTGTTTCATAAATGACATGCCAGTAGTTATACACTCCCCCAAACAAATGTTTGAGGATTATGCCAAATTATTCAGGGAAATTAGAAACCAAATGGACTGTGAAGATCTACACAGGAATGGCTGTTAAGATTCAATGTTAAGAAGTGTAAGAGGATGTATCTAGGTCGTACCAATAGCAAGGAGGCATATCGTATATCCCAACGGAATGGAGAAACATCATTAATGGAGACCGAATGTGGAAAGGACCTGGGTGTGGAAGTTGATGGTCTGTCCCGCGTAACGCTCTTCACAAGTGAGGTGTTTCACTATTTGGAGTATACTATCACCAGTCTGGTCCCGAGATATGCTAGAAACTGTCAGTTCATTGAAAATGCCCAAAGGAGGGCAACCAGACTGGCGCCTGCACTATGGCACATCAGTTACCCTGAGAGATTAGTATGCCTGCAGCTTATATTATAAATTGGGCAAGAGGTGACCGTGTCCTTTCCAAAACAGTGTCTATTTCCGTCCACAATACAGTATTCAACCACTACTGTTACCCTCACTGTTCACCATTGCCCACACTGCCTCACACCATCCACACTGAATCACAACGCTCACACTGTCTCACATCATCCACACTCTTCACCACTGCCCACATTGCCCCACACCACCCATAGTCTTCACCACCGCCCACATTGCCCCACACCACCCACACTCTTCATCGCCACCCACACTGCTCCACATCGTCCACGCTGATCACAACTGAGGGAAAAAACAAATAAGGTTATCGCAAGACGTGGCGACCTTCACCTCTAAGTTGGTGATACTGGAGCCTGTATACCTGGCCCCAGGGAGTGACCCGCTGCCCTCTGTTACTCCCACCTGACTATCTAACACTCCTTAACATCCTATATTTTGTGGTTATGAGTTCGTGTTAAGTATTCACCGTGAACGTATTGGTATTGTGTTTGTAGTGTAACTGTGTTGTGGTTGTAATGTAGCTGTGTTGTGGTTGTTATATAGGTGTGTTGTGGTTGTAGTGTAGCTGTGTTAATCAAGACACAAACCCTAAGTTTATCATAGCACTATCATTATACCCTAAGTTTTTGCACAAACTGAGGCCACGAAATCGACGCTATTAATAAAGGCGACTTAAGCAGGTTGACCCAGTGTGTACCTCACCCCCGTTAGCCTGATGTTAAGCACCTCACACGCCCCAGAGTCCGCCAGGGTGAGGCCAGGCAAAAACCAGCACGCTGGAGGCTGACACGAATACTCAAGGCTGGACAGTGAAAGGACTAGGGACTACACCTCCATTTGCCCTTGATTCACACAAATTGGAACAGTGACGTTATTGGTGAAAATAGGCCAGCACATTTATGGTGGGGAACGTGTTTGAATAGTGTGTAAACCAAAGATTGCCCTGAGAGTTTTGTGTGGGTCTCTGGTATATAATATAAGCTCAAATTTTAGGAGACTCGTGTATATAATTTTCTTTTCATGTTAGCAGTAAGAAGAACGTATATCATTGCAGTAGAGTTTCCGTGGAGTTGCGACGCCATTCGGTGTACAATGTGAGGTTGATTGAAACGAAAAAATTACGTTCGTGGATTATTTGATAATCCTGGCCTAACCGTGGATCTGATGCCATCTCTCTCTCTCTCTCTCTCTCTCTCTCTCTCTCTCTTTACGAAAAGCCTTAATTTCGATTTTTCAAAGACTGTAGTCACCTCTCACTCCTGTCAATATATCTTAAAAACAAGTTCAAGATCGGATACAAACTTATGACTTGCCAGTAGATTCAAGAGCTTCGCCTCGGTCCTCTCACCCTATACAATGTAGCATTTCCAACGAAAATTCTGGTGCTTGTGTGACTGACGCTGCCAATTTAAGTCTGGTTGAAAAAATTAACACATAGGATCAATAGAAAGATAATTTGAATTTTTGAGATTACAATAATGATAATAATGACAAAACAAAATTACAATACGAGGCCAGTACTTAGCTCATACAAGTTTCATACCTGTCGGAAGTGTCCTCGATATCGTATTTTACCTGATCACTATTATACCCTGATGTAATAGTCGCAAAAAAGCATCACAGTAGCCAAGATGTATTAGGTGGCTGAACTCATTGGCAAGGCGATCACACCATGAAGGCGAGGTGACTGAGTGCATACTACCTTCCTACCACAGGCTTCGTAAATGAGTAGAAAATGATTAAGTTATGAGACCAAGGGTGAAAGGGTGGATCCAGGGGGGGAGGAGGAGGGGGGGGTTACTGGGGCCGGATCCTTTATTCACCAGAAAATTCTAATACTTATCTTTAATGCAGTATTGTACTCAGGCATTTTGTATAGTTAAAAGTATTTACCATTGACTTTAGAATCTCTCCTAAAATCAAGTGCGCATGGCTTCAAAATGTCCATGATATTGGGGGCTCGCCATGCCCCCACCCACAACTTCGACCCCCCCTTTTGATATTCCTGGATCCGCCCCTGGAGACAAACTTTTTCACCTTTGCCAAAAACAATAGAAATATAAACTTCTAAATTGGAAAGACAAGAGAAAAAAACCCTAAAAATTCATCACTAAATAAGAGCTGCAAATCTAAAGTGTATTTCTCAGAAGGCTACCATAGTGTCCTGTCTCGTTATTAACTCAACAGATATTAGTAAAGATAAGTGATATCTTCCTACTTGTTGGTATTAGAAAACTCAACGGGTTTCTCCTTCCTCTTTAAGTTATTGTATCGTCAAACAACAAAAGATTTCGGCCTCCCAACTCAGTAAACAGAATGTAATAAGTTCGCCCTACCTGTCATGGCGGCTTGTTAACTAAAAGCAGACGTCCCCGGATATGAGAAAGTCTTTCTTATTTAACTTTGACTAAGAACTTCCTGAAGTACAAAATGTAATACTAATAATTAATTCACGCGCAATTAAATGTTTCGAAACTCATCTTTTTTCCCTGAGGTAAAAAAAAGTACTAATGAACCAAGCATGAAGGCTCTCTCTCTCTCTCTCTCTCTCTCTCTCTCTCTCTCTCTCTCTCTCTCTCTCTCGTAAATGGAAACTGGTTCTCCTCGATTTCGTTATCTTACCATTCTCTTTTTACTTTATTTGTTCTTTTTCTCCTTACACTCTGTTTCTTATATTCTTCTTGTGTGGTGTTTATTGTATATTAATCTCCAAGGGCTTTCTGTGTGTTCGTTTTTCTGGCGGGTCGTTAAGCTAGCAGGTATTTGAGGGATGATTTGGGTAAAGAGACGATGGTGATGAATTGATTGAGAGAGAGAGAGAGAGAGAGAGAGAGAGAGAGAGAGAGAGCAGCAAAAAGTTTAAGGTCAGCTTTACTCTTATATTTTTAGTGTTATCGATTCATTTGTACAACAGATTATTATCGATGACTGTCTTTTCATTTGATACTGCCAGAACCTTCTCGAATAAACGACAAATGGTTCTGCAACTTATAGTCTATAAAAAAATTAAAACTTAAAAGAAATGTTTAATCCTACCCTCACATGTTTTAAGTGTAATGATTAAAACGAAAGTAAACATAAGAAACGTGTTTTTCTCCTAAGTTTTCCTTGATGTGTTTGGTTTATACCGTAACAATAACTGACTGCCGCTGGAGGGTCAGAGGCAGTGGCATTATGGGTCATATAGGTCCAACACATGATGAAACACTGGTAGATATTGAGCTGACCAGGTTGTTGCTCGCTCCTTCACCTCTCATTGCTTGACCAGGGTACCGCCACAAACGGGTATTTCACTATCGAGACTTATGTGAAGCGAAAGGCAATGATGTGGAAGGTGATCACTATCATTGAGCACATTCACACAAACTTATCATTACATCCTATAGAGATATATGCTTAGTTGTTACAAGGATGACTTTCGTCTCTGGAGAAAATTGAACGAAGTTTGCCCTTAAGCTGACGAAATGATTCCGTTTTCTAAATCAGCTCCATTTTTCTTTAACAGTTACAATATCTCAACGTTATACAAATGCAGAAAGTAAAGACAAACAAATAAACTTCTTTGGTACACTTAAAGTCTTTTTGTTTGAGATTTATGGTAAAATTCTCCTTCGTTCACATCTTGAAATCTAATTGACCACTACAGTTCACTAACTCCATAACGCCGATACCGGGTGAGGAAAAGCACGGGGTGACAGTGTGGGTGAGGGAGGACACGGGGTGACAGTGTGGGTGAGGGAGGACACGGGGTGACAGTGTGGGTGAAGGAGGGTCCGGGGTGACAGTGTGGGTGAGGGAGGGCACGAGGTGACAGTGTGGGTGAGGAAGAGCACGGGGTGACAGCGTGGGTGAGGGAGGGCACGAGGTGACAGTGTGGGTGAGGGAGGGCACGAGGTGACAGCGTGGGTGAGGGAGGGCACGAGGTAACAGTGTGGGTGAGTGAGAGCACGAGGTGACAGCGTGGGTGAGTGAGGGCACGAGGTCACAGTGTGGGTGAGGGAGGACACGGGGGTGACAGGTGGGTGAGGAGGAGGTGGGTGGAGGAGGACACTGGGGGTGAGGACAGGGTGACAGTGTGGGTGAGGGAGGACACGGGGTGACAGTGTGGGTGAGGGAGGGACACAGGGGTGACAGTGTGGGTGAGGAAAAGCACGGGGGTGACAGTGTGGGTGGGAGAGGAGGGCACGGGGTGACAGTGTGTGGGTGAGGAGGACACGGGGTGACAGGTGTGGGTGGGTGACAGTGTAAGGAAGCACAGGGGTGACAGTGTGGGTGAGGGAGGGCACGGGGTGACAGTGTGGGTGAGGAGGACGCAGGGTGACAGTGTGGGTGTGGAGGGTCGGGGTGACAGTGTGGGTGAGGGGAGGGCACGAGGTGAGGGTGAGGGAGGGCACGAGGAGACAGGTGGGTGAGGGAGGGCACGGGGTGACAGTGTGGGTGTGACAGTGTGGGTGAAGGAGGGTCCGGGGTGACAGTGGTGAGGAGGACACGGTGAGTGTGGGTGAGGGAGGGCACAGTGGTGGTGGTGAGGGAGGGGTGACAGTGTGGGTGAGGGAGGACGGGGTGACAGTGGGTGAGGGAGGGCAGAGGTGACAGTGTGGGTGAGGAGGCACGAGGTGACAGTGTGGTGAAGGGAGGGCCGGGGTGACAGTGTGTGGGTGAGGGAGGGGGCACAGGTGACAGTGTGGGTGAGGAAGAGCACGGGGTGACAGTGTGGGGGAGGGAGACGAGGTGACAGTGTGGGTGGGGGGAGGCACGAGTGACAGCGTGGGTGAGGGGGCACGAGACATGTGGGTGAAGGAGGGTCCGGGGTGACAGGTGGTGAGGGAGGCACGGGAGGTGCAGTGTGGGTGAGGAAGAGCACGGGGTGACAGTGTGGGGTGAGGGAGGGCACGAGGTGACAGTGTGGGTGAGGGAGGGCACGAGGTGACAGCGTGGGTGAGGGAGGGCACGAGGTAACAGTGTGGGTGAGTGAGAGCACGAGGTGACAGCGTGGGTGAGTGAGGGCACGAGGTCACAGCCCCAACCCACCTGGTCTCGTGCCAAGGGCGGGGCAGAATTATGACGCGTTGTACCCGTGACTGAAAGGTTTACTTCAAGACAAAATAAATCATAAGTAATTATTACATTTTTGTTTAGATGATATAAATTATAATGAAGACGTAGAAAAATATCAATTTTTTGCTGAGGAAGAGGAGTGTCCGGGGTGTGTCTGGGGTGGTGCTGAGGAAGGGAGCGTGTCTGGGGTGGTGCTGAGGAAGGAGTGTGTCTGGGGTGGTGCTGGAGGAAGGAGCGTGTCTGGGGTGGTGCTGGAGGAAGGGAGCGTGTCTGGGGTGGTGCTGAGGAAGGGAGCGTGTCTGGGGTGGTGCAGGAGGAGAAGGGAGCGTGTCTGGGGTGGGTGCTGGAGGAAGGAGCGTGTCTGGGGGTGGTGCTGAGGAAGGAGCGTGTCTGGGTGTGCTCCGGTGGTGCTGATGAAGGGAGCGTGTCTGGGGTGGTGCTGGGGGGAGGGAGGGTGTCCGGGGTGGTGCTGGGGAGGGGTAAGAGGTCGTCAACCTTCACGTCAGCGTCGACCTATCACGGGGCAACAATCTTCCTCAGGGTATCAAGGCCCTACGTATAGGTTAACAGCTCGTCTAGTTAACGCTGGAGGTCCTACTACTTGAACATTCCCTTCTTTACGACTTTGGACAGCTGGCGAAGGGGTCATGTCACAAGCACAGGAAATACCGATCGAGTGTATGAGACAGAGTGAGTCAATGAAAGTGAATAGCGTTGAATAACCGAGATTAGGAGAGCGAACAGAGTGAGGGAGGAAAGTGTGGATGAGGAGAACAGAGTGAGGGAGAAAAGTGTGGATAAGGAGAACAGAGTGTAATTCGACACGCTTGACACCTTACCTCATGCCTAAAGGAACCTGTTCTTGGCGGTCAGATGAAAGTGAAGGTTGTGGAGAGTTTTGTAAAAGGAAGATTTTTCACTGGATCATCTCAGGCAAAGGTCACGGGTCAGAGGTCAGAGAAAGAACTGTGAAACATCAGATCACTTTTACGAAGGACGAGTCACGGAAGTTCTGCCAGTGGGGGGGGGAAACAGATGTACAGGCAACGTGACAACGAACCTAAACTTTTCTCCATATACCATTACATTGTGAATATCTTGTTGGGACATACATGCAGTTTAATCTGTCCGCAATTATTTTATGTGAAATTGTCTTTGTATTTTAATCTGAAAATATATGAACCTTGGATTGGAAATTTGGAATCAGCAGCATTTAACTGGATGGATTACACGGATGAGGAGCCACACTGGTCACGATTGAGAGAGGAACGAGCGCATCATTCCTGAGACACAAAAAAAAAAGTACAGTAGCGTCATGGAAAACACTAAACGCTTAATAACACGGCGGCATAAAAAAGTGATATTCCGGCTTTTTTTTTATCAGCACTAACAATATTGAGAGACTTCACCGGCGGGACACAGCTCTCAGTGGCGAATTTAGAACAATGTTTCCTACATATATTGTCGTATATTAACAGGTGTGAATATAACATTTTCCCATTCTTAAGCATCAACAAGTTATATTTTTATACTCCAGGTAGCTCTCACCCATCATAGAAAACGACAGTAGATGAGGAGGCAGACTGAGCTACCGCCTCACGAGGACCTGTATCACAACCACCACTACTATTACAACCACCACTACTGCTACGACCACCACTACTACTACAACCACCACTACTAGTACGACCACCACTACTACTACAACCACCACTACTGCTACGACCACCACTACTACTACAACCACCACTACTGCTACGACCACCACTACTACTACAACCACCACTACTATTACTACTACTATAAATACTACTACTACTACTAGATTCATGTATGTCATAAAAGGAGTACACACACACACACACACACACACACACACACACACACACACACACACACACACACACACACACACACACACACACACACACACACACACACACACACACACACACACACACACACACACACACACACACACACACACACACACACACACACACACACACACACACACACACACACACACACACACACACACACACACACACACACACACACACACACACACACACACACACACACACACACACACACACACACACACACACACACACACACACACACACACACACACACACACACACACACACACACACACACACACACACACACACACACACACACACACACACACACACACACACACACACACACACACACACACACACACACACACACACACACACACACACACACACACACACACACACACACACACACACACACACACACACACACACACACACACACACACACACACACACACACACACACACACACACACACACACACACACACACACACACACACACACACACACACACACACACACACACACACACACACACACACACACACACACACACACACACACACACACACACACACACACACACACACACACACACACACACACACACACACACGCACAGGTCCACTCGAGCTTCACTAAAGACAAGATCGTGACCTGTCTTGCCCTACCTCTCTTCACCTCAGCATGACCCTATTTCTCATGACGGTTGGGGGGGGTGGGTGGTGAAGGGCGGGGTGTAAGATGGAGGGGAGGGGAGGAGGAGAGGGGGTAATGGGGGTGGGGGGATGAAAGACAGTGAAGGAGGGGGTAGAGGAAGAGGAGGAGGAGGAAGGGAGAGGGTGATAGTGGAAGAGGATGAACCACTTGTTAAGATCACCCAGAACCTGTTGGTCAGAAGTGGTCTTCACTTATTCAATAACTTTCAAGGAAAAAAAAAATAAGAATCTTCGTCGTGTAAATTAAGGTATGAATAAATCTTACTTGTATATACAGACTAAAGGACAGTAGTATTTGACAGTCATACACGAATCAAAAGCATCATGTATACAGACTCACAGACAGTACCAAGGCATCTACCAACAGATCAGCTGACAGTAGGACCCAACACGAACAAACTGAAACGAGTATCTAGTCGAGTTTATTTTATCCAAAAGACTTGACTAGAGATAACACACCACCATCCACATCTTAGAGCAATCCACTAAGGGAGATCGGAAAGGTGTGTGTGTGTGTGTGTGTGTGTGTGTGTGTGTGTGTGTGTGTGTGGTCACCTCTGTAATCAAGCTGGGATCTCTATTGCGTCAGGGAGAGGAGGAGAGAGACGCGCACTTAACAGGAGAAAGGAAGGAGAAGGGAGGAAGGCACAAGACAATAAGCAGAAGACCTCGGAGTTAAACAGCATTACGTCAGGTCGTGTGTACTTTTATGGAAGTCGTCATTGAGGGCTCCCAGTGGCTGAGATGATGTAATTGTGTTATTATATCTGTATAAAACCTTTGATTTTGGTAATAGTTGATAATTAAGTTCCAGAAACACAAACAGATACTAAAGTAAGTAGTTTTTTTCTAAATAAAGATTCAGAAGCTTGTAAAAATGACGACAGGGAATCCTTTAGGGGTGATCGTATGTCCAGTTAGGAGTTGAGACAATAATAAACTGAGTTGGGGTATGGAGCGACGGGCAGGTACTGATCCCCTGTTTCTTTTAGTATTCAGCAGCTAGTGAATTGTTTCACCTCCTTGGCAAGATGTTAGTCTACTCAAGGGTTGTTCCGCCATCACTCAGCAGTAGTGGCTGGATGCTAGTCCACTTATGGGTCGCTCTCATTATAGTAGTGGATATGGGTGGGGTAAATTACAGGGTAGGCAACCAGTCCTTCCCTTGAGAGGCAAATCCCCTACTACTTCATATCACTAACCTATTATCACCACCTATCATCACTGCAACCACATCTACCATCACCATCATTACTACAACCACCAAAATCACCACGTTCACTATCACCGCTGCCACATAAGCAGCCACCCTGACCACACTCACTCCCTGCACGTACAGAAAAGACTTGTACACGTACACAAATACACATATACACAGACACACACACAGATACACAACGGCACTCACGAACTAATCCAATTACTCTTAGCCAACCTTACAAAGACAAATACACACAGACACACACAGACAGACACAGACACACACAGACAGACACAAACCAGACATGCACCTAAGCAGAACGAGCCTAATACTTTTACTCTCCCTTTATGCTAACAACACCCAACTATGCAAACAGATAACAAGAAGATACTGACATCCCTTTGTCGACGATAGTGTCAGCTATAACACCTTTAAGGACGATGTCTTAAGCTATAACTCCTTGAGGACGAGTTGTAGTCAAAACAGTAAGGTGCATGAGATCGAAAATATATGAATATACAACAGAACCCCCTCCTCCCCCGAGTATTTTGTTATTGTCGTACAGCATGTTATGATGACTACGAATCAACCAATCAGACTACGTCGTTCAGGCAAGGGATACTTGTAATTGTTAATGTGTATGATAATAGAGGGTATCTTAAAATGAGAGGGAGAGAGAGAGAGAGAGAGAGAGCTGGCGGAGGTGGGGTCCAGGCCACTCATTAAGACCCTTTAGTACTGGTTTAAGTCACTAAGATGATGAAGGAGTCCTGTGTAGGAGGCGGAGGAGAAGCTATATTTTTCATGAGAGATAATTCACAAAAGATAATAGTAGTTGTGGTGGAAAGTCGGAAAGCCAGGAGGACGAGGGGAAGGAAATTGGATTGTTTGTGTCACGACAATACAAAGGCAACGACCCGAATTCTTAGAGATAAACACGATGACTTTTCCTCGTAGCTGGAGATGCAAAAACTTCCCTGATTGACTAAAACTCTCTATGGTGTTGATTTGTTTTACATTATTTATTTGAGATCATGTATATATTCGTTTGTTTTATAGTACTAAAATTGATCTGCCTTTATTTTTACATTCTATCTGATGAAAATAAAAAATATCCTTCGTTCGTGTAAATTATCCATCAGTCATGTGAGGAAAGACAACCAAGCGAATTGCAGAACTGTATTTAACTCGTCATATAACACATAACGCCTGTGCATCTTTACATGCGCGAGTGTGCATTCACAAGCCTCTCTGGGTGGGATGGCCTTGACCCTCACAATACCAGCACCTTCTATCGTCAACTCAGGCTACCCAATAAATTCCAGGTCAAACACTCTATCAGCGAGGTTGATGGGCGAAAGTTGATAAAGGAGTCGCAGAAACACGGTCGCCTGGTGTCAGGTACCGAGATAAGAACACACGCTATACTTACCCAAGTTGCCATAAATTACGGACTGGGACTAACTCCGCCAGCCTGACCCGTTGCTTAAGAGAATGAAAGTAGTTCTCTATGGATTAAAGGACTTGCTTGAAGGCCTCATTATTCTGTGGTTTACTCGATAAAAAACGACTATTATCAGCTCCACCCAAGAGGACCTTAGCGTTGTGTGATGCTCCTCAAGGAATTATTTGAAGACTGACAGTGACACCAAACTCGTACTAAGTGTCTGAATTATTTTTATGATGAATTAATTCCTCTCTCTCAGGTGATGTTTTAATTCAGTTGAAACATCGTATAACAAGAACCTAAATATATACACATAAGTAACATTACATTATATACATAACGAAACAAATAACATAACATTACAACCTAACCATAAACACATACCATTACAACCTGTGTAAATCGTCCAGTACACGTGGTATTCGTCTCTGGAATATACGACAGCAAATAGGTTCTTTTAATCTGTGTGTTATTTAACCATCACACACAAACACTTGACTTAGCTTAAGGGAAGAGAAGCAATAGTACGTTATTTATCATTCATCTTACTTTTATCTCAATGATTATGCGAACTAAACTATCAAACACAGTTATAATAGGTAATGAAAAGTTAAAACATCACTCAGCCGCCTACACCGTAATGTCTACTTGCTGTGAGTCGTATTTCAAACTAAGCTTCGTGTTGTGATGTATGAGGATATTTGTCTTAACTGGTGCTTAATGTTAGTTTGTGTATGATATAATAAACCTGATGAAATATTTCTTCCTTCAAAGTCAGGCGTGAAGTACATTTGGTACACGATGCTGTAATTGAGATAATTGTTGTATTCTGGTCTAGTTCGGGGTCTCGATATTCATCTCTCTCTCTCTCTCTCTTTTATGCATCCCTGTCACAATGAACCTACTTATCTACCTACCTTGTATTCATCGACCTACCAATCTACCCATCTTAACCACTAGACAGACATAAAGGTAGACAGGTAGACACGTCCAGTACCACCACCTCACACTAAGTAAAGCTCTGAGTTCAAGGATCAGTGGGCATTAAAAAGTGAGCCAATCAGGTCACTGTTTACTAAGCGTCAGCTGTATGCGAGCGGGTGTGTGTGACCTGCTTGTGTTTATGTGAGTCATGGTGCTACTCAGGAATAAACAGATGTGATAATGTGTTTTGATGTTTGAATGAATTATTAGGGTTTTTTTTATGTGGTTATTAATATTATTAGCTATTGCTAGTGAAGTTGTGATTATTATCATTTGTTGTATTTGTACTGTTCAAATTATTAATTATTATTATTATTATTATTATTATTATTATTATTATTATTATTATTATTAATATTATTATTATTATTATTGATTACCGATAAGTATCCTTTACACAATATCCAAAAATTGCCATTAGACTTTTTAATATTTAAAGTAATGTGCTGTGATGTGAGGTTACGTCAGACAACTGTACATGAAGTTCCCGTGTCGATAACTCACACCACAAAAATATCAACGTGCAACCCGGGGCGTTCATCAATCAGTTCTACGTCATAAGAATATTATTTTTTCCGATCTTGTCTTAACCAATTCACTACCTCCGTCCAATAACTATTTACAATTTGTTCTGGAATCACGGTTGGTAACAGGAACTTAAGCAGGTGGGAAATTTTGTGAATTTGGGAAGTAATATTTGCTGTGATGGTAGACGTGTGAAAGATGTAACAAGAACTGATCAAGCAAAAACAGCATTTAATAATTATCTAAAAGGACTATTGTGTAGGTCAGTAGCGTGGACACCTTCAGCAGACACCAGAAAGAGGTTTAGATGCCTTTAAAATATGGTGTTACAGGCGAATACTAAGAATATGCTACACTGACAGGACAAAAAAAGAAAAAGTACAAAGATTAGCAAAAACTTCAAGAGAAATACTTAAAATGTACAGAAAAAGACAAATTAGATGTTTTGGTCACATACTTAGGGATGAGGAGTTAATAGCAGTAATATTAAAGGGCAAAGTTGAAGGTACGAAGGTCAGGGGAAGGCAGAAACTAGGGTGGGTGAATGAAATTAAAAACTGGATCAACAGCGACATACAAAACCTTGGGGGATCAATAAAAACAGCCCAAGAACGATTAGAGTGGTGGACTGTGGTCACCAACCTTCAGATAATATGGATGGTACTCTGAGTTTACTTTTCTTCCATCTTTACTCCATTTATCACTAATTCTACTTTTCATCCGCTTTTGACCACATTTCCCTACTAATTCCGATGGAGCAATAAAATCAGGTTTATAATTAGTATTTTAAAATGAGTCAATATCACCCTTGGCGTCTCTTTGTTATCTAAATGTCATCTATTTACATTTTCTTGCCTTTATTATTTTCCTTCCTCTTCGTTCTCATTATTATAGATTTTCTTTCGTTTTTTCTTTGGTCATGTGTTGCCCCAGTGTCACCGCTCTTGACATTACTAAACCGTGACTCAGCTTGTCTCACGCCCATGACACGTTTATGGGGGTCACATCTGGGGTTCAGAGGTTACATGATGCTGGTTTGGGGGTCAATATGTGTATAGGAGACGTTAATAGTGAGTCAATGTGTGTATAGGAGACGTTAATAGTGAGTCAATGTGTGTATAGGAGACGTTAATAGTGAGTCAATGTGTGTATAGGAGACGTTAATAGTGAGTCAATGTGTGTATAGGAGACGTTAATAGTGAGTCAATGTGTGTATAGGAGACGTTAATAGTGAGTCAATGTGTGTATAGGAGACGTTAATAGTGAGTCAATGTGTGTATAGGAGACGTTAATAGTGAGTCAATGTGTGTATAGGAGACGTTAATAGTGTGTCAATGTGTGTATAGGAGACATTAATAGTGTGTCAATGTGTGTATAGGAGACATCAATAGTGTGTCAATGTGTGTATAGGAGACATTAATAGTGTGTCAATGTGTGTATAGGAGACATTAATAGTGTGTCAATGTAAGTATGTATATAGGAAACGTTAATAGTATGTATGTCTGTGTGTACAGGGATTTTTAATAGTCTACATATATGTGTAGAAGAGACGTTAAAGTGTGTATGTGTGCAAACATAAGACACATTGTTAACGTCTCCTATACACACATTGACTCACTATTAACGTCTCCTATACACACATTGACTCACTATTAACGTCTCCTATACACACATTGACTCACTATTAACGTCTCCTATACACACATTGACTCACTATTAACGTCTCCTATACACACATTGACTCACTATTAACGTCTCCTATACACACATTGACTCACTATTAACGTCTCCTATACACACATTGACTCACTATTAACGTCTCCTATACACACATTGACTCACTATTAACGTCTCCTATACACACATTGACTCACTATTAACGTCTCCTATACACACATTGACTCACTATTAACGTCTCCTATACACACATTGACTCACTATTAACGTCTCCTATACACACATTGTTTCACTATTAACGTCTCCTGTACACATACAGACCCTCACAAACAGCACCACGTCACCTCTGGACCCAAGAAATAATCTCATAAGCAAATTGTTCGTGAACCTATGACCGTGAGGAACAAATAGTCTCTTCCCTGGAGACTGTAGCAACAAGAAAACAGAGTGGTGATTATTTTTATTAACTGGTTCACTCTCTCTCACTCTCTGACTGTACACAACCCAGTCTAGTTCTGCTTCCACTCTCTTATCTTCATGAACTGTCACACCATTATCGACTGGGGTGAGTTTTTTGTGGGTATAAATTCATCCATCCAGGTCACCATTTTATAGCACCAGAGTTGAAGAATTATCGTTTTATAGTAATGTATTTTGGTGATTCAACTGACAGAATGTTTTGGTACCATTTAGTAAGTCTTTCAACAGCCAGGGTCTTTAAAACGTGATAAATAGATAAATAATAATAATAAATAAGCAAATGAGAAAGATAGAATACTATAATGAGATTGACAAAAACTGAAAGTGACAGACTGGTGATGATGCGTCTGGCCACTACCCTCAGGACACACACACACACACACACACACACACGGCCAGAGCTCAGGGCTATGTTTCAAGGTTATCCCAACTTGGGTGCTAATAGCTCCTATATTTTATTGATTTTTTATATCCCACGAAGCGAAAAACATCGAGGTTAAGGTTACCAGATACGTGTTGGTGTGGGTCGGTGTGGGTCGGTGTGGGGTGTGGGTCGGTGTGGGTTGGTGTGGGTTGGTGTGGGTCGGTGTGAGTCGGTGTGAGTTGTAGTAGTGGCAATGAAGACCTTTGGAAAGATAAGGAGAAGTAGGAGGGTGGGGTCGTTAGAGTGTCTGGGCCAAGATCACTTTAGTATACTAGTAGAACAAGGTTGTCTGACTGCTGCTGGCCACACATGGTAGTGAATTACTGCTACCGTCCGTCAGCCTTGATACACGTCTCTCTAAACATCTTGAGTACACGTGTTACTGCTCTTCTTGAGTACACGATTATCTACTTATCTTGAGTACATGTCTATCTAATCTCGAGTACACGTCTATTTATTTAAAGCATTTCATTAACCAAGGAAAAATATGTGTGTGTGTGTGTGTGTGTGTGTGTGTGTGTGTGTGTGTGTGTGTGTGTGTGTGTGTGTCCGTGCGTACATGTGGTTGGTTAAAAGTAATATTTCTATAACCACAAAATTTGGTAAATAATAATCTGGGAAATAACTTCACACTTGAACAGACACACATACGAGGTTGTTGACCCTTCTATAAGAACATTCAGTCGTAGGCACAGTCTGTTCTGATCTGACTGGTGGATGATCTTTGCACGTGAGGGGCTGCTAGTTATAGTCACTTTTATTAAACAAGATTCTTAAAACACCGTAATATAAAAACACACTACCAAACAGCTACCAAACAGGGAGGTACTACCGCCTGGAAAGATATTGGAAGCATAATGTGTCTAATGGTAGACCCTGCTGCTATATGGCATCACGAAAATTGTGACCAAGTCCCAGGTTGCTCATCTGACTTTCTGCCTCATTTACACACAATTGCATGGTCTCAATTGTTTCTCTTACCCTTGACAACACAACATACATATATTGTGTATCACTTTTTATCTTTTTTTCATTTTTGTATTTATAGTTCCTATTATTAAAATTATTATTATTATTACAGTTACTGTATTATTATCATCATTATTTTATTATTTTATTTTTGTTTGTTTTATCATAGATTTTATTTATTATGAATTAGTATGACTATTATTTATTATTATTATTATTATTATTATTATTATTATTATTATTATTATTATTATTATTATTACATTTTCGCCCCCCAGGCTCCGATGTGGGTCAGTGACCTGTGTCCAGGTGGGCTAATCCCCGTAAAAAAAAAATCCTATTTTCTCTACGTGAGGAGAATAACTTAAGAGGATTCTCGGGGCAGGTAAGATCAGTGTCTTGATGCCACTTGTGACCCGTCAGCTTCTAAGGGCTCAGGAGGAGCTAATGGACGGCAATTTACACGGCAATGAGGATGTGGTTACCTGCTTTTAGTGTGTGTGTGTGTGTGTGTGTGTCACCTCTAAAGCTCACAATTAGCATAACACAAGTGCCTTCTAGTCCTAAACACACACTATCAACGTAACCTCCCCAAAAATGTCCCCGGAATTGTACCTAAACAAGAATGAACCCCTGGAGTGAACCCTTAGTTGGTGGGGAAGTGAAGCGGGTTCACTCATCAGCTGATACCTTGTTACGGTCCCCAGCTAATCTATCACCTTGTAATATCTACGTCGGTGTGTTTGATGTCGGTGTGAGCAGATCCAGGTTACGAGGACAACATTAGCAGCTGTTGTACGATGCTATAATATTATTCATTACATGTTAAAAATTTACACCTGTGGGTACAAGCAGATGCATACAGATACACACAAGTACATTTATAAAATCTGCCGTAGGTCTTAGTGGAATTTATTAACTAAACACATACAATAATACACTGAAATACACAATACACATAATATACACATAAGTAAAATGATTTCTTGACCAATACTCATCCCTTGATACAGGACTTAACGTACCCAATTCCTTCAAGCACAGATCAGGTTTTTTCCCCTGTTAAAGCCAGTTAATTTACGGTAAGCAAGTGGTAAAAAAAAAAGAGTGGCTCCTTCAACAACCTCTTTAAGTGACCGTCGTTACAGACCAGGTCACCGCCTCACTCTGGCAACACTGAGTAAACCAACCCTACCTGAGGGACCATTGATATAAAACTAATTCTCTATTGACTTTGAGAGTTACAGTAATACAGTTATTTTGCTATGAAGTACTTGGGATTTTTTTTTTAACCTATAAGATGATATATAGTGTAAATTTTTGTAATAGTTTTTAATTATGTTCTGGAGACAATTAAAATATTTATTCATATCTATAATTTATCTCTTTTTACAGGTCTAATGGGGAGTGGGGGAGAGTCACTAGGGGCGTGTGGCCAAGGAGGGTGACTCAGTAGGGGTGAGTGTGGCCAAGGAGGGTGACTCAATAAACATGTGTGTGGCCAGGGAGAGTGACTCAATAAACACATGTATGTGTGTGTGTGTGTGCAGTGACTCAGGGAAGCAGGTTCAGATGGATGGGTGTGGCTCAACAGAGAGAGAGGTCAGGACTAGCCAGGTAAACTTGTCTTCCTCCCCCACCACCCCCTTCCCCTGACCCCACCTCACCCCCTCCTGTCACCCCTGACCCCCCTTCCCACACCCCTCTCCCCTGATGACACTCGAGGACCCACAAAAACAACAACACGCCTCGTAACCTATAAATCCATATTTTTTGCGGCTTTAGGATTTCATGTTTTTTTTTTCAGATCACATTGCCGGAGTGCTGACATGGTTTCCACTGTCGCTGAAATACGCCTCAAAGCAACTTTCACTCAGTATGATTTGGTCTTCAGTTCACATGTCCAGTTACTGTTTTTTTTTTTTCAGTTGCGAAAAAAAAATTCAGGTGCAAGAAAATCGATATTTATAATAAACTGATCTGTGAATTGTAATGAAACACGTCGGTCTAAAATAAAAATTTAAATATTAAAATGAGAAGTCAGGTGTTTGAATTAAAATTTATGAATTAATTGTCTTCTCGGTGTGTGGTTTATTGTATTCAGCTGCGTCTGTTCGTTTAGTTGTAATGGCTTCCCTATGCGTCGGTAGAATAGAATATACTGTAAATGACATACCGACCTAAATATAGTCCTTTGAGTGGACTGTATAAGACCTTGAAGCCGAGGAGGTGAAAGTTTAAGGTTACAAGATGTGGTCAAGGCCGGTGTAGGTGTGTGGCAGTGACCAGGTCTACGAGACTCCCGTATTCTGGAACCTAAACCAGAATCCTTTTGGAGATACAGAAGCCGGATTTCCCTCTTATTAAACTTAAATTTCTGATAGTTTCTGACACACACACACACACACACACACACACACACACACACACACACACACACACGCAGTGGCACCTCAGATCAACACCTTTGAGCTACTGAAATAAACCCCTAAAGCAAAACTAGGAAGATTCCCTCGTAGCGGTACCAGACTCTTACAAGCTGGCGGCGGTATCCAAGGCGAGTGTCCCCAGCAGGCATTCCATCACGCATACTTACTTTCTCACTCTCACCTCCGCCTCACCCAATAGTTGAGTTGTTTCTTAGCTAAGGCACATTATTACTACTGAGCAATTGGTGTTTGTTCATGAATCTTGTGACCAACAGGGTGTAGAACTTTTCTGAAACGTTACTTAGATTTTTTTTTGGGGGGCCACTTAACCACGTCTTCTTGTGGGTGAATTTAATTTACTTTTAACCGCAGTATGTTTTTGTGTGTGTGAATCTGATGTCTTCTTAACAGCGTCTTTTGTGTGTTAAATAAATTTCATCTGAACATCTTTTTTTTTATACGTTATTCTGATTTCAGTTTTTTTTACATCTCAGTCTTGTGTTCTTTAATAGTTGTTGTTTTTGTTTCATAGAGCTGCGAGTTGATTATATTGATCGTTTTTGTGACTTTAGTGAGTTTCTTTAACTTCATTGAATGGATTATGATAGTCGTTTCTATACCTTCAATAATATAGAAGTCGTTTTAGCTTGTCCATTTGAATATTTTTCTCCTTTTTGTAAGTCCCTGTCATCATGATGGTTAAAATGTGGGTTAAAAGCTGGTCTGAAGGGTCAAAATGCTAATGGGTCGACTCTTATTAAGCCCCAATCCTAATGGATCCAGTCCTATTTAGCCCTCATCCTATTGGCTATAGAAGTTTGGGCTGTGGGTCAACTAGGAATTGGGACCATATGATCCTGGGCCACTGACAAGGACCCTACAGAACACGAAGTCTCATTTACGATCGAAATCAACTCTAACCTGGAAACGAGGTCAGGTGAAGCTAAACCCAGGTGTCCTTACTACCGCCAACACACCTACGTGACTTGAATCTCACCCACTTGACCTACATGACTCTGTGTGTGTGCGTGTGTGTACATTTCGATCACGTTTCCCACTGGTGTGTACGTATACTGTGAACACATTTCGTTCAATCGTTACAAAGTCTCCTTGTGTTCTTGTGTGCATATATTCTGTGTTCGCATTTCGTATAGTACGCATCCAGTGTACATATTCCGTTCTATTCGTTCCCTACTTATACGTATGACCTTTGGGTGCGTCCGTGAGCTAAGCTTAAGAGGTATGTGTCAGTATTAGATAGGGAGTTCTTTTGTTTTTGTCTACACCCTAAATGTGTATATGTGTTCCTGTATTTCAGCTATGTACGTCATTAATGGCATGTGATTATATGGTTAGGTGTGTGTGTGTGTGTGTGTGTGTGTGTGTGTGTGTGTGTGTGTGTGTGTGTGTGTGTTTCGTGATAGTCTTATGTGTCCATGATCTGGTTCCCATGACTACCTTCATGACCAAGCATCACCAAGGTGTGAGGGCCAGGCGGCGTCATCACCATCGCCTCCTTCACTCGTGGTCACACAGTCATCACCAGGCGCTCGTCGTAACAAAACGTAAACAATGGAATTTAATTTATCCAGCTACTGAATGACGTTAATTTCACCTTATGAGAAAGTAGATAGATAGATAAATAAATAAATAGACAAAAAACCCACATAATTAACAGTAATCTGCACCAAAGTTGAGGAGAGTGAACACCGCCTGTGACCGCTGTACACTCTTACTGGCAACACACACCAACACCCGCCAGTGATTTCAACGGAGAGAAGATAGTGAGCTTTAAGGCAACACCCGCCAGTGATTTCAACGAAGAGAAGATAGTGAGCTTTAAGGCAACACCCGCCAGTGATTTCAACGGAGAGAAGATAGTGAGCTTTAAGGCAACACCCGCCAGTGATTTCAACGGAGAGAAGATAGTGAGCTTTAAGGCACCTACGACCCCTGCCTATGTGTGTGTGGGAGTTTTGTGCTTTCATTATTCATATAAACAGAAAAACAAACATTACTAATTGAAGATGATGAATGATACTATAGAATAATATTAAATGAGTAGGTTTGATTGTGTCTACGCTAGGAATGTGTACACGTGTTATTGTAGCTCAAGTATGAACGTCACTGATGGTATGTCATTATGTATGTGGGAGTGATGTGAGAGCATTATGTACTGTATATTTGGGCATTAATACGCATATATAAAATCCTTAAGTGACATAAGGGGTTTACAAGTATACTAAATCCAGTTTAAATAAAAAATAAATTACTATACATAAAACAAGTAATATATGCGAGTCAACAAACCATTAAGTATAAGTTTAAATTAATATTTTATAAGAAAAACATATAAAATCATATAAGTATATACTGTCAGTTATAAAAGCCACTCGTTGAATATACCAAGTTTTTACCGTATATTAACCCGTTTATATTATACGTAACTTAAACCAATTACGAGATATGACACAATTCAGGTATTATTCTTCAGTAAATATCACTCTCAATTGTTTTTTTTACATATTACGACTCTGACCTATTTACTATAATTTTCCTATGAGCCAAACGCCACCTGTATTATCTTATTATTTAAATCCCGATGTATGTATGAGGGGTTGCGATGGCTGAATGGGTATGACACTCGTCTGCTATAACTTAGGTTTGTTGGTTCGTGACTAGAGTACTCCAATTTCCATATCAGTTTACCCCAGCTGTGGATAGGTACATCATTTCACACTTGGGGAAATGAAGGGGTAGAATGCAGTGCCGGCCTTGTTATCGCCTTGTGTACTGAATAAAGTCAAGGTATCTTATCAAGAGTGTTGTAACGTTAAAATTCTCAGTCACGTCAATATTATTTCTATTATGTATTGAATGTTTGTAATTTTCAGTTTTGCTTTAGTTCTCTACTTGTAAGAAATACATTCAAAATCACCTTTATTGTCGACTTACATGATAGTGTAATTAATCTACCTTAAATAGCTGAAGTTAAACTCACTTATGTAGGTCAATTAATCCAGATTGTATAAAATTGTGACCAAAGTTACACAAATGAGGGTGAAACCACAATGACTCTCAGAGGCAGAACAACTTAATCTGCAACATATATAAACTGTGACAAAAAAAAAGTCACTTCCCATAAATAATCAAATTAACGCCCATATGTGAACAATAACATCAAAAGTGAACCTTAGTTTGTCCTAAATTACATAAAACTGGAGTGAAAGAGAACAGTAACCCGGAGAACGAAAAACTGACCATCCTTGACAGGCACACGAACCAGTTCTGCTTGTGCTCTCCACCCTCCCTCTCCACCCACCCCCTAGGGCCCGTGCTTACGTCTCTCAACACTGGCTGCTTTCACTAGGGACCACTGTGGTGCTTTTGGCCAAGGCACCATTATAACCATAGTGATGATATTATTATTATTATTACTGTCATTGACGATGATGATGATGCAAATTTAACTTATACAGTAAATAAGGATCATCTGGAAATAGCCCCAAATTAAAAAAAAAGTCAGTCTTTCTGATATTATCATTAAGTTTGAGTTAGGGTCAACTTCAAGTTATAAACAGTTTAATCTGGGCCGGTAAGGTGACCACAAGTCACCAGATGGTCGTAAAACTCATTTGGTTGGCCAAGAACCTGCTGAACATGGCTGGCCACCTGTCCTCGACCCACCTCACTCACTCACTCACTCTTTTAGTCAAGATAGGTATCACTCGACCTACATCAACCACACCTGCCCTTACCCTCCAATAATCAAAGGTGCCTCCTGGCTAAAGTGATTAACAATTCACCTGTTGATTCCTCGAATTGGTCTCTGATTGGTTTGGAAGTCATGTCTTCAGGGAACAGCAGCAAGGTAGTAAATCCACAATAGTAATTAAAAGTAACTCCAGGCCACAGTAAAGTAGAAAACCCCAAGTAACAATAACAAAAAGTAACTCCAGGCCACAGTAAAGTAGAAAACCCCAAGTAACAATAACAAAAAGTAACTCCAGGCCAAAGTAAAGTAGAAAACCCCAAGTAACAATAACAAAAAGTAACTCCAAGCCACAATAAAGTAGAAAACCCCAAGTAACAATAACAAAAAGTAACTCCAAGCTACAATAAAGTAGAAAACCCAAAGTAGCAACAACTAAAAGTAACTCCAGACCACAGTCAAGTAGAAAACTCCAAGTAGCAACAACTAAAAGTAACTCCAGGCCAAAGTAAAATAGAAAACTCCAAGTAGCAACAACTAAAAGTAACTCCAAGCCAAAGTAAAGTAGAAAACCCCAAGTAGCAACAACTAAAAGTAACTCCAAGCCACAATAAAGTAGAAAACCCAAAGTAACAATAACATAAAGTAACTCCAAGCTACAATGAAGTAATAAACCCGAAGTAGCAACAAAAATATAACAACACACACACACACACAAAGTACCAAGACTCATAGATTTCCCCCGTACTTTTTTCTACTCTTTAAGGCACCCGACGCCCTTGAACTCAGGTGGTATCAAGATTCAATTATGAACAGGGGATTTACAATGACCTGACACTGTACTCATTCTCATCTGTAGTGGCTCTTACCTGTGTCATTTATTTGAGGTTAAATGTGTTTACTTGTGGAGTATTTTGTAGCTTCTCTCAATGTTTATTTTTTGGGGGGTATTAATGTTTTGTTTCGTGTTTATTGTTATCCTTTTTCTCTCTATCTGATATTTCCTTCTTGTGTTCATTTTTTATTATGTCTCTCATTCTGTCTGGCTGGCTGTCCATCTTATTGTCTCTATCTCTGTTTCTGTCTCTTTGTCACTGTTTATTTATCTGTCTGTCTGCGTTTGTATGTCTGTATCTCACCAATAAGTAAAGTACCTCAAGATCTTCCTACCTGTTGAAACACATCCACACATCATAACACGGAGATAAATATCCACGCCTTTGACCATGAACATCACCAACATAACTCGGATTTAATTTCAAAGTCATTTGTATAACTAGGATGATGTAACTACTTTGGTATCCCTTTACTCTTCCCAGTTCTGTATTCCTTTGGCCCTTTAGCTACGTTCCGCTTCCACCCTGAATAACTAAACAGTAGACGAAGCTTAAACTCTTATGAGTATTGTTTACATTGGCCATTATACACTGATAAACTCCATTCGCTGTTTTATTTCTTTTCATCTGTATGTAAAAGCCGCTGTTTCATCTCAGTTTTATAATTCAGTTTGTTTTTCCATTTTAATCCATCACAGTAAAAACCAAAAGTCTTCAGTATTCTTACCTGTCTTACTGTCATAATTTTACATCTTTCGTTATAAAAAAAATCTTTGCTTCAGTTTTTTTTTAATTTTCAGGAATAAACCTTGACACGTTTACCCCCTCCTCCCCCCAATGAGCTGGAGGAGATGGCGGGGTTGACCTCGCTGGAGTCACAATTCACAAGCAGCACCGAGCAAACACTCTGCACCTTCCAGTTAGAATGTCGTATATTAGACTCGGGTCAACCGCACAAAATGTACCATGAAATCTTGCTTGTTATATACTGCCTATACGACACGAGCCCCAGATATACTTCCAGAATTTATTGTCAGCAAAAGAAAAATATATAATGCCAAAACACAGGCAGGTAAATTGAGAGCAAATATATGAGGAGGTGACCACAGGTGAGGGTGAGGACAGCCAAGAGGTTGGTCCACGACCCACTCACAGTCCAGTTTTTAACCTGTGTAAGTTGTTCACGTGTTGGCCAACTGCTAGTACACAGCAGCCCTCCCTTGTGTCGCTTAATGGAACAAGGTTGTCGAGTGTCCACTGTGCTGACTGAACGAGACTGGATGCTGGCACTGAGCGATTATTTGTAATGATTTTGTTAATCTCCTTCTCGCGTCGCGGACACGTCTGCTTTGACAATGAGATTCATGATTTTATCGTTCCCTTGTAACGGGTGTCTACAAGACCGATAAGCTAATGATGGATCTCTGCAGGACTCTGGGTTTGAGAATGTATATTTTACTGTAGCGACTCAGCGGGGACACACAGTAACTACACCCAGCCTAAAATATCGTCAAATTGAATGTGTCAACACCATTCTGTTTTGGTCAACTGCCTCCATTATAGTATGCAGCTCTTGTCAACTTGCGGCTTATGAAAATTGGAAATGAAGTTGTTGGTATGTTTTGTTGTCAGCTGCTTAAACATGTGAACTGTCCCCCCTCCCCCAGGTGACAAGCATCAACAAAACAAGGCATTAAAAGAATCTCAAGTAGCAATAAACTAAATTAAGAGGAGGTAAATAAATATTTCTTTTTACTGAATATATTACTAAATTTTATCCTATTTTAAACGTATACGAAAAAAAAACACAAATATATATATACTTCGGAACATATTAAACAAATTGTAAATACTTAAAGGTAATAATTAAGAAATGCAAAAACTCCTGTGGCAACACTGTTATTTGTACTCCTCGGTATGTAGAAACAAACTCGACAAGGAGTAATGGGGTGTGTCGACCAGTGTGACGTGCTTGCTTTACCAATAACTACGGATAGCAAATTCAACTTAACTTTGTAACTGGTTGTTGTGAAGGATCGTCAAACTTAATGTCTACGACTCTTATTCACAAACATGGTTAAGTGACATCAAGTTCTTAACCCTGTGAGTACGATGACTTAACCCTGTGAGAACGATGATTTAACCCTGTGAGAACGATGACTTAACCCTGTGAGAACGACGACTTAACCCTGTGAGAACGATGACTTAACCCTGTGAGAACGATGACTTAACCCTGTGAGAACGATGACTTACATACAAGATTAATTCATCATACACACGAGGTTTAATCATCGTACTCACAGGGTTAAGTCATCATGCGGAGTTAACATCATACTGACGTCATTAACTACATTTCGTTGACATAATTAGTCTGTCTCTTTAGTCATTTTGTTTACGAGACAATAAAGAAAGTGCTTAAATATAATAAGTAATAGCCAGAAAACTATGAAAATATCCCTCCATCTAACATCCATTGTTGTACCTACTTTAATGTGTAGGAGGGCCAGGGGAAGACAGAGACTTGGATGGAGGAATGAAATTAAAAGATGGATCCCCAGAGAGATGCAAATTATCGGAGGATTGGTAAAAAAATAGCCCGACAACGCTTAGAGTGGAGGATTGTGGTCGCCAACCCTAAGCTATGAGGAAGCTATTTTTGACTGATTGATTGAACTTAGCGTAAGTTACGTGCTGTACATCGAGTGTTGATGTAAATATGCTCTGTGCAATGACGTTTCCATGAGCACATGTTTAGGGTATGGTTGAGTATATTATTTTACAGCAACACTTGATGCACAGCGCATGACTTAACCTGAGCTGAACTTCATTCCACACCTCCACCTGCCAGTTGCATAAAGACGATTTTTTTCTTTGCAATTATCAGATCTGGTTATATTCTTGCCTCTAAAACACGATTGTCTTACTATCGTACAGGCGATATGTATGTTACAGATAACTGACGCTGATGCCAGGTGTGGTGGCCAGGTATGGAGGCCAAGTGTGGAGGCCAAGTGTGGAGGCCAGGTATGATGGCCAGGTATGAAGGCCAGGTATGGAGGCCAGGTATGAAAAGCCAGGCGTAGAGGGAAGATGTGGCAACCAGGTGTGGAGACCAAGTATAAAGGTCAAGTATGGAGGCCAGGTAGGTCAAAACAGCCTCTCTTCCTTAGTTAGGAGACAAAAGCCCACGTTTGGGGGGGGGGCGGAGGCTTGGTTGGGTGGGGTTGGGTTGGTGAATGGGAAGCGCTAGGAGGGGTTTAGATGAGTGGTAGGAGGTCATGGGGGAGAGGGAGAAGGGAAGTGTTAGGGGTATGGGTGTTTACAGCTCAACGCACCCTCCCTTCCCTCCCTCTACCACAATGACCTCGCCTCAATGTCTTTTTGGGGGTGAGGAGGGGGGGGTGTGAGGAGGGGGCGAGGGAAGAGGGGGAGGAGTGAGAGGGGAGGGGCTGTTGAAGGTTTATTGAGCTGTTGTGACCTGGATATCTGAGGACTGGCCAGCACCACCCCACGCCCACGCCCGTGCATAAGTCCAGGTCTAGATACAGGTTCAGGTACGGTCCCAGGTACTGAGACATTCACATTCACGTACAGGTCCAAGTACAGGTCCACACACACGTACATGTCCAAATACAGGTCCACACACACACACACGTACAGGTCCAAGTACAGGTCCACACACACACGTACAGGTCCAAGTACAGGTCCACACACACGTACAGGTCCAAGTACAGGTCCACACACACGTACAGGTCCAAGAACAGACCCAAACTAACACGTACAGGTCCAAGAACAGGTCCACACACACACACGTACAGGTCCACACATAAGAACATAAGAACATAAGAATGGAGGAAACTGCAGCGAGCCTATTGGCCCATACTGGGCAGTCCCGTTTACACCCAACCCCTATTGCTCATATAAGCATCCAACCTATGTTTGAAGCTATTCAGCGTATTCGAGTTAATGATGATATTTGGTAACTTGTTCCATTCATCCACTACTCTGTTTCCAAACCAGTGTTTACCTATTTCACGCCTAAATCTAAATTTGTCTTATTTAAAACCATTGTTACGAGTTCGCTCCTGGTTGGATAGTTTGAGTACCTTTGAAATGTCCCCTTTGTTTAGCCCTGACTTCCACTTATACACCTCTATCAGGTCGCCCCTCGCTCTACGTCTCTCGAGGGAAACTCAGATCAGACAACAATGACCCTAAATGGATAAATAATTATTTAAATAACATCATTGGCCAAAGGAAGGCGATAGGTAGAAGGATAAAGCATGGCGAAATTTACCTCCAGGATTATTATAAGATATTGGCGAGTAAGGTTAAAACCGAGATAAGGAAAGCCAAGAGGAATAATGAGGTAAGGATAGCAAGGGAGGCGAAGACAAGCCCCAAAGGATTCTACCAAATGTATCAAACTAAAACACGAGAAAAGATTGGACCAATACGGTCAGATACCGGCGAGCTAACTGATAACGACAGAGAAATGAGCAATAATCTGAATAAATATTTTTCAACAGTTTTCACCACCGAAAATTTAAACATGATACCCAAGGCACCGACTCTATTCGGAGATAGTGAAGAAAACAAATTAAGCGAGATAGTAGTGACTAGTAACGATGTTAGTAAACAAATAGACAAACTAAAGCCTAATAAGTCACCTGGTCCCGATGAGATATTTGCCAGAGTATTAAAGGAATGTAAGGAAGAGCTTAGTATGCCCTTAGCAAAGTTGTTTAACATGTCCTTAAAAACAGGTGTAGTACCAGAATCCTGGAGTATAGCGAATATAATACCGATTTTCAAGAAGGGGGATAGATCACTATCCTCTAACTACCGCCCAATCAGTCGAACATCAATAGTAGGCAAATTACTGGAAGCAATCGTTTCAAACTCTATTCGAAATCACCTGGAGAAGCACCGATTGATCAATGATTCCCAGCATGGCTTCACAAGCGGACGTTCTTGTCTAACTAATCTATTAACATTCTTTTCATCAGTTTTCGAATCGGTGGACGAGGGGCGCAATTATGATGTGGTATACCTCGACTTTAGCAAAGCCTTTGACAGAGTCCCCCACGAAAGACTAATTAGAAAGGTAGAAGCACATGGCATCAAAGGTAACATCCTTAAATGAATTAGGGCGTGGTTACAGGACAGGAAACAGCGAGTGAGCATTAACGGCACTAAGTCCCATTGGAGCAACGTCACAAATGGAGTTCCCCAAGGCTCAGTACTTGGACCATTATTATTTATTATATACTGTACATAAACGACATAGATATCGGCATAGACAGCAACATAAGTAAATTTGCTGATGACACTAAAATAGGACGTGTTATTAAATCTGACGAGGACTCCGCAAAACTACAGGAAGAGCTAAACAAATTTTTCGAATGGTCGGAAAAATGGCAGATGAAATTCAACGTGGGCAAATGTAAAGTACTCAGTATAGGAGATGTAAACAGGGAAACCAGATACCAGATGAACAACGATGCCATAGAGAAATCCGACTGCGAGAGAGATTTAGGAGTAATGATAAGTAGGAACCTTAAGCCAAGTAAACAATGTGTTTTTGCTCATAACAAGGCTAATAAAGTACTTGGGTTCATACAAAGGAGTGTTAGTTACAAGACTAGCGAGGTCATCCTAAAACTGTATCTTGCTCTTGTGAGACCACACCTGGATTACGCAGTTCAGTTCTGGTCACCGTATTACAGAATGGATATAGAATCATTGGAAAGAATTCAGAGGAGAATGACAAGACTAATCCCGGGCATTAGGAGCCTTGAGTATAGAGACAAGTTAAAGGTCCAAGTACAGGTCCACACACACGTACAGGTCCAAGAACAGGTCCACACACACACGTACACATCCAAGAACAGGTCCACACACACACGTACAGGTCCAAGAACAGGTCCACACACACACACGTACAGATCCAAGAACAAGTCCACACACACACGTACAGGTTTAGATGCTTTCTTAGCCTTTACACCTGCCTTAAACCTCCAGACCCTGATGCTCCTTTATGTCTGGCAGCCTTATGGCATCTTTGTCAGACACAGTTTCGGGGATATGAATTGAGTTTCGTGTGTTTGAATGTCCCACTGCTTATTAGGATATACGTCATTACTACCTAGCCATATTTACGAGGATGTTACTCCCTTCATATTCATTATTTAATTAGAAATACTGCGCCAGGCTCTGAAAATTGTATCAATCCACTACCTTCTATTTTTCATTCTATCCCGCTTGAGCTCATAACAACACTAAAATTCCTATCTGGCACACGTCAAAACACCAAAAATTCAATGCCATTTTATTTTTATTAAATGTTTACTATTTACAAGGAGTTAAGATACAATAATTACTCCTAATTCATAAGTAAACCAATATTTAGTAAGTATTAAATATCGTGTCAGATTATATCAAATAACACGTAAAGTAATTATGGTCATGATTGGTTCATTAGAATTCCTGTGGATAATTATCACTTCAAACCTATCATTACCAACTTGACTCCTTCACCCACCATTACTTAAGTCTCTCTCTATTATCTCAGTCATTCTATCTCTTATATCTCTCTCCATCACCATGACTAATGTCTCTCTCTGTCTCCTAAATGACTCAATCATTTTTGGGTCCTAACATATCACCTTAAACCTCCTTTGTCATTCCATTTCATTTGCAGAACTGACAAGCCAGCCATTCTCTCTCTCTCTCTCTCTCTCTCTCTCTCTCTCTCTCTCTCTCTCTCTCTCTCTCTTTATTCTCTCACTTCTCCTCTTTCTAGCATGACTGAGACAGTGAAAGGAGGAAGGAAGGAAGGAAGGAAGGAAGGAAGGAAGGAAGGAAGGGAGGAAGGAAGGAAGGAAGGAAGGAAGGGAAATAGGAAGGGAAGGAGTGAAGAGCGGAAAGAGGGAAAGAAGGAAGAAAGAAAGGAGAGACGGATGGAGGAAGAGAAAAGAGGTAGGGAGGGATGAAGAGGAGGAACGAAGGAACACAGAGAGAGAGAGAGAGAGAGAGGGTTGACCTGGGCTGGTTGCTGGTGGTAGTGGCTGATGGTTACTTTCTCTCTGAGCTTAACTGGATCACCATATTTAGCGGATCAAGACCTGCCCCCTCTGAGATGGTCAGGCGATAGACTGACCTTGTGGGCTGACACTGCTGACGTTTTTAAGGATTTTTACCCTTTTTGTTTCTCTCTAGGGTCATCATTTTTTCTTTTTAATAAACGTGGCCTCCAGCCTCCCCCAATAGCCACACCTTCGCCACCATTTAATTACCTTAATATTAAATATCCTAATACATAAATAGCTATCCTATCTGTGTTGAATTAGTTGAGCCGCAGATCTACTATTACTACTACTACTACTACTACTACTACTACTTTTTTGTTTTGTCTTAATGGCCTCCAGCGTCCCCCAATAGCCGCACCTTCGCCGTCATTTTATTACTACTACTACTACTGCTACTACTACTTTTGCTACTACTACTACTACTGCTACTACTACTTTTGCTACTACTACTACTTAATACTATTAGTACCAGTGGCTCAGGGGTAATTAAGTAGTAGTATTACAGTAGTAGTTCAGGAGTAGTAAGAATATTGTATGGAAATGTTACAACATGAGAGAGAGAGAGAGAGAGAGAGAGAGAGAGAGAGAGAGAGAGAGAGAGAGAGAGTATCGTGTAACAAATGTTGACCCTGAAGAGTGTAGTAGTCGCCCTTGAGTCCAGGTTAGCATCAAGAAACCTTCGATCTCATTTTGGCGTAATTAGATAGAGAGAGACAGTGAGATAAGAGATACGAAGCCTGAGACAGAGGGTTTTGAGGGAGAGGGAGAGAATGAGAGGTGAGAGACAAAAATGAGAGTGAAGGAGAGGGACAATAAATGAGAGGTGTGGCAGTGAGAGACAGTAAAAAAGAAGTGTGAGAAAGAGGAGAAGAGGAGGAGAAAGGATAGCCACCACTACCACTACCACCATCACCACTACCACTACCACCATCACCACTACCACCATCACCACTACCATCATCACCACTACCACTACCACCATCACCACTACCACCATCACCACTACCACTACCACCATCACCACTACCACTACCACCATCACCACTACCACCATCCCCACTACCATCATCACTACTTCTATTTATTATCATCATCACCATTTCTATCTTCACACCTATTATCATCACCATTATCACTATCACTTCACCATCACCTTCCATGGCATCAAATATTAGAGAAATGAACCCGAGGGAGGGAGGGGTGGGTGGGGCTGGCCAACTGATTGGATACACAGCTCGGCTCCTCTCATAAGATAGCGGTCGGTCGCTAATCTGGGTCCAAGGCATTACCAGTCCACTCAGCTATACACATTATCGTTAGGGAAGTGAAGGTGGCCTCCTTATGTACTGGAGGCTTAATATAAGTATACTATGTCCACACTGCCCACATGGATTTTTTTTTTCATTTCTTCTTCACAATTACAAAGGACAGTTGTAGCTGGGGTGACAGAATGAGACACGGGGAAGGTAGTTAGATATTTTAGAAATTCTCTTCTCTCTTCCTAGATAGATAGAGAAAAGATCCTTAGATTAGCTTTTTTGAATCCTTGTTCAATATTTCTTTGTTCTCTAAAATATGGATAATGAAGCCAAAATGTCACTGATTCATAATTCACAGACACTAATGATTCAATAATTTCACGTTGAATATTGAGAGTAAAAAACCCAACTAGTGATTGCAAGCATATATATACCTTTCGACACACCTACTGGCCAATGCATATGATAATAGGGAGGGAATTGGCAGCCTTACTAGATCACGGCAGGTACAAGGTATGATGCTTTAATTACCCAGACGAAATGGTGTGTTATATTCTTGTTGTCCCTCACTCTTAACCTTACTGATCTGGAAGTGGAACCCGGGCAGGTCACCCTCCGCCTCCACCTCCTCAACCTCCTCCATATCCACCTCTTTCTAGGTCTCACTCCAAATCCCACCTCCAGCCTGGTCATCAACACTGCCGCAGAACTATACGCTTTACGCCACGCTAAACACAAGACACCCTACCTCACCCTTCATGGTCGTCGGGAGATGATGAGGAGAAAAATTTACCCCATTTTTGTAAGGAATTGATTGTATCACATGTGTGGGGGAGGCGGTATGGCTGCCTCACACACCCGGCTACTTTCAATTCCTGGCCAAGGTCTTAGTATAATGAGGTCCTGACCAACTGAAGCAGGGCAGACGTGCCTATACGAGTCCCTGGCGCAGCGGTATACAATCTCCCGCTAGTAGCCCTCCCCTCCTCCTCTTTGTCCATCCCTCTATAAGCTAGGTGTTCCTTCCCGTTTTGTCCTCACTACCACAGCATCACAATCACCATCTAGCACCACAACACCATCACAACACAATAAACAACACCACCACCACCACCACAATATTCCTCTTCCAATGAGATCATGAAACAACAAAGTTAACCCGTCCTTTGTAGTGTCAATGCTCCCAGCAGATCATTAGCAGCCATTAATGACAGACATAGATTTAAACTGATCATAAAAACCAAGATCGGAATTGTAGATATAAACAGTAAGTCTTTCCAATGATCTAAATTCACACAGAGTATCAACGAAGATGATTTAAAGGGATTATTTGTACTAGGAACTGGGAAGTGAGTCTAGGAACTGGGAAGTGAGTCTAGGAACTGCAAATTAACAACTTTCTTTAGTCATGGAAAGTAAGGATAGGAAACGACGGAGAGAAGACCACGAAGGGGGGTATGAGAAGCTTCCCCTGCCGCCCCTACATAAAACATCTGGTCTCTTATCCATTCCTTATTGTTCTAGTCTTTTGATCGTCGTGTCTGCCCCATGACGTATGTAAGAAGGTGACTAGCATAACTTAGGCTGCATAAACACGACAACCAGCGGCACAGTCTGGCTCTAGGAAGTCAATAATGGAAGTAAGTGTGTGTGTGTGTGTGTGTGTGTGTGTGTGTGTGTGTGTGTGTGTGTGTGTGTGTGTGTGTGTGTGTGTGTGTGTGTGTGTGTGTGTGTGTGTGTGTGTGTGCGCGTGTGTGTGTGTGTGTGTGTGTGTGTGTGTGTGTGAAAGCAAAGTCTGTTCCCTTTGTAGTTTGAAATATTGCCTTTGTCACTCGAGCAGTTAAAGATGTCCTTGATATAAACACTAACACCAACGCACTTTAACACCAACACTCTGTAACACCAACACACTCTAACATCAACACACTCGAACAACACACCTTAACATACTTGAACGAGAAGGAGACTGTCAATCACGGTCCTCCATATCAGTATTCCCGGCCGGGTTCGTGCAGCTCAGAAGATGGACTGAATGGCAGGGACCGCGGAGAAAATTTTCAATATTATCTAATTGAGAATATAATATTTTATAAAGGTTTTGCGATATAGATACTGACGTCAGGATATAAGAAGATAAACAAGTTGTTCAATTTATATCATGACGTTCTATAATTCGGTCGTAAGTTATAGGAAAATATAGGTATTGGTCATATAATCAGGGTTTGCTTAGACACCTTCAAATGACAAAATGATGCTGAGAGGATATTAACCACGAACGTTTTGAGGACTATCATAGTCTGGGCCTACTTGTGTGTGTGTGTCGTGGGTAGATGATGGTGGTGGTAGTGGTAGGGATGGTTGTAGTTGATGGTGGTGATAGTGGTGGTGATGGTGAAAGATGGTGGTTGTAGTGAGAGTGGCTTCCCAACATGACTAGGCGGTATGCAGGGGATAATACGTTACCGTCCTCATCAGAATGCTGTTCCCGTTCCCAATCCACATTCTACCCCAGACAGACGTACACCTCCGTCTGGTAGGGACACACACACACACACACACACACACACACACACACACACACACACACACACACACACACACAGAATATAGAAAATGGAGGGCGGGGCGCAACCAAACACCTTACATACACAGCCCATGATGGATGATCCTACCTGTACAGCCACCTACCATTACCTTCCTTGCCTCACTATTATGAGTTATGCTCTCACACTCACCACCAATCTAAGAGGGTCAATTTAAGGGGTTCAAAGATGGCATGACTAACACACACACACACACACACACACACACACACACACACACACACACACACACACACACACACACACACACACACTCACTGACTCACACACACTCACACAGACTTCCTCACTATCTCCCTCAGCTATAAGACCGCCTGTACTCTCTCCTCCCCTTTCATAACCCTCCTTTGGTATTCCTCCGCCCGCGATCATCACAATACTCTCCCTCTCACACCCTAACACGAGCAGACAGGCGCTAACGATAGACACCTCAGGCATCAGACACCCGAGGCAGCAGACAACCCAGGCAGCAGACAACCCAGGCAGCAGACACACACCAGAAGGCTAACAGCAGGCAAGGTTTCGCTGACAATTATCAAGTGTTTATGTTACTAATTATTTAATGCAATGACAAAGACCTGTACGCAGATGAAACAACTGTGCATAAAAGTAATTTCTAACTCTCTTTTACTCATGCTTGACTCACTCACTCAACCACCGACACAATTACTCATCCATTCACCCACCAACCAATCACCATTCATTAGTAACCCACCCACCCAATCATATACTGTACACACTCATACTAATCTACTCACTCACTCACTCACTCACTCTTACTAAGGTTCATGTATTAAATAAAGGTATTTATGAGAGTTATATTCCGGGAAAATGTTCTTTTTCAGCCCATGAGTGTGTAGTGGGTCAGCCCGGCCACTCCCACAAGACCTTGACCGCACAGGGGTTGCCAGTCCTCAGCCACTGCAAGATGATACGTTTCACCACCTGAGGTAAGGAGGGGTGAGTGGTGTATTCCTCACCCGGAGTTAAGGGAGGAAAGAAGGCTGTCGTCAACGTGAGATAGAGGAAGGTATAAGGTAACATGGGAAGGAGGAAGGCTTTCGTCACTACAGACTTCAAGATGAAATTCGAGAGGAAAAAAGATGTTATAATAATGTGGTATTTTACTGATGTAAAAATAAATGAGTAAGCAAATTCCCAGGCATATGTTCCAGTATACGGCGTCATGTGATGCGTTAATATCTTTAGATCATCTCACGAGTAAATAAGATTTACAGTTGTGTCCCCTTAATAAAACTCCATTTTCTGTGTATCCAATTAATTTCTAATTTATAAGAAGGCTCACTGTACTGTACTGTACTGTACTGTGGTTACAATATTTATATGAAATCAGTATTATTATTCCACAATGCGGTTATTTTTTTATTCGTACGTTTAGTGAATCTCTCTAATCAACCAATGTTATTAATTACAATGGTATCAAATAAAAGTTATAATATTAATATTTAACAGAGTAAACTAATACGTTAACCAAATAGTAAATAAAATAATAACGTCTGCTTTTTCTGCTGTAACCAGAGATCCACTGACTGTCAGCAGACCTACACTCAGCTGTAACAAGTTACATTACGAGACCCGGCCAGGGACCTCAAGCTACACGATAAGCCCACTGGAGTTTAATAGGTCTACTGTGGCATCAAGGAGACCCAACATCTGGCGACAGAGATAAGTGCCATAATAATATCTAATACCTGTCTTTCTTATCTTTATTTTTCCTATTGTTCCAAGTCTACGATACTAACTTGTGTTTAAGGTAAGGAGGTATACAAGAAACTCATTCAATATGGTTCTAATATGCACATACTGGATATGAACCATTCCTCAACACCGCTAGTAACCTCACAAGACAGTGGTCTTAAATCAGGGGTGGACGCTCGTCAGGGTTTGCCACGCCCCTCACCATGATGACAAATAACTCTGCACGTCCATAAATTTTATTTTAGTAATAAATCACACACCTTCCTTCAGAACAAAACAAACACTTGATCTACTGGGCATATGACTCCTGCAGACGGAGTACTAAGCTTCAACCTCAGACGAAGAAGCTTCTCTACATCACAAGTATCACCGTCACAGCTTAGTTTATTTCTAATTTTCTTTCCTTATAAAAAACAAAAAACAGTTTAGGCTTCAGAAGCTATACAAAATGATGAGAATTTCGGATAATACCAAGACACTTTTAATCATATACAGTGAGTGAGAATTGACCAACTCATGAAGCCACAAATCAATCAACTAACAGCAGTAATAGTCTAGGCACACACACACACACACACACACACACACACACACACTCTCTCTCATTCACGTTATAGATCAGTGTCTAGTTAACACAAGACACCGTAATAGGTCATTGAAGAGTGTAAGCTAACGTTGTATCAGGTGTGTGTGTGTGTGTGTGTGTACTGTACCTGTGCGTGGCCACTCTCACCCTCCACTGCTTCAAGCACATCACGTGAACAAACAGGGGGTGTCAACACAGTCTGAGGCGGCTTGACAGAAAGTATAATTTTGTTTTTCTTGTTCGTGTTATGGAAGTGACGTTGGATATATGAAGTCACAGACATACACAGAAACACATACACAGAAACACATACACAGAAACACACACACACACACACACACACACACACACACACACACACACACACACACACACACACACACACACACACACACACACACACACACACACACACACACACACACACACACACACACACACACACACACACACACACACACACACACACACACACACACACACACACACACACACACACACACACACACACACACACACACACACACACACACACACACACACACACACACACACACACACACACACACACACACACACACACACACACACACACACACACACACACACACACACACACACACACACACACACACACACACACACACACACACACACACACACACACACACACACACACACACACACACACACACACACACACACACACACACACACACACACACACACACACACACACACACACACACACACACACACACACACACACACACACACGAAACAAACGGTCATAGTTTCGCCTCCACAGCTACTAAAAAAACGTTCTTAAAAAGAGCCCTCCCTCACAACAACGTTCCCCAGTAAGCCAGCCAGGTGAGGCAAGCACAGAAATGACTATACGCATCCCAGAACGTTTATCACAATGACTCGGCTTTGTTATTCTCGTGTCCTCCTGAGAGACAAGACAACAAGGCGAGCAGGGCAAGACAACCGATCACTGGTGCCTGACCCTGTGAGTGCCGCTAGAGAGAGAGACACACATCTTCACAGTTATATATTTACTCTCCCATCCTGGCTCAGGTCTTATCTCTTACATTCTCTTCTTCTTTACCTCGACTCCTGCCCTCTCCTCAGTTCTCTGTCTCTCTCCTACCTCCCTCACACACCACGCCTCACCACCACACACCCGCCTCACCATCACACCCCACCTCACCATCACACACCCACGCCTCACCATCACACACCACGCCTCACCATAACACACCACGCCTCACCATCACACACCACGCCTCACCATCACACACCGCCTCACCACCACACACCCACGCCTCACCATCACACACCCACGCCTCACCACCACACACCCCTCACCACCACACACCCACTCATCACCACACACCCACGCCTCACCATCACACCCCACGCCTCACCACCACACACCCACGCCTGCACTCACCACCACACACCACGCCTCACCACCACCCACGCCTCACCACACACACGCCTCACCACCACACCCACGCCTCACCACACACACCCACGCCTCACCACCACACACCCGCCTCACCACCACACCGCCTCACCACCACACACCCACGCCTCACCATCACACACCACCCCACCATCACACACCTCACCATCCACACCCACGCCTCACAACCACGCCTCACCACCACACCCACGCCTCACCACCACACACCCACGCCTCACCACACACCCACGCCTCACCATAACACACCCACGCCTCACCATCACACACCCACGCCTCACCACACACACCCACGCCTCACCATACACACCCACGCCTCACCATCACACACGCCTCACCATCACACACGCCTCACCATCACACACCCACGCCTCACCAACACACCCACGCCTCACCACCACACACCCACGCTCACCACCACACACCCACGCCCACCACACACCCACGCCTCACCATCACACACCCACGCCTCACCACACACAC
Organism: Homarus americanus; assembly: GCF_018991925.1. NCBI lineage: Eukaryota > Metazoa > Arthropoda > Malacostraca > Decapoda > Nephropidae > Homarus > Homarus americanus. Next base: position 2,861,115 of record NW_024723541.1, read on the forward strand.
CCACGCCTCACCACCACACACCCGCCTCACCACCACACCACGCCTCACCATCACACACCCACGCCTCAGTCACTAGTCCTCAATACCAAGGAACATCATTTCCTCAACCTGTCTCCTCCATACAGTCGACATGTTAGACAGAAACAGAACTAGGGTGGGTGAGTGTATCACATCACAGTACACCCCTTATAACAGGTACGCCTTAAACACCCACGGTGCCATACCAGGTCGAGGTCACGGTACACCCCTGGTCACGATACACTCCTAACCAGGTCACGGTACACCCCCAGGTCACGGTACACCCCTTATAACCAGGTCACCAGGTCACGGTACACCTTACACCCAGGTCACATACACCCTAGGTCACGGTACACACACCCAGGTCACTTATACTCAAAGACCTTTACACGTTCACTGGGACGTTCACCCCACACACACACACACACACACACACACACACACACACACACACACACACACACACACACACACACACACACACACACACACACACACACTCCTCATCTACACTCACTCTCCTTACCTGAACTGATCACTTTCACCTGTCCACCTCCTCCTCCTCCTCCTCTCTACCTGGCCGCACCTCACCCCCATGTTTGTTACCTCACTAACTCACTCACACACACACACACTCACACACACACACACACACACACACACACACACACACACACACACACACACACACATACATAGACACACACACATGATTCACCTTCCCGGGGTGTTTGTCCTCTCTCTCTCTCTCTCCTTTTTTTTAACCTCATGTTGAAAGGGAAAGGTGGTATTGTAATCCAATTTAGCCCGTGTGTGTGTGTGTCTGTGTTTGTGTTTTGTGTGTGTGTGTTTGTGTATGTGTGTGGGTGTGTGTGGGTGTGTGTGTGTGTGTGTGTGTAGGAGAGTATGTATGTACGTGTACAAGAAATCTGAAAACTGCAGAGTCAGTTTTTAGGAAACATTATATTTTCTTCCTCAGGTAACATTCAACTCACCTGTAAAACAGTACATAACAACAACAACAACAACACTATACTTGCCTTTACAATAATCTAAGCTCAAGTTTTCAGGTATTTAATTTACTGAGGTTAAGCCCATAGACCGTGAAGTGACCTTGGACACCAATTAATTTATAAGAGAGGTTTTTATTCCCAGACACGACGCAAGAGTAAGAAAGACTCGATCATTGGCTGTGATAACCGTCCTTGGGGAAAAAAACACCACATATGTCTACCGGGAGAAATACATCTATCAGTCAAATCAAGACACACGGAGATTAGAATAAATAAACACAGCATAAAAAAAATTTTGATCAAATTATTTATGGCTTTTTAATGCATTTTACACGTGTTTCAGTTTGGTTCACGTTCCGTCCTGAAAGAATCGGAGTTCGGTCATAAATGCTTGTGTTTGCTTAAAACTCACTCGTTTCAAACCATGTAATGTGGTAATTTAAGATAAATTTTCAGAGAGATTAGAAAGTAAAAGTTTCAATGTGTTTTATGTTTCAGGTCTAAACACGGGACAGTATCATGCAGTTCAAAAGTTCACTCATAAATGATTGTACGTTTATAAAGCTCACATGTCATAGACCGCAAGAGGAACTTATCTTAGTTCACTTTCCACAGAAATTATTATGCAGTTTCAGCGTGTTTATTTTTTTTTTAGATCAGATTATGTATCAAATGATCTCTTGACCAGTGGAGAAATCAGTAGAAAAAAAAATTAGTGTACTTGTCAGAGTTACTTATTTGAGGTCACAAAAGCCACAATTCTAGTTCAATTTTCAAGGAGATTAACAACTTCAATGCGGTTATAATCCATCTCTGAATATGGGATAATTTTACGATCAGATCAAAGATATCAATCAAAAATACTTGTGTTTGCATATAAGTCAAAAGAGATATAATTTCCTTCGGTATTCAAGGAGATTAAAAGCCTCAGTCCTGTTATGATTCGTTACTATATATGGAATTATTTCACGCTCACCTTAGAGGTCATGTAGTAATCATTATTCTTGGGTTAAAAGTCACCTGCTGGCCGCCTCACTCACACGTTAACACACTGATGAAGGAGCAACAATTATAAAAAAAAATGATAAACTTAGTGAAAGATGATTTATTGACGGAAAAAAGCTAACGAGGTATTATTTATTTGATTTTATGCTTCACTTGTGTGTCCAGAGGTGATCTTGTTGGTAGCCGATGAGTTTATGAGTTTTTCGGTGTTTATTTTTATTTTTTTATTCTTTCGTGGTATTCGTTGTTTCGTTAATGGCGATGTGTGTTTTTTTTCATTGTTTTTGTCGATGTTTATGTTCGGTTTTGTCAGCGTTTGTTCTTGTTACTCTCTTTCTTATATGTTTGTATTTGTTATCGTTTTCTCGTCGTTATCTGTAAGTTTTTGTCTGTGTGTCTGTCGAGTTTTGTATATGTTTTTGTTGTTTTCGGTGTTTTGTATATGTTTTTGTTGTTTTCGGTGTTTTGTATATGTTTTTGTTGTTTTCGGTGTTTTGTATATGTTTTTGTTGTTTTCGGTGTTTTATTTCCTTGTGGTAGTGGGGATAATCTCTGTCTCATCCTCTGTCTTTCTTCCCCCTCAATTTATTTCCTTCTCTCTCTCTTTCTCTCACCCTCTCTCCCTCTCTCTACCCCCTCTCTTTTCTTTTATTCCCTCACTTTCTCCCTCTTACCTCATCATCACTAAAGCCACACCCTCTTTACCTTCTCAGAATTCTTCCCATTTTCGTTCACGTATCAAAATATTTCATAATTTTTCATATTATTCTCTTCTTCTACAATCATCATCATCATCATCATCATCATCATCATCATCATCATCATCCTTTGTCCTATCTACATTAGTTTCCATCTTCTCTCTAGTTCTTCATTATCCTATTCTTCCTTTTATTATCTTTCACGACACTAAAAAAAACTATCTATACAAAATTGTGTTGAAAAAATATGACACAACAGACGAAGGATTTTGACAACCCTACCGAGACAACAGGAGTCACAGTGTTCGTTCTGAAATTTATCGATCACCCCAAGTACAGATAGAGTTTTTGACTGACTATACATATTCTGTGTAGTACATACTAACAATACTCCAATATACAATACACATATACATACACCTATACATATACAGGTAATGACACGAGCGACCTGGTTCCCGGCAAAACGTGTTAGATATACAAGAGACACCGAACCAGTAAAATAAAGAATTATCTTGTTGTTTTTACTTGAGGCTAAACGTTCAGGTCACGGCTAAGAGTCAGTGGCATTGATCTTTATTAAAATTTATCTCAGCAGAACATCAAGATTAGAATAGACGTGATATAAAGTTAGATAGTGGACGATAAAAACAAATGACTATCGATGGGAAAAAACACAGGGAAAAAGGCTACAGTTTAATACTTATGTGAGGAAATGTGTCTCTTGGTAACTAAATCTTTTTAATGATTTATTAGAAATTTAAATAATGCGAAGATTTACCTCATAAATCTTGACTCATAGGTGATCCATCATCCGAACGTAATTATCATCCGAAGGTAAATTATTATCCGAATATGAATTATGGACGTAAGGATATGTTTTTTTAGGTTATGTTAGCAATGGGAGATATTCGAACCTGTCATTTTTATTCTACTCATCTTGCTGTTGAGCTGTGGGGAGTGAGTGAGGAAGAGGGGTGTGGTAAGTAAGGAGGGTTTGGGGTTGAGGTGGAGTGTGGTAGGTGAGGAGGGGTATGTGTGTGGTGGGTGAGAAGGTGTGGTGGGTGAGAAGGGCGTGTGGTGGGTGAGAAGGGGTGTGGTGAGAAGGGCGTGTGGTGGGTGAGAAGGGGTGGTGGGTGTGGGAGGTGTGGGTGAGTGAGGGGGGGTGTAGTGACCGAGGCGGTGTGGTGAGCGAGGCGGGTGTGTTGTGTGAGTGAAGGGGAGTGTGGTGAGGGAATGACGCTCATATGTGTAGTGAGGTGACTGAGGGAGAGAGGGAGGTAGGGAGAAAAGGAGGAAGGTAGGGAGGGAAAAGGTAGAGCGATGGAAGTGTGGTGGTTTGTGAGTGAGGGAGGGCAATGGCTTGAGCAGGGGGAGAGAGGGAGGGAGGGAAAGAGGGAGGGAGGGAGATAGGGAAGGAGGGAGATAGGGAAGGGGGGAGATAGGGAGGGAGATAGGGAGGGAAGGAGGGAGGGAGATAGGGAGTGAGGGAGGGAGGTAAGCCGCCACCGCCACTCCACAAGCAAAAAGTAGGCCCCGCCAAGTGGACACCCCCGACCCCACTAGTCTGCGATACGGGTCACTGACTCCACGCCCGTCCTGATCACTAAATCTTGTCTCTTCTTGTTGTTGCTTTCGTGTATTTACCTACGTCAACGCCCAGGACCTTTCATTTCAACGCCAAACAACAGATTCAACGCTCAGTGTCTTTGAAGCACCGGTCGAGGTTTAAGTTTCAACGCTAGACGAGATTTTTTATGTAAACTATATGATATTCCCACCTGTCAGCTGCAACGCTCACAGTCTTACTCCAAACACTCGACACAAACATCTGAAGAGTCATTTAACACACACCAATTCGTCATTCCTCTGAGCCCTGGTGGACGTTTAATTTCCCGCCAAGTATTACAGGGAAATAGTGTTAGGAATGATGACAAAACTAAATTAAACAGGGAGTTTAAAACTAAACGCGGTAAAGGGAGGACTCAGAACACGACTAACTTAAATGTCTACTACGCGAACAGTAGAAGTATGAGAAACAAAATGGATGATATTAGGGCCTTGGTATGTACCGAAAAAATCGATATAATAGCATTCACTGAAACATGGATCAACCTAGACTCATGTGAGTTGCTGGTCGAATACCAAATTGCGGATTACAAATTGTTCCATACCGATAAGCAGACCAGGAAAGGAGGCGGAGTAGCAATCTATGTTAGGGATAATCTGAAGTGTGAAATAAATAAGGAGATAAAAACTGAGCGGAATACAGAAACAATTTGGATAGAATTAATCGACGGTAGGGAAAATTAATCACAGGAGTAATATATAGACCCCCCAATCTTGATAGAGTCAATGAGCGACTTATCTGGGATGAAATGCGCAGGGCTTCCATACACAACAAAGTCTGTATAGTAGGCGACTTTAACCTTGGCCAAATAGATTGGACTGACCTTACGGGTAACTCAGAATCAGAGGATTTTCTCGAGACGATCCAGGACTGTTTCCTAAGTCAACATATAACCGAACCCACACGGGGTAATAATATACTCGATTTAGTTCTGTCGAACAGAGAAAACCTCATTAGCAATGTCGAGGTAGGGAACGAACTTGCAAACAGCGATCACAAAGAAATTAGATTCCAGTTAGATTTTCAGGGCAGACGTAAGGAAAATTCCACTGAAATACCAGATTTCAGAAGGGCAAACTTTGACAGTTTAAAGAGGCAGCTGAGAGAGGGGGTGTCGCGCTTGGCCGTGAACCTGACAGATGTCTCCGACCTGATAACAAGATCTGAGATTGCCGAGTTCCACGACAAATTAAATAATGAGTTACTTAATGTACAAAGGCAGAACATACCATACAAAAAACTCAGATCAGATAACAATGACCCTAAATGGATAAATAATTATTTAAAGAACATCATTGGCCAAAGGAAGGATATAGGTAGAAGGATAAAGCATGGCGAAATTTACCTCCAGGATTATTATAAGATATTGGCGAGTAGGTTTAAAACCGAGATAAGGAAAGCCAAGAGGAATAATGAGATAAGGATAGCAAGGGAGGCGAAGACAAGCCCCAAAGGATTCTACCAAATGTATTAAACTAAAACACGAGAAAAGATTGGACCAATACGGTCAGATACCGGCGAGCTCACTGATAACGACGGAGAAATGAGCAATAATTTGAATAAATATTTTTCAACAGTTTTCACCACTGAAAATTTAAACATGATACCCGAGGCACAGACTCTATTCAGAGATAGTGAAGAAAACAAATTAAGCGAGATAGTAGTGACTAGTAACGATGTTAGTAAGCAAATAGACAAACTAAAGCCTAATAAGTCACCTGGTCCCGATGAGATATTTGCCAGAGTATTAAAGGAATGTAAGGAAGAGCTTAGTATGCCCTTAGCAAAGTTGTTTAACATGTCCTTAAAAACAGGTGTAGTACCAGAATCCTGGAGTATAGCGAATGTTATACCGATTTTCAAGAAGGGGGATAGATCACTATCCTCTTACTACCGCCCAATCAGTCCAACATCAATAGTCGGCAAATTACTGGAAGCAATCATTTCAAACTCTATACGAAATCACCTGGAGAAGCACTGATTGATCAATGATTCCCAGCATGGCTTCACAAGTGGACGTTCTTGTCTAACTAATCTATTAACATTCTTTTCATCAGTTTTCGAATCGGTGGACGAGGGGCACAATTATGATGTGTTATATCTCGACTTAAGCAAAGCCTTCGACAGAGTCCCCCACGAAAGACTAATTAGAAAGGTAGAAGCACATGGCATCAAAGGTAACATCCTTAAATGGATTAGGGCGTGGTTACAGGACAGGAAACAGCGAGTGAGCATTAACGGCACTAAGTCCCATTGGAGCAACGTCACAAGTGGAGTTCCCCAAGGCTCAGTACTTGGACCATTATTATTTATTATATACATAAACGACATAGATATCGGCATAAACAGCAACATAAGTAAATTTGCTGATGACACTAAAATAGGACGTGTTATTAAATTTGACGAGGACTCCGCAAAACTACAGGAAGATCTAAACAAATTTTTACGAATGGTCGGAAAAATGGCAGATGAAATTCAACGTGGACAAATATAAAGTACTCAGTATAGGAGATGTAAACAGGGAAACCAGATACCAGATGAACAACGATGCCATAGAGAAATCAGACTGCGAGAAAGATTTAGGAGAAATGATAAGTAGGAACCTTAAGCCAAGTAAACAATGTGTTTTTGCTCGTAACAAGGCTAATAAAGTAATTGGGTTCATACAAAGGAGTGTTAGTTACAAGACTAGCGAGGTCATCCTAAAACTGTATCTTGCGCTTGTGAGACCACACCTGGATTACGCAGTTCAGTTCTGGTCACCGTATTACAGGATGGATATAGAATCATTGGAATGAATTCAGAGGAGAATGACAAGACTAATCCCGGGCATTAGGAGCCTTGAGTATAGAGACAGGTTAAAGCATCTTAGTTTGCACTCCCCCGAGAGACGTAGAGCGAGGGGCGACCTGATAAAGGTGTATAAGTGGAAGTCAGGGCTAAAGAAAGGGGACATTACAAAGGTACTCAAACTATCCAACCAGGAGCGAACTCGTAACAATGGCTTTAAATTAAACAAATTTAGATTTAGGCGTGAGATAGGTAAACACTGGTTTGGAAACAGAGTAGTGGATGAATGGAACAAGTTACCAAATATCATCATTAACTCGAATACGCTGAATAGCTTCAAACATAGGCTGGATACTTATATGAGCAATAGGGGTTGGGTGTAAACGGGACTGCCCAGTATGGGCCAATAGGCCAGCTGCAGTTTCCTCCATTCTTATGTTCTTATGTTCTTATTCCTTGATACTGGATATCATTTTCTACTTCTTTCATTTTATTTTCTTTATGTAATATAATCCCTTTACATATTTTTAAGTAACTATCGGCACAGTATAATATCAAAGACGTGTCACTGGCTGGTCTACTCATTAGGGGCGGTCTTCATGCCAAAACAAACTGAGGACATTTAAGCAGTGACGGCTCATTCATTCAGTAATATCATCTGGACACTTTGAAACTCACCAGGATATTTAATTTTCATTATTTTATTTGTCTTTTCCACCAGAGTTTGATCACTGTGGTGAGGTAGGAACTAGAGAGGCTGTATTTACGTTGGTGATGTCACGTTGGTGTTAGGTGGAGGGGTGAGGAGAGGAGAGAGAAGGGAGTATTAACGATGAAAGTAAAAACGAAATGTGTTGGTCGGGGAATTCCATGGCTGAAAATAGGTTATGAAGGCGAAGCAAGATTTAGTCCTGTCTGTGAGTGACGGGTTAACTTACTGCTGGCACGAGAGAGAGAGAGAGAGAGAGAGAGAGAGAGAGAGAGAGCGTTGTATTAGCCCATCTAATTCTAGTCTTTCATTCTAACCACATACACACACACACACACACACACAATCCTAACTTGTTCAACATAAATCATCTCTCGTTCCTATAAACTCACATATAATAAAAACATTAAAAACTCGTATACCTGAAAAAAAATAAATAAAGCAACGAGTTTAAATGTCCTTTAAAATTTTATGACACACATTTAAATCCCTGAGAAATTATGGAACAAAACATAAATGGGAAAATTCTGCATTACAAATCCTCTGAGTCAGTGATAAACCGTAAGGATCAGCACACGAGAGGATCTTATGCACGACTGAGTAACAATTTTCCTTCCGGTGATGCTTGGCTTTGTTTAGCAGGGAGCTGAGTGGGAGGGTGTGGGGGTGATACCATGATCGTTCTCGTCACACCCGCTGCAATGATGACTCTCACCTCACCACCTCCTCTTCACCCCCCACCCTCCTCTCACCCTCACCCTACTCTTCACCCTCAACTTCCTCTTCACCCCCACCCCCACCTTCACCCTCCCTCTTCACCCCCCCCACCCTCCTCTTCACCCTCACCCTACTCTTCCACCCCCACCCTCCTCTTCACCCCTCACCCCACTCTTCCACCCTCACCCCTCACCCCCCACCTTCCTCTTCACCTCCCCACCCTCCTCTTCCACCTCTCTCTCACCCTCCCCCTCTCCACCCCCACCCTCACCTCTCCACCTCCTTCAATCTCAATCCTCCTCTCTCACCCCTCAACTTCACCTCCGCCAACTCACCCCACTCCTCCAACTCTCATCCTCCCTCACCTCACCCCACCTCCCTCTCACCTCACCCTCCTCTCTCCACCTCCAATCTCCCTCTTCACCTCACCCTCCTTCTTCACCCCCCACCCTCCTCTTCACCCCTCAATTCCCACTCTTCACCCTCACCCTCCCTCTTCCACCCCCAATCTCCTCTTCACCTCACCCCTACTCTTCACCCTCAATCTCTACTCTTCACCCTCACCCTCCCTCTTCTCACCCCTCACCCTCCTCTTCACCCTCACCCTCACCCTCCCTTCACCTCACCCCACCTTCCCTTCACCCCTCACCTCCCTCTTCACCTTCAATCTCCCTCTTCACCCTCACCCTCCTCCCTTCACCCCTCAATCTCCTCTTCCACCCCACCCTCCCTCCTTCACCCCCACCTCCCTTCACCCTCACCTCCCTTCCACCCCTCACCTCCTCTTTCACCCCCCCTCACCCCTCACCCTCTCCTCTCTTCACCCCTCACACCCTCCTCTTCACCTTCACCCTCCCTCTTCACCCCCCACCCTCCCTCTCTCTCTCTTCACCCTCACCCTCCTCTTCACCTCTACACCTTCCCTCTCTTCAATCTCACCCTCCTCTTCACCTTCACACCCTCCCTCTTCACCCTCACCCCTCACCTTCACCCTCCTCTTCACCCCCCAATCTCCCTCTCTCACCCCTCAATCTCTACTCTTCTCACCCCTCAATCTCTACTCTCAATCTTCAATCTCACCCTCTCCACCCTCACCTCCCTTCAACTCTCAATCTCCTCCTTCACCTTCATCCTCCTCTCTCACCCTCAATTCTTCTTCACCCTCAATTCTCCTCTTCAATTCTCACCCCATCTTCACCTCACCCTCCTCTTCACCCTCACCCTCCTCTTCACCCTCACCCTCCTCTTCACCCTCACCCTCCTCTTCACCCTCACCCTCCTCTTCACCCTCACCCTCCTCTTCCCGTGGTTGTCCTCGTCACTCACTCACAAATTAAAAATTCTACACTAGTCTTTAACTCTAACCTAACACATTTATTAGACCATTAAAGAAGGTCTATTAAATTTTATGATGAAGTAAAAAAAAAAGAGAACTATGTTATATAACCCGACACACCCCTACACCTCTCCTTTCACCTCAACGATTGGGAAATATTGTTAAGGCTTAAGACATACGATTCTGGGGCCAGATTCACAAAGGTATGTATGATAAATAGTCCTCTTAACTAATAACGTAGGAATACATATAGCAGTTTGATTTAAAATTATTCTGAGACTACCTTAATTAGTTGCCTTCAGTTAGCACCAATTTAGGGACAAACTCAAAGGGTACAATTTTTGGAAAAGATTCAGTTCCTTATTGTGTCGAGTACAGAGTGGAGGTACAATATCTGGTTTAGGTAGAGTTTCTCGGTGCTCGTTTAATTAATTTCGTATGTTAATGTTGTAATAACCGGTTGGGGTTATTCTCACAACTTCATTTAAAAGGAATATTCATCGGACAGACCTTTATGAATCTAGATCATGGACACACTACCCTCTCCGGGGATTAGCATTGCCCAACTTAACGAAAACTAAATAAGTCTCATAATTTGCAGATAATCTCAGGCTTATCTCAATGCAGAATATTATCAAGAAAATCTTCCCTCGTACCAAAGAACCAGTTATGTTAAGAGTCAAAGAACTGTTACTGAAGCGCCCAGCCGACAGTTACAAAGTTCCACTTTAACCTTCCAGACTTAGTACTCACAAAACCTCGTCACGTGTTGGTTTTATATCTACCACAGCAGGAGGTGAAGCGCTTCCTCAGTAACCATCAGGTGATAGGTGCAGACAGTAAAAGGCATAAGTCAGTATAGGGAGCCCAGGCCGGCCCGCTGGGTGTCACGACTCGGCCACACAGGTGTGAGGTCAGGCAAGAAAGTAATCTGAAGGCAGCTGGCGGCCTGGTCCTGGGGGCAGAAATTTTCCCTTTCATTATGGGTTAAAGGTTGACTTGAGAACTTCCTAGCAGTAACCTACGATGATTAACCTTTATGTTATGAATGTTAATCCACTCCTGGGATTCGGAATATGCTGCTGTTAAGGCCTTGGTAATGATCGAAGAAAAAGTAAAAGGTGTACCATGTGTGAAGGGCAGCCATCATGTCCACAGTTGCTGGTAGTGGAGGAGACGGAGGTGGAAAGGTCACGGGGTCAACAAATGGCTTTATTCCTTTATGTTGAAGCTAAGTCGAGAATTTTTCCAGCATAAAGAATTTGTTGAGTTTCCTTGCTGTGAGTAATGTGTTTGTTGGTGATAACATGTTGTTGAGTTTCCTTGCTGTGAGTAATGTGTTTGTTGGTGATAATATGTTAGAAACTTATTTACTATTTCTTATCCTGATATAACTATGTCTAGCTAGCTACCCCTTGCTTACTAATCTCTCCATCCTTATTAAACAGCTGGATTTTTATATAGATTCTATTTATTTTCTTTACATCTGCCTCAGCCGTCTGGTAACTCGACACTATTAAACAAAAGTTGATAAAATATTGAATGACATTATAAGATACATAATAACACCCGCTAATACAAGTCATGCACACTGTATCGCTACTGTTACTTCCGTCATGCACACTGTAACGCTACTGTTACTTCCGTCATGCACACTGTATCGCTACTGTTACTTCCGTCATGCACACTGTATCGCTACTGTTACTTCCGTCATGCACACTGTATCGCTACTGTTACTTCGTCATGCACACTGTATCGCTACTCCGTCATACTTCCGTCATGCACACTGTATCGCTACTGTTACTTCCGTCATGCACACTCTATCGCTACTGTTACTTCCGTCATGCACACTGTATCGCTACTGTTACTTCCGTCATGCACACTGTATCGCTACTGTTACTTCCGTCATGCACACTGTATCGCTACTGTTACTTCCGTCATGCACACTGTATCGCTACTGTTACTTCCGTCATGCACACTGTATCGCTACTGTTACTTCCGTCATGCACATTGTGACGCATTTACCAGTGGAGGCTATGCCGATCATAGGCCTAAAATCAGAACGAGAAAGAGTTGAACTATCAATTAACGTAGAGGACAAAATACAGTCAGTAACATTTGTAGTTTCTGTTAATAATAATCATAAGTTACACAGAAGTCCGTATGAAATATTATCAATGTATCTCTTATTAGGATCTGTACCTTTGTTTTTATACAGGTAAATCTATCACTAAATGATCATATATATCACCGCACCACTATCGTCCTCCTCGCAGTAGCCAGGTGAGGCTCTGAGGCTCTGTATGAGTTACTGGCAGGGCGTCATCATCAGTCTACCTGTGTGGATGTTATCACGCGCGCCTCTGCCTTATTCGCCCGCTAGAGGACCATTTCCTCAGCTGCATGATCATCGGGTGAACCAACGTTTGTGTTCTGATGGGCGTTTCAGATTTTCGACCCGACCATTATCTCGGGGCTTCTTGCAAACAGGGGGCGGGGTTCGGGGTTACGTTTGAAGTATAAATTGTTTTGTTTTTATGAAACTCCATAACTGTGACATGAAATACAAGTCTTGCTTTCAACAGTCAGCTAAGCATTTATGATATCACCCCTGGATGTATGTAAAAGTGCATATTTATATACACAAACACACACATAAATATTCAAACCCACAAACACTCATATATATATATTACTGAGTATTAATTCACCTTTCTTCAACACTCGGTAGTAAGGAACTCACTGCCAAGTCTATAACAACTGACGTCAATAATTACTGCAGGAGAGCGAGGTGTGTGAGGACCGGCCAGCGAGGCGAGACACAGAGGTGCTGATAAGTTACTACCAGCCGCTGATAACATCATTGTGCTGCAGCTGGTGTGTACCTCAGTGAGAACAATGGACCTGAAGACTGTTAATAAAGATTTTATCTGGTGTTGACGTCGATTGTCACAGTTGGTCTGCCAGTTCTTACAATACTTTGTTATTAAGGATAATGAGATCTTGGGTGTCTTATGAGGTGCGGTGGTCGAGTGATTACAGCGCTGGTTAGTGTCCGCGCCAACCCTAGTTCACGCGGCTGTAAGTGAGTACTAGCTTTATAGTTGGGGAACTGAAAGCAGTCGAATGTAGTGCTGATCACACTGTCTTATGTACCGAGAGGTAAGTGTCTTGTGTGCTGTATCCACACAGTCCCAAGAGGGTCTTTAGGTGTATGGGACCCAGTTTCACTTTCTTAACAGCCATGTACTCCAAACTGCCAACCACCAACCACCTCCACTCCTCTGCTCTAATTTTTTTTGTCAGTGAGCGCAAGCAGCTGTCTGACCCCTGGTGAGGGAGTGAGGGCAGGCGGTTCTGGCACCAGCTGCCGCGATTAATGTGTTAAATGGCCATGAAGAAGTAGTCACCTGTTGTGGGTTCTGAACCCCATAGAGTACATTGGCTTAATGCCTTGAGTTCGATAACTTATTCCCTTGAGTACACTGGCTTAATCCTTTGAGTACGACGACTTGATCTGATGAATACTATGACCTAACCCTTCAAGTATAAAGAGTTATCCCATGAGTACGATAACTTAACCCTTTGAACACGAAGACCTATTCTCCTGAGTACGATGACACTTTGTACTTCAGTCATCGTACTCAAGGCGAGGTGTTACTACTGACAGGTTTATCAGCTATGATGAAGAACGTGGCCTATATTAGTGAGGCGGGTGAGTGTGGACCGGTCAAGCCTCTCACTGTCAACTGGCTGGTATTGACCTTGGTCAGGTGAGAGGCGGACTACCTGATTTACCATTATCAGGCGGGTTCAATGGACGGTCCAGGTCGCCTTTAAGATCAGGGGTCGGTAAGTATACTAAGATCATATGACTCACAGGATCCTGGTCGACCCGGCTAGAATGTTCGACCTCCAGGTTTCGACAACACTGGTCTTCGTAACTTTGTGAGACATGATTGTGGTTATCAGTATTTAAATTAAGCGACAAGACACCGTATATTGATGGGGTTAACCCGAAGAAAAAAAAGAGTTATGATTTCAGTTCGGGTAAAAGTTTTCTTGCTCCATTTTTTTATTTGATTTACAGTGAGTTCACCTATCATGCCTTAAGGAAATACCAGGTACAAGATTATCACTCTGTCGACTATAGAAAATGTCAACTGTGATTCAGTTTAAAATGTATTTTAATTCAATGTTCTGGATTTTAATTATGCAAGATATTATGGATCAGGTTAGTCAAATGTGTTTTGTACTCTTTTCCGAGTGGGGTGAGGCGGCCGAGTGGGTACAACGCCCACGTCTTTTCCCGAGAGCCGCTGATGCTTGGCTGGGCACCCAAGGCCACTCAGCTGAGAATGGGCTCCCAACACTACAGCTGGGCAGTGAAGGTGGTCGACCACACTGCCTCCTTGTGTACCGAATGTTTATTATGCACTGACCTATATCCTCACTATCTCTAACGGGCAGTCAGACCTATAGGACCAACTCTCTCACTTCTATCCAAAAATCTAGGAATAAAAAAAAAAAGAATAATTGGATTCCAGTTATGCAAGATATAGTAAGTTATTATACAACCATATTGTGGTGTAGTAGACGACGCCCTCTCTTGTCATCTGAGCGATATGGGTTCGAACCTTACAGGAGCAGTAGTGTCGTTCACATATTGTAAATCACATACGTCTTTTTCTATACTCTAGCCCAGATAACTGACAATATAAACCCAACAGCACATCAACTAAAGCTCACTCAGAGGGACCGACCAGCTACCAGAAAAATCATATATATTTATTTCTTTTTATTTACTGACAAGAAAATAATGTTGGCGAGTTTTAAAAGGAGTTGATGGTGGCGCTTTACTTTCATAATATAAATTCAGTTTTATTTGTGCCAACTGTGTGGGTGACACGCCCTAACTAAAGTGTCTTTCCAGTCGTTTATGGGCGTGGAGAGGCGTGGGGTAAGGGGAAGGGCGTGTAGGTTTGAGGCGAAGCTATGGGCTCGTGTGTATGTTATAAAGGAATGGGCTTGTGGGCATGTTAGAGCCTGGGATAAAGGAATGGGCGTGTGGACGTGGGGAGACGTTTTGACACAAGAAGGGGCGTGTGTGTGGGAGGCGTGGGACTGGAAAAGGCGTGGGACACAAGAAGGGACGTGGGGAGGCGTGAGAGAAAGAAGGGGCGTGGGGGGGGCGTGGGGAGGCGTGGGAGACAAGAAGGGGTGTGTGGACGAAGCTGACATCTTACGAGGCGCTACAAGGGGCCGTCGTACACTGCCCCTCCTGCTACTGTCACTTCGTAATCTTGGTTGCTTGAGCATGAGTATTGATAGTGGTTAATCATAATTAATGAATACGATTGAAACACCCTGAGTATGATTACCGAAGTCATCGTACTCAAAGGGTTAAACCAGCGTACTCAAAAGGTAAAGTCATCGTACTCAAGGGGTTAAATCATTATACTCAAGGGATTAAAACATCGTACTCTAGGGATTAAAAAATGAATGAACACAGAATTATAACCAAAAACACTGAGTTTAAAATGTTCTTGTCGTCTTGTTTATATATTCCACAAGTGATTTACATTCACATAAAACAACTGTGGTGTGAGTGGGACCATGAACCTGTCAGTCTGAACGTTAGTCACACTATAACACACCACCCAAGGGAGGGATATCCCCCACCCCATCATAGCCTGGGTTCGGATTCATAAAGGTTCGGATTCACAGAGGTTCGGATTCACAGTGTTTAGGATACAGAAAGATTCGGTTTGACAACACAATTATTCGGTTTCACAAACGTTCGTAATCAGAATGCACTTAAAGCAACTGGTTGATTTCAGGTACAAAACAAAAATAAAAAAATAACGAAATTGTAGTGAGAATCTACCTTAACGACAGGGAATATACAACGAAAGAACATTTATTAATCCGAAGTCGAGTATCGAACACAATGGCGGTGGCCTCGGTACTAAACACATTGTCCTGGACGAGTAAAAAAATTAGATATATACAAAATGGTAAAGTGGAACCATTTGTTGTCTTTTTTTGTGATAATCGAAATGTAAAAAAAAAGAAAAAAAACTAGATATTCACGTGTTTGTGCGTTTGTAAGGTACAGTCCCCGTCACTAGTGCGTTTACAGGGGCACGTCAGGTTTTGTGCAGTGCGGCAACCCAGTGTTTTTTTTACAATCGACAGAAGGAAATTCTCCATAGTAAATATACTATGGAATCAAAGTATAACAATATTAAAACAAATATCTCAATGTTTATATGACGAGTCCCTGTAAAGGCATGAGTGAAGGGGGCTGTACATCCACTTTTCTTTTTATTGAGAAATTCGAAAGTCAACTCGAACAAAAAACAATTTATGAGAGAATATTCAAAATTTACACATTTACGGGGTGTAATATTTTATTCTTTGTGTTGAGTCTCTCGTTGCAGCCATTAAAATATTTATATAGACGTTTTTTCACTATTTACAACTTCAAACATACATCTCAGTATTCTTTAATATACAATAATTATTATCTCATCTAATTTTATGATTTATATAATCTAAAAGTAATTGTTATAGGATTGGAATTGCCTGACGTGTATTTTACACCAAATTGAGAAAGGTTAAATTAATCCATTGCTGTTTCAGGTTTATCAGTCAGGTGTTAAGTCCCGGATAAGAGCCCTTCCTTCCCTGACATTTACAGATTATCGCGTAAAATCCTTCGCTGACCTACACACCCAGCCTGTCACTTCTCCACTTACTTGGTCCACAGGCTGGTCAAGCGAAAGCCCAGTCTCAATGAATCCCCACCAAACCTAACTTAGCCTAACCCTAAATCGTACTAAGGTGGGTTAATCTTTAGGTGAAATAAACTGGGATGGGGATTCTTCAGGTGATCCTTTTAGACTGTTCCTAATAGGTTCCAGTTCAATTGCAATCAAACTCAGTCTCAATGGATTCCTTCCCTAATAAGAGCTCAGTCCAAATAAACCCCCAATCAAGTCTTACCATTAGGAACAGGAACAGTTTTAATGGGCCTCAGTGTTAATAGAGTTTAGGACAGGTAAGAGGTAAACAACCAAAGTGAATCTCTACCCAAATTATAGAACCATAATAATACTGCACAGGTGATAATTGTATTGTTATTTTATGTCATTTAACAAGAGTTCGATGCCACGGCCTCCAGTCACGAATGCTTGATCCTACTTCCTGGACGGCCCTCACCCACCCCACACCAGCCATCCCACCCATTGTGTACATCACCCGGCACCTCCTCTCTCTCTCTCTCTCTCTCTGAATTTCATCACTTATCGTATATTTTCATAATTAAAGGAAGTATTTATATGATAAAAGTTCCAAGAAAATTAAAAAAATATGAAACAAAATCTCGAGTAAGAGTTTTCTATTCGTGTTGAAGGCTAAACCGAAGTAACATAAAGACATTTGTTACTCATACTAGATACGTCTCCTCTTCTCGAAGCCTGTAAGTCATCGTGGCTTCAATATTCAAACACAATCTAAATATCAGTGAGGAATTGCACAACTATGGTGAGAGAGAGAGAGAGAAATCTGGAGCCATGGTGAACGTAGCCAATTGATAGAAAGGAAAGGGGGAGGGCGTGATGGGGGAGGAAGGGGGTTGTGGTGTGGGGAGATAGATCACACACACTCCTCACCCCACTATTGACTCGAGTGAATGTATGACAAACTGCAAATGTCAAGTGATCTGACCTGACTTTTTAAATGATAAGCATCGTATATTTTTGCTCGATTTCCTTCACGATTGAATATTTTCCTCCACATGATATTTCCCCACCATAAACCTTTCTGTACAACATAAATAACCAACCTAGAAGAAATATTTGGTTTATAAGACAATATTATATAACTTAAACCTATTCTTCGATCAAGTAATCTCAGTAATATATTAAGAAATATATACCTGAGGGAGGCTAATATATGTAACTAGCTCTATTACCACACATCTAATATATGTAACTACCTCCATTACCACACATCTAATATATGTAACTAGGACGGAAGCTGACGCACGGTAGAAGATGAATCATGTATATCACTGCCTCGACCGTCATTGTATACACCTTAGCTACATCTCCACATTCAAGAAAATCACCCCTAGCCTAATTACACCCCCCCCCCCCTGTATGTGTGTTTAATAGCTAGTTTGTTCCTGTTACCTAGTCTCTATGGTCAATGGCCTAGTGTTGTCTGGTTACAAGGTTCCTGGTACGTTGTTTCTTTATGGCCATATACACACGGCACGATGGGGTCATACAAGGGTTTAGAGTTGGTAGAAAACGCACGTACGGGTTAAAAATCAACACCATGTCAACTACGAGCCCTGAACAACTCCTTAAAAAAAATGTAATTAGTTTCGTGTAGAATAAGCGACCATAACACAACACTGATAAAGAAGTAGAATTACACATTTCCTCAACTAGGTTTATCATGTACAGTATCGTATCTATTCCTCTAAGGTAACTAAACTCTCTACAATAACAAAACAAAAACAAACTTAATCTCTTATACCTGAATAGTAAAAGTGAAGGTAATTAATGCCAAGAATGGTAAAATGTCTCGTGTATCGCCGTTATTCTCCCCGTGTTTCCCCCAAATCCACAACATGGGTTACCTTTCATTCATCCCGTTGACACCTGATATGTTTTGATGCTTAAACTTGAAGAATTTGAGCTTATGTTAGAGTCAGTGTTTGTTTTATTATCAGTAAAGTATCCTGAGCAATAAAAGCAAATTAACCAACGTGACCTAGTGGTGTTAGGTTAGGTTAGGTTAGGTTAGGCTGACGTCACAAGCTGTCGCGGATGTTTTACCCTCGTAGCCCCCTCCCCGAAATCAGTTTAGTTGACGAAAACGCGGAATTCCGTATGGAGATCTAGAATTTCATTTTCCCAAGTTCACGTTCGATTTTATTTCGTTTTTCCTCATCAGATTTATATTCTGCGTATTAAGGAAACATACCAATAAGGCTTCCAGTATGAGAATGACTGAAACTAAAATAATACCGACATGGGAGACATTTCACCCTGATATTTTGTTTTCAATAATGTCAACAAAACTGTAACGAAATAGAATCTCGCGTTCACCAACACCTACATACCTTGTTTTGTTAATGTCCCAGTGGCAGCGATGGCTCTTAAAACACTTAAGACACTTTATAAGACCCCGAGAAACACTTATTTATCCTCGAGAAAGTTGTAAACACAATTCACACGACAATGGTGGCAACAAGAGTAAGACTGAGTTAGAATCGTGGTGGTTAGAAGCTCAAAGTCAACATGCTCGAACAGAACGCCGCATCGATGATCCTCGTCGGTTCTTCACGGGACAAATTCAGCTTTAGTTTTCTTATGTGTTTCTGTCATCCTCTACATCGATACCTGCTAATGTAGAAACCATGAAATAATTCTTTTGATTAGAAAAATACACATAAAGGAATAATCAATTGAGTTTATGTGAATGTTTGGTAAGTATAAGAACGAGTCTTGATGTTTTGAACCCAAGTCGTTGTTGTTCATGAGCCTCCGAAACACACTCAACCAAATCCTGACGTCATCAGTATTTACGATGGAAAAAAAAATATAATAAGGAGTTAGATCACACACACACACACGGGTCTTGAGGTGTAGTATTTTTTCTCATTCATTCGACGTTTTCCAGATCAGAGCACAGCAGTAATACCAACCCCCCCAAAAAAAATATCTATTTGTCCTATTGACGTCTTGTAACCAGAGATGAATTAGGGTAATTACTAACCTTATTACGCGCTTAGAGAACTAGTTGTTGAAGTGCAGTAATAACATTATAGCGGCAACGGTTAATTGCCCTTATTCTTAATGATTTGTATGCATCCTTTATTTAAATCCTGCCATGAACCCTCGCAGCTCACCAACAAAGAAACGCGACAGACGAAGAAATGTCTAAACCCGGATTATGTCTTCAAGAAATTTACAATAAATCTTCCTACATGAATACTGAGTTAAAGCTGCAGGAAAAATATGCATAATCACCTTTATCAATTGTAATTTAAATTAAAACCTGAAGGACATTTCCCACGACCCAGGTCAGCAGATGGAAGAGGTTACCACCGCCCTCAGGTCACCGTGATCACGTGGGCCGTGACCTCTTTCCTTTCCAAGTACAGTATACACCACACACCAGAGGTCAAGAGGGAAAGCACGTCAAGCAAAAACTGCCAATAATTGGGCTAAACAGTCCCCCCGGACTAAGACCCAGAACCGCACTTAAATGTTCGTATTAAACCACGGACTGGTTAGGTTAGGTTCATTTGATGAGGGAACGAGTTGATTTGTCTTCTCCGTAGGCATTATGAGCGTATGGAAACCTGTTTTTATGCAGCATGAGCGTAAGAAAGCGTAACATATGACAACAAATATTTAGGCGTATCGCCAGTAAAGGGGAAGGTTTCGCTATTAGAAATGGGCCTTGACCCTCGTCCTGACACCACTGGAGAGAAGCAGCAGGAGGACAGTTTATCATGTGCCGGAATATTGATCATCGCACACTTGTACTCCAAGCACACACACACACACACACAGGCACAAATTACATACAAACGTAATGACAAACATACACTCAGAGCTCACCGGAGAGTGGCCGCTACACATGACGTCTTAAATGATGAGTCAATGTTGTTTAACCGCTCGTTCACCCACACAGTCACTTGTTATCCTCACTCGTGTTGACGCTGGTAGTTAAGCGGTCATTTCAGGAGTTTAAAAATGACATGATGTTGTTGTTTGACCTGAGTGTGTACAGGAGACGTAAAAAAAGTGTGTGGCTAGAAAAGTAGACAGTACATGGGGCTAAATTCAGTCACAATGAGAAGCAACGTTTTAAACGGTACTGTACCAGAACTTGCATGACCAGTCCCCAACACCTATAAATGTTGACTAGTGGCTGACGGGAGATAAAAAACGCGCATATAATCGCGTACTCTTCTACCTTTATTAGGAAGTCGCTAAACTACACACATAATTGACCAATGATAACAACGTCTTCCTTAATTGGTCTTTGTTGCTTTTGTTGTGTTCATTGTATACTTCCTCCCGCCTCCACTCCCTCTCCAGGTGCCAGGCGAAGTTCAGGGAGGGGGGGGTGCTAGTTAGTAGGTGTTCCTCTGTTTATTTGTAACATTAATTACTTATCAGGATAATATTCTTGGTACTTTTAATGTTAGGGACCTTAAATTTGTACATGATAGTGATTAAAATATATATGTTTTTTCACTGATAACATAACACTACTTAATCATTGCTTTTTATTAAGATTTCTGTTACTTATACGTACACACACGTACACTTTAACACATGCATACAAACTGTATTTCAACAGTCCATATACACTCGGGCTTCCATATACAAACAATACCTCACTAGTTGGAGTCTGTGAGATGTTACTATGAACATGTAGTTAGTACGGGCGGTCCCCAGTAGAGGCTCACGTTGCTGTATACATACAGGTATACACACCGGGTACCATGTATAGACTACGTTCCATACACCATTACCGTGAGGTCAGTGACCAGGGTAGAGAAACGAACACCAACAGGTTTAAACTAACCCAGCCTATGTTACCAAGGTAGGTCAAAGGTGATGGTTTCCCCGAGCAGGAGATCTCTCCGGGGAAGGTCAGAGGTCAAGCTGATCGCCCTGGACTGATAATTAATCCATACACTGGAGGTCAGGAGTTGATGAACCTTAACTATTTCATGTAACAGGTCAAGTGAAGTGACAGAGATAACTTAACTGGAATAACGTGGCATTCAGTACATGTTCAGTTGACTTGAGAAATCTATATTGTACTGTAATAAGACCTTGTGTGTGTGTGTGTGTGTGTGTGTCTGTGTGTGTGTGTGGTCAAGAAACAATATCATGTCAATTTTGATCCCTGAAATTTAAAACACAAGAGAGTGTCTACTCCTCACACTCACACACACACACACACACACACACACATACACACACACACACACACACACACACACACACACACACACCGTAAACTGGTCCCATAATCGCTACAAACATCCCCAACATCACTCACCTACACCACAGAGATAACTCGACCACCTCCCTAATCAAGGTAACACGCTTAATTACCCACAGGTAAGAAACATCGACAATTTGGAGGTGCAGCCTAGCATTACCAGGTATATAAACAGGTAAGCATTGTTTGGTCGAATCGTCGAATTAACACACCGAAAAGGTCAACACAGTCTAAAAAGTCGATACACAAGCAAGATATTGGTGGATATGCAAATACAAGCGACGGGGAGAAAGATCCTCTCTCTCTCTCTCTCTCTGTCTCTCTCTCTCTCTCTCTCTCTCTCTCGATTGGTTAAACGAGTCGTATCAACAGAGAGAAAAGAAGAGGTTTGAAGCTACTTTCTGACAGTCAAGGATTTAACGTCATATGTATACAGTACATTAGAAACAGACAGACAGACAGATAGATAGATAGATAGATAGATAGATCGATAGATATATAGATAAATAGATAGATAGATATACAAACAGACAAAGAGACAGACAGACAGACATAAAAATATTACTACATTGCTGCATAATAGAAGTAAAAAAGAAATACATCAATATTTTTTGCTCCATAATCTGAAAATATTCTGACACACAACATTAATTTCACTCACTCCAACATTTGCATCAGAGTTACGGCCTCAAAACTGTCTTTATGCGATAAACTTGGTGAGGTAGGTAGTCATTAGGGAGATGACGCAGGTGTGTGTGTGTGGGGAAAGAAGACGGGGAGGAGGAGGAGGAAGAAGAAGAAGAAGAAAGAAGAAGAAGAAGAAGAAGAAGAAGAAGAAGAAGAAGATGAAGATGAAGAAGAAGAAGAAGAAGAAGAAGAAGAAGAAGAAGAAGAAGAAGAAGAAGAAGAAGAATCTTTCATAACCTAAAGTATAACAAATATATCAACAAACTAATAATAAAAGTCTGAGTAAAAATAAAGGAATATGACAACAATTATTAAATGGTAAAATTCTTAATGATAAACTATTCTATTTACAATATGTACAGCATTCACAAATCATCCAAAACATATATTGCATTCGAATATAAAATGATATGTTTACGTTACGCCATTAATGTAAACAAAAGAAAACAAAAATAAACGATGATCTGGGATAAAAATATAATCTAAGTAAAAAATAATTATAATCAGAGTTAAAAATGAAAATAATCTCAGTAAAAAATAATTATAATCAGAGTTAAAAATGAAAATAATCTAATTAAAAAATAAGAATAATATAGGTTAACTGAATATAATTGATTTTTAACCTCTAGCACCGTCGGGTCAATAAATTCTTCTCATAAATGCAGTTTACGATAACCAGTATGACAGGTGATTATTACAGCATCTTGTACAGTAATGATAAAAGTACAGAATATTACAGGTCGAGCACAGTAATAATTCACTCGGCGGACCAAGCTATATCGTTTTTGCATATAGAATCGTAAATCATTTCAAGTTAATTTATTTGCGACATGCAACAGGAAACCAGTAACGTGTAGATAGTTTTGATGATGGATGTGTATACAGAGAGAGGATAGCGACTTGATTTATGTGTATAGAGAACACACAATAGCGAGTATATAATGATGTTCTTTGTGGAACCGCTTTTGGAAACGGTAAGCACAAACATCAAGAGACCAGGTAAAACTATGGCGTGTTCGGGCCAGGAATGCAAGAAGGAGCTGTATGATAATGGTCCTCACCTTAGTAGGGTCTCATAATGTCACTCAATATGTACAGCAGAACCTTGTGGCACGAAGAGGTCATGAGTGTACCTGACAACTTAGTGACGACCCTGAGAGTTGAGGGTGATGACGCAGAGCTTTCCAGTGAATCGAATATTGATTTGAGAAGATATCGTTTGACAATTACATCTCTCCCATCACCCTCCTACACGATAATGGTTTGTGTTACTCTTGGCTTAGTGTGTTTACTTGACTCAGTATTTCTGGTCTTATAAACACCTTACACCTGACCACTAACCTCCCCATTTGATATAGTGTTGAGGATAAGAGTCACTACTTCCCTAACCACATAAAAATTTGATTCTTAGCGACAATATACATCTTGTTCACTTTACAATGGACGGAATAATGAAGCTGTTTTTGGATCATGTGTCGTCAATATATAAGGTGTGAGAACCGTCTTATTAGGATATATGATAATGACTCTCTTTCTGGACACAAACGAACTGAAGACCATTAAAAGTACCTGTGATCGGAGAGGTTGTGCATACTTCAGGGTTTAGTACCATTAAGAAATTTATTCATTTATAATTATTCACTGAAAACATTGGTTAGTTTCTCATTAATAATAGTAAAAACACAAATAGTAGTTGCGAGGTTTAGTGATCGCTGTTAAGTCGTGGTATTATCGTTATTATTGTGTTATATATTTAGGTGGACAATATTACACAAATGTACATTAACACTTGACTTCATACATATAGTGGAGGCAGATCAGAGGTGACAAGTCTTACCTTTAGGAAAATATCTAAAACAAAAGTTGAACTGATTTCAATAATGTTCTTCAGTCGATCCAGGAAAAGAAATTTTATCAAAGTTGAAGTAAAGGTCAAAGTGACGTAACTCAATGATGGTATGATGAAAAAGATTAAATGATTAAATAATGGAAAAAAGCTTGAATTTTGTCCCATGTAACCAAAATTTAATGTTTTTCTCTCTGTCGATTCTCAGCCAAAGAATTGTTGATACTTTTTTCCACTCGGGGTCAAGATAGGTCAACTTTTATTATACATTATTCAATCAACTCTTATAAACACGGTAATTCTAAAACACGCTGGAGAGAGATATTCTGATGTGTCCATTTTTTCTCATCAAGATCAAATAATAACAGTAATTTCATATCATACAACTTTGTTAATATCAAACATTAAAATAGTATGATTAACCATTCTTGTGATTTTTTTTTTTTACGTTGCAAGAGTGTGTTTTTAGCTTCGTGTTCTTATCGTTATCTCTATCTGTTACCTGTTGCCGCTGTGTTGTTTAGAAGAGTTTAATATTCTCCTGTAGTTAAAGTCTTATAAAACCGTTCATTGTCTTTTTTTTTTAAACTAGACAACAACGTTTAGAAAAATTATAGGATCTCTTTTTCTTATTCGGTATCAACTTTCAAGGTAAGGATTATTTACCTTCGCTACTATATCTCGATCAGTGAAGGGACAAGTTAAATCCTGAATTTTATTACACGTCGCTCTCTTAACCCGGCTATTTCACGGCTAAAAGTCACTTGCTCCTTATATTCATCTATCAGGAGCGTTCCAGACACCTTGCGAAATTGCTTAGCTTAATGTCGACCAGAGTCCATATTGTCAAGAGGTTCGTACTGTGAATATATATCGTAAGTGAATATATAAGATACTATTTAGTTAAAGTTGAGTTATTGTGCTATTTTGATGCTGTTAATGAAGATTATTTGTGTGTATTAGCGTACGTCAAGCAGGAAGGTACAGTCTGTCTGTCTGGCTGTCTTTCTTACATCTTCAATTACGAGAAATATTCGTTATGTGAAACTCAATGAGTCTGACTGAAGGAGGCGGTCAGTCCTCCATCATGCACTACCTGCCCTGCACTGACGCCATCAAGCACACATTTACTGGTAACTGACATGATAACAGAGTGGTACACGGACTAATGTAAGTGGGTCATCCTGAGATGGTAAGATGGTTAGTAATTTTATAGATTAACCCTATAAAAAATATATAAATATAATAGAATCTTTGTAGTGAAAAT
The DNA here is from genome assembly GCF_018991925.1 of Homarus americanus. NCBI lineage: Eukaryota > Metazoa > Arthropoda > Malacostraca > Decapoda > Nephropidae > Homarus > Homarus americanus. The sequence goes on from NW_024723541.1 coordinate 2,886,879, forward strand.
ATCAGTTGATGTACCCAGGTAGAATTCATTAGTCCTGAACAATTGCAGACTCCTGTGTGAATAAAACTCTTGGATGATGAAGTGAAATTGTACTATGAATTAATTTCGTATCTTGTAATGGCATCTCCCAACAGGACGTGTGTGGTAATTGGTTTTGTATCTCTCTTTCTATTTACAGGACTTTTTGTGGTGGTCAGGCATTGTGGTTAACATGGGGACCAGGGTTAGTGTGGGGGATGACCTAGATTCCGATGGTTCATTCGCCTAAAAGTTGGGTTGGTTTAGATTGGGTTGGTTTGGGTTGGCTTAGGTTATATTAAGTTACTGTGGGTCGAGTTAGGTTTGGTTAGGGTAAGTCAGGTGAGATTAAATTAGACTGGATTAGATTATTGTAGATTGGGTGAGGGTAGGTTAAGTTAGGTAAAAGTACGTGCTTGAGAATCATGAAACATATCGGGTGAATCAAAGAAGCTGAACACCGAGGAACGTGTTTTTTCTTCAGATTTGCACCTCGCGGGGTCTAAATCGTTGAACACCACCCTGCATCCTGTGCAAGGCGAAGCACCAAAGCATTTACAGCGCCCAGCAGGTAACTATGTGGAGTTTACCTTCTATGAATGAATGAGTCAAAGAAGGTAAGCATAAACACCAACTGAACCTTCGGCCTCTTAGCTGTTGTTCATATTTTTGAGAAGTTTTTCATCCAATGCAATTCTGAGACAACGTTACTGGTTACTGTTTCCTAATTACTGCTGTTATGATGGAACCTTCGTTTTTGGTTATTCTGTAAACAAATTTCTCCATTTTTTCACTGTTATACTGTTAGAAAATCCAGTATGATAATATTCAGGTTGTTATATATTAAGTTGATAATGACGCATCAATAAAATCAGGCTATCTTTAACTTGTTTAAAATATAATCATCTTATAAATGAACAAAATCTACTTAAAAAACTTAGAAAATCTGATAAACATATCTATTAATTTAAGTCACCATAACACTACCTCAGTATAATATGCTTGTTATTGATTCTTGGAGTCGACAGCAGATGGGAAGGAGCTTGTCTGTGTGTCGTTCATGAGGCAGCTTCAGAGGTCGGCCACGAGAGGCAACACACTGAAGCTGTGTCGCCCCGCGTTCTTGGGCTGCCTCAAGTCATGATCAGTTTTTACTCTGATGACTCAGGTATATTGTGAATGAAAGCTCTACGTCTATATGTCCTGATATTCATCTAGTTCTACGCTATTACTCAACGTTACAACTAGCAGACTAATGGCTTTACAACATATATTCTGTAGCCAAACGCGACATATGATATACCCATTGCTTGTCTGGGCCTTTCTCGCTGACCAACATGTTTAGAGACCTGACCACCTGCTCAGGTAAATGGTTCCATAAATCCACAATACAAAGCTTCAACAACCATGACGCTAAAAGGTTAACTACATGAAACAGACAAATTTCCTCATTATTTCATGAATCATTGGTAATTAGTATTAATACCTGTAGTAATGAGCGCCACCTGTGACTGTGGGTGTGGTAGTGTGGCTGGCGTGGGGTGAGTGAGTGGCTCTAACTCTCACTTAGCGTGGGTGTGGGCGTGGTGGTGTCCCTGGCGTGGGAGTGAGTGAGTGTTTCTGAATGGAGGCACGAGGAACCTTACCACAGGCTTATACCAAGATGTCCTACAAGGTTCTGTTCTGAGGTCTTGTCCCAAACACCTCACATGACTGCTGGTTCTCTCACTAAGGAGTCACTTTAGGGATTCACTGATTTTTGGACCCAGAGACGCCGTAATACATCTTCTTTACACACACACACACACACACACACACACACACACACACACACACACACATCCCTCAGTGACCTCCACCACCAAGCACTGGAAAGGTTTGGCCGTGGACTACTGCACCACCCTCGTCATCGCCACCTCCTGCCACCTGCAGCCCCCCATCCAACTCGCGCAGTCCGCCACTACAACAAAATTCAGCCCATAAGAGCCCGCACCGATAGATATAAGAATAGCACCATCCCATCTATTGTTAAAATAATAAACAACTCCTGATTTATGTACTGTACAGCCCTGTAAATGTATTCAATGCATATTATATCATTATGTCTAAATCAAATGTAAGTCTGTATATTTTCAGCCACCGGCTGCAACTCTATTAATAAACTGTTTATTATTATTATTATTTATTATTATTACACACACACACACACGTTCCAATAACAGCATCATGCCAAATTTAAACCCTTTACATAACCCCATAAAATTAATTACAATTATCATTAAAAAAAATCTATTTTTGCTCCAGCTGTTCCTCCAAGAAGCAAGAGAAAAAATCCAATCGCTCCTGTGAAGAGAACATTAACTGATAACTGACCGACCGCTCGAATGCCTTGTAAGCTGATAAGTGGCGAAGTAAGTTGATTCATTAAACCAAATAAGCAAATTCCGTCCACTGTAATCTTCCATTAATTAGTATCCGAAAATTGCCCTTTATCTCCAGGTGTTAGAGAACTGTCGAGAGGACGGTGAAGGGTAGAGCTTGTCCCTGAGTTGGGTGACCTGGTGGTTGATCGAGCGGGATGGTGAAAACATTTCCACACTCGTGTTTATTACCATAAGGTTACCCGTTCAGCCTTTATTATTATTATTATTATTGCTATTACTGTTATTGTTATTGTTATACTATTATTGCTATTATTATTACTGTTATTGTTATTGTTATTACTGTTAGTGGTATTATTGTATATCCCGCTGGACAATCCATTTCCCGAAGTTGTCTGAGATATAACAAAATGAATATCACAACAGAGAAAATACAGACAACATAACATAACAAGTATAAGTAAAAAAATAAACAAGGAACACAAGGATAAAAATAAGGTATGCAATTGAGAATCCCTGGTAGGTTGATAGGCACTTGGCTTCAGTTCGAAAGTTTTACAGAGACAAGAACTACACACCATCAATAGAGACTCAAGAACACATCCAATAAACTGTAACATAACGCAGTAGGTTCGTTGTACCGCCTTGGGGAACCTCTACAGCATACCACACCTACAACTCGATCCTGAGAAGACATGCCAGACCCACATCTTAGCCCTGAGAAGACATTCCAACCCCATATCTTAGCCCCGAGAAGACATGCCAGACCCACATCTTAGCCCTGAGAAGACACGCCAGACCCACATCTTAGCCCTGAGAAGATGAGAAGACACGCCAGACCCACATCTTAGCCCTGAGAAGACATTCCAACCCCATATCTTAGCCCCGAGAAGACATGCCAGACCCACATCTTAGCCCTGAGAAGACACGCCAGACCCACATCTTAGCCCTGAGAAGACATTCCAACCCCATATCTTAACCCCGAGAAGACATGCCAGACCCACATCTTAGCCCTGAGAAGACATGCCAGACCCACACTTCGGCATCTGAGTTATATGCACCAGCTCAACACATCGGGCCTGCGAGAACAAGTGTGGGGAGACTCCTGCTGGGAGAGGTGAAGTATGTGTGAGGGAGGGTCATACCTCGAAGCATGTGACCCGTGACTGCCCTGGCCTCCACTAGGTCACTCCACCCTTCTGTCGTCTCTTGTTGGAGAGAAGAACCAACTATTTCTCTTATTTGGTATTTTATTTTAACTTCGAACCAACAACCAACATTTTGTTAAATCAAAGACGATATCCACTCGTCCACAAGTCCTTGAAACACTGAGGACGGAACTTAGAAAATTCATGATAACTTTTCTCAGAACCGATTTTTTTTAACTGGTTGAGATGGACATGAGGAGTTTTTCCGCATTGATTTTACGGACATTTCGAATATATATGAAATAGATACAAATGTTTATTTTTTTTAAGGGGATTAGGGGGTTGGGGGGGGGGGGTAGTGGTGTTGGGGTGATTAGTTCAAACAACCATAATAAATATCACCAAAATGAAACAAAATAAATAAATAAACAGCATTAAAGATCTGATACTTCCTTATTTCGTATTATCTTCAGATTTCAGATTTGTCCCTGCAGTATTGAATCTTAAATCTCAAATGACCTCCAATGACCTCAAATGACCTCGTATGATGGAGTAACTATCTGCCAACCTCGAGGAATAACCTGTGCTGGGGTCCTCATTAAGGCACAGGAAGCAGGTTGTGTTACATAATCACCCTGGACTCAAAACATGGCAGAGGATGACTTGTCAATATACGAGCATTAATAACGTGGACCCAGAGTTAAAATTAAATTGTTCTTAGTCTTTGGTATTTTAACCGTATCGATGCGGTTTTCCAATATAGTGATGTTAACCGCTTCATATGGCAGAGGTTAACGTTACGATATGGGATCATTAACGACTTGAGGATAATTATTCAGATTTGTCCTGATTGACTTAACCTAACCCAACCTAACCTAACCTTAACCAAGAGGACTATAACGCTCCAATATCAGTAACCTTAACCACTCGGTAAAAACAAAGATGGAGTCAGTCAGTCACCTTGTACAACAGTGAATAGTTTTTGTCTTAATTTTTCCTCGCTCATCAACATTCCATTTGGGTGAATCTGTCACTGACATCGGTGCTCTGGTCTGTGACGTTTCACGGAGTTAAAATGTTGAATTCATGGTGTCTCCTGTAGTCTGTTGTTAAAACTATGGTGTCTCCTGTAGCCTGTTGTTAAAACCATGGTGTCTCCTGTAGCCTGTTGTTAAAACTATGGTGTCTCCTGTAGCCTGTTGTTAAAACTATGGTGTCTCCTGTACTGTAGCCTGTTGTTAAAACCATGGTGTCTCCTGTAGCCTGTTGTTAAAACTATGGTGTCTCCTATAGCTCTTGGTTATGTAACACTATTCATTCTCTCTATAGGAGAAGGCGAGGTCGACCATCAGAAAAAGATTAATGTCGCCTTCTACTCTGTCACTGTCAGAGGCGAGACACTTTCACTGCCTTAGATATCCCTCTAAACCATCACCAACACCAACACATTCACTACCACTATCCAACTCTGGGGAGAGTAGTAAGCCTCTCTCTCTCTCTCTCTCTCTCTCTCTCTCTCTCTCTCTCTCTCTCTCTCTGCTGCTGTGCTATCGTAAATCTCCACCCTCCTCGCCCGCCCACTCGCCTGTTCGCCCGTCACGCCCTCCATATAGTCTCACCATCTTGACAACGGACTGACTTGAACTGTCCCCCCCGGAACCTGAGCAGAATTTTCATATTGCAATCATGGGTTCAGTTAGGTTAGGTGAGGTTATTTTGAAGAAGGTTTGGTTAAAATAGGTTTGGTTAGGTTAAGTTAGATTGGTATATAATTAGTTTTCTCTATTTTCCTATTCAGTAGTTTTCTGATGAGGAAATGTTTGGGGCATCATTCATTCTTACAATTTTCATCTCGTGTCCTGCACCTTGAACAACGTGGACAGACACAAAGACGATTTCCGGGGATTTCTGTTGGATCATCGTCACCTACAGATCCGATTTCATTGTCTTCCATTGTTTGTAAATACTGCCTGAGCATAACAAAGCCCTGGTCATTAAATACAACTAAAGGAAGATTAAGAACTAACAGGCAAATATTCAAGATAGGAACCTCGAATGTATAGATATTATAATGATGATATTGAGATATTCTGGTCATACAAGTAGGGATGAAGGGATATTAATATAAACATCAATAGGCAAAGTTAATGGTAGGAAGGCCAGGGGAAGGTAGACACTGGGATGGATGAATTAAATTAAAAGCCGAGTCCCATAGGAGATGTAAAATCATGGGGACAAAATAGTCACTCGATTTTGTTTAAATAATTTGCAAGTAACAAAAGCTGACGGGTGACAAAATACCCATGAGTGACATACATAACATTTATCACATTAAATTTGATGGTCTAAGATAACATAGAGGTTACATGGTTTACAAAATATAAACAATAATAGTGGGCAGATCTGAGGTTAAGGTCCTAGGTGAAGGAGAAAGAAACTGAATTTTGACTTCTGCTCCAACAAAAACTTGGACTCCAGAAAATCATTAAATATTATTGAAAGGAGGTCTAGGCTGTAGCTGTACCTTGAACTATGACCAATATCTAAAAAAAAAAAAAAAGGTTAACTGATCATAGCATTTAAGGTGATTAATGAAAGACTGAACCAATTTCCCAGATGATAGGTTAATGTCACTGATAAGTAAACGAGGTCATTGGCCATAGTTAAAGCTTAATTACCTAGCGAGCTCCTTCCAAGATCATTAACCTATATACTCGTACACAAAGAGCAGCAAGTAATGAACACATCCCTTATATAGCACCTGTACTATAGTTTCTCTTTGGGGATAAGTCAAGGCTAAATAATATATATCGTGGGGATTACCTCTTGAGTATATTCAAACACTCTCTTATGTACACGGTTCCACCATTATCCTCTACGGCTACCACACTCACTCACCTGTCTGGCCTCGCTCACCTTCCCTTCACCTGGTTGTTATATCACTTACAAGGAGTCACACAAGAAATCATCCAGTCTTTATATTCACGATGTCCTATGTCTTATGTCTTACGGCTTGTCTTATGTCCTATGTCTTATGTCTTCGGGTATATCTTATGTCCAATGTCCTTTACCCTATGTCCTAATACCCCTCCTAGAGACACCACGATCATCTATATCCCTCACTACCTAAATCCTAGTATTGCCACCCCTCACCACCCCGTCCTGCCACCCTTCACTACCTCATCCTACCACCCCTCACCACCCTATCCTTCCACCCCTCACCACCCCGTCCTGCCACCCCTCACCACCCCTCTTGCCACCCTTTATCAACCTATCCTTCACGTCTAAGGGCAGAGGGAGAGAAAATAAAAGACGATCACAAGTCAACAATAACATTCATCTCCCGAGAACATGTTTACACTTTCCAATAAACATTTCTCGATCTGTTTTTGATTTTCGTCTTAATGTTTAAATTATTTTTACATGAAGATTTGTTGTGTTGGACGCCTCTCATATATTCATCGGGGAGTCCTTTCTAATCCCTCGTTTCCTTATTAAAATTTTGGTGTTGTGTTTCGTATTTTATTTTGTGCTCGCTGTAATTTAACTTTTAAGAGACTTGTTTTTTTGTTTTTTTATTTTACTTTATTTATCTCTGTCTGTCTCTCTATCTCTCTTATAATAAAATTAACCCTTATTAAAAAAAATAAATAAAAAAGTTACTTTACAAAAATGGCCCATAGGTTACTTACTAAAACTAGAACAAAAGTTACTTAACAAAACTGACTCAAAACTTAACAAACTTGACCCATAACTTAACAATTTCCTCTCATCTAAAAGTCAGACCAACATGAAACATTCTCCCTTCCTTTGTGAGCGTTATCCACCTCTCTTTCTCTCCATTATCAGCGCCTGCTCCTAGTTTCAATGCTATCTCTTATCTCCATTCACCTCCCAGATTAAATAGATACTTTTAGGGCAAAGATTAAAACCCGAAATATTTACATCCTCCTACAGTGAGCTTTGTACCCCTTCTCACCCTCTCCATAAATGTGCTGTTCAAAAGATTACTTATAGGCACGTGTAAAATATGTAATTCTTGTAAATAAAATGAAGATAATCGAGACTTTCTTACTATTACGTTAAAGTTGAGAAATCTGTTGATGTTTTGATGTTTTATAAGTGTTTCGACGTCCAGGGTCTTTAAGTACCGATTATCTTTTTAAAAATCCCTTCAAGATCTTTCGAAACTCTTGGGTAAATTGTGGTTTTTCTTGTCTTGTTTAATTATGTTATGGTAAAATGTATTCTTATATTCGTACGTACATTTCAAGTGCTTTTATGTGCGTTTGTCAATGTAATGTTTTATTTACGAGGTTTGTTTTAACTCTTAACATAACTTTGATTCCCACCTTCAAGTTCCCTGCAACACCTCTGTAATACTAATAATACATATACTTACAAAACTATTTTTATATATTGCGTGTGATATAGTCTTAAATTCTGAGTTAGTTCCGCATTTTTAACACCACCTATTGTCGTCAATGTTCTGTAATGCCATGGTACAATGTTCTTCAAGAATCCTTTGGAAAAAAATTACGTGTTATGTTCTCTTAAATTCTTAGTTTGTTCCACTTAATCCAAACTGCTCATCAAGACTCCTGTGACTCGTGTAAGGACAGTGATACAGTGTTTCATAACAATCATTTTGGTAAACTGAATATGTTATTGTCTTAAATTTGTATTAATGGCTCCAACTCCTCACGACCACCTCTGTCGGCCTTTGATGCTTTACTTTCGCCTGGCGCACCAACGCTCACCTTACCTACATGTTCTGGTTAAAAAATCCTAGAAAATCCAATCTCTTTAATTATTATGTATGCCTTATAAGCTCAACTCGTTTACTCGTGATAGAAATTAAATTGAAGTTGTCTGTTCTGATGATGTCCTGAGCGGCCCGCACACCAAGACTTTACTGCCACACCTAACTTATGTTTACGTCGAACCCTTAATTTTCCAGAATAATTTCTCTAAGAGTATGCATTATCTGTCGTGTTTTTTGCTTGTTTCTTGTTTGTCGCTGAGGAGACGGGGCGAGCAAGTCATGCAGTGTCCACTATCCATAACGGGGCACCGGGTCTCTGTCGGTGCTCTCCTTCTCTTAAAGTAATAATGAAAATAAAAAAAAATTGTATAACGCCAATTTTGGGTTATTCTTATTAAGAGATTTCTTTTTACGATTCCTTCTCCTACGTAAGCCAGGCTGGTGACTGCTTCTTGCCGGGAAAGCCGCAGAGTATCAGCTGACAGTATTGTGTTCAGTTGAAGGAGTGGTTCATGTATAATTGTAACTTTGGCGCTGCTTGTGTCAAATTCACCATACACAACTCATTCCCCAGGCCTTATACGTCACGGCAGGACCCCAAATAAGTGCAGGTTTTAGCCGAAACATCAGCACCTTCAGTTCTCAGGAAGACCCCAGCATCTGCAGGTATTAACAGGATTCTCAGCACCTACAGGTCACAAAATACTCTCCACCCACACACACCCACACGGCCGCTGCCCCCAGCAAGGCCGCCTTCCGAGATGCTGGAGGAGGTGAAGGCTCTCTCCACCTCTGCCCCATGACCTCATGAGGTATGACCCACCACCCGGGGACCAGCGTTTACTGGCAGAACCACTGGGGCGTGTAGCAGCCGTTCACCAGGTCAAGAAGGAGATGAGGGAGGGTGGGGGTGAGGGAGGGACACAGGCCTTCACCACGAAAGGGAGAGATACAGGTGTTCAGTAGGTCAGGGAGAACACACGTGTTCAGTAGGTCAGGGATGGAATAGGCGTCCAGTAGGTCAGAGGGGACACATTTTCGGTAGTTCAGGGAAGGACACAGGTGAGTGACAGATGGATGTGGTAGATGACACGTGAGTTAATGATGGGTGTGGTGGATGATGGGGTGGGCGTGGTGGGTGACTGGGAGGGTAAGAGCGGGTCACATACCTGCTGAGGTGCTCTGGGACAGGGTTTCGCCACCAGCTTCTGGTCTTACTCCCATTTTTCTCGGCTCGTTGAGGAAATATTGACACGTGAGTGAGTCTGGCGGGCGGCCCTCAAGACCTTAAATTGGGGATTTATTGTTACAGGAGGATCATTGTAAGATCTCTAGCGCCTGCAATAAAATGTCTTATTCTTTTACGAGGGTTTTTAATGCATACTCCGGGACTTCTAATACATATAGCGGAATTGTCAGTGCTTACGATAAGATATTAAAGGACTTGTATAGGATTTCAAGCGATCAGTGTCCTTAATATGGATATCTAGTAATCCAGGCGCCTGCTCCAATGCATTAAGGTGTGTAAAGTGAAAATAGAGACATCAATGGAAATTCTCTACCCACATTGCACCAGGCGAATGGTCACTTCTGCAGGTTTTCTCAACGCATGGCTGAGTGTTTGTAAAGGAGGTCAGTTTTTGCTTCCATAAACAAAATGTACTTTTCGTACTGAGAGAGAGAGAGAGAGAGAGAGAGAGAAAGAAGTACTCATTATATTTGTACGTCTGTGTCTCTTCTGCAGGTGGTTCCTCTGAGTACCGATGTGAGGACGCTGGTGTATGGTGACAACAATACTCGGTCCTGATGTTACTGCCCTCTACCAACTCTCCGTCGTGTCTCCTGCTGTGTTGTGTTCACCTCTGCTGGCCCTCCTGCCGTGATCATTTGTCAGCGATATCTATACGTGACTCTGCCTTCCTGGAGCTCACCCTGATCGTGTCTCCTACACCAAATAACTTCATCGGAACGTTTAGTTGATCTACGGCAAGAGTGTTATACATGTGTCTTCTCAGCACAGATCATCCTGGTCGTTTTACTGCATGTCTTCTGGAGCATAATCACCTCCGATGAATAATACGCTGAGCTCTTTATCTACAGCGAACATGTTAACGCTGTGTATATCCGGGTGTCGAGGCTGTGAAACTCGTGTTAGTGTGTGTGAGCTCCTCGCTATTGGTTAGTTATACAAGAGGTTGTTCCCAGCGAGGAGTCATGGCTGGCAGGGATGTATTCTGTGTTCCTGCTGAGCGAGATGACAGTAATGTTTGTTGCTGTTGGTGTAATGGTCTTCTGTGAGTCATTATTTTAAAACACGTTAATTACTCATAGATTCTTTAATGACTCTTTGGTTCATTTTTGTTTTCGTTTAGTCGTCTCATTAAACACCTCTTCTTGTTTACTTTGCTTTCTTGTTATCATTCCTGTTCGAACTTCCTGTGTGTGAATTCTTAGGACTCTTCCACCAGTAGTTCTGTTGCCTTTTAACCTCCCGAGTCGAAATATGCTAAGCAGCGTCTCTCCTGCACGAATCCTTAAAAGAAAGGTAACAATTCATACCTCAGTGGCGGAAGCTGACAGGTGCTGACCTACGGGGGGTAAGACATGGTGTGAGGGGTAAGGAGCGTTGTTGTTGGTGGATAGGAGAAGGCGTGTGGGTCGCCAGCGATCAGTCAGCGCCCATGGCCAGAGGTGGCCCATGGCGCGTGACCCCCGCTTGGCCAGGTCTGTGGGAACCCTGCCAAGTGCACCACCCTCACCCTCCTTATGTCCCTCAGCCAGCCTTCAAGTCCTCTTACTTACTCACTCACTCACTCACTCACTCACTCACTCTTTTTGTTACTTACTGTTTGCTCTCTTACTCAATCCATTTATTTATTTGTGTAACATTTTATTAAGTACGTTTGGTTACATGTCTACTCGCACCTATACACTCACACTTTGCATATATAGAGACAAAGAGAGAGAGAGAGCCATGATCGTCAGACCACTAGTGGGTTAACGCTTCTATTATGTATTTCAGTAATATTCATCAGTGGTCCACAAGCTCCCCTAAGTGCCACATCAACTCCGTCTCTTTTCTTAGTTCACAGTTGATCTATTCCACTGTCGTGTCACTATCATCTCCCCCTTACAATACCTATAGAGGAGTTTTTTGTTTGTGTTTTGTTTTAGTTTTAACTCCGTGTTTTATCCCCTCGTGTCAACACTGGTCATATGTTTCTCCCTTAGGTTAGGTTAGGTTGATCTATAATAAATATCTTAGGTTTCTTATGACACTTTGGCCCATTTTAACTAGTTTTAAAATGCCTCTTAACAGGTTCTTATTAGGTGACACAAGTTGCCCTAAATATTCAAATTCGATGACTTTCTCTCGATTCTAAATTGTTGATCTAGGGGGGGGGGGAGGGGGGGAAGGGGGGTTTAAGCACCTTTACAGTCTTATTTTCTTCCTTATCAGTTCAACTTTTGTGGTTCGCTTTACTAACCCTGCCAAGTACCGTGTCAATACACCTGTACTATGATTTCGTCAGCAAATTGAAGGGGATTTCAGTAAGCGCCTTTGATATTTAAACCAGTTTCTTCCCAACTAACTGTTTTAAAAAAAACCTTTTCCCATTACCGCTGTATAGAACTTTATCGAAATTATGTCATTAAGTCGTATCAACTCAAATAATTACTGTAGGACTTCTTCGGTGCCTTTGTTTATAGAAGTAACGAGAGTCAGTGACGATGACTGTGTACTGGCTTCATTGTTCTGGTTCATCAACACAGACAGTACTGACTAGATACAGACAGTACTGACGTGATACAGACAGTACTGATCAGGATACAGACAGTGCTGACTAGATACAGACAGTACTGACTAGATACAGACAGTACTGACTAGATACAGACAGCACTGACTAGATACAGACAGTACTGACTAGATACAGACAGTACTGACTAGATACAGACAGTACTGACTAGATACAGACAGCACTGACTAGATACAGACAGTACTGACTAGATACAGACAGCACTGACTAGATACAGACAGTACTGACTAGATACAGACAGTACTGACTAGATACAGACAGTACTGACTAGATACAGACAGTACTGACTAGATACAGACAGCACTGACTAGATACAGACAGCACTGACTAGATACAGACAGTACTGACGTGATACAGACAGTACTGACTAGATACAGACAGTACTGACTAGATACAGACAGCACTGACTAGATACAGACAGCACTGACTAGATACAGACAGTACTGACGTGATACAGACAGTACTGACTAGATACAGACAGCACTGACTAGATACAGACAGCACTGACTAGATACAGACAGCACTGACTAGATACAGACAGCACTGACTAGATACAGACAGCACTGACTAGATACAGACAGTACTGACTAGATACAGACAGTACTGGGACTAGATACAGACAAAGTACGACTCAGATACAGACAGTACTGACTGGGATAAAGACAGTACCGACGTGATACAGACAGTACTGACTAGATACAGACAGTACTGACTAGATACAGACAGCACTGACTAGACAGACAAAGTACGACTAGATACAAGACAGTATTCCTGACTAGATACAGACAGTACCGACGTGATACAGACAGTACTGACTAGATACAGACAGTACTGACTAGATACAGACAGTACTGACTAGATACAGACAGTACTGACTAGATACAGACAGCACTGACTAGATACAGACAGTACTGACTAGATACAGACAGTACTGACTAGATACAGACAGTACTGACTAGATACAGACAGCACTGACTAGATACAGACAGTACTGACTAGATACAGACAGCACTGACTAGATACAGACAGTACTGACTAGATACAGACAGTACTGACTAGATACAGACAGTACTGACTAGATACAGTAGACAGTACTGACTAGATACAGACAGTACTGACTAGATACAGACAGTACTGACTAGATACAGACAGTACTGACTAGATACAGACAGTACTGACTAGATACAGACAGCACTGACTAGATACAGACAGTACTGACTAGATACAGACAGTACTGACTAGATCATGATACTTTTCTGAATCGAGGAACATTAATACGAGGTTGATCTTTATTTACTGTACTTCAGAGAAACTCCCCTGGATGACTCACAGCTAATCTATGGTTCGGTAATTACTTCAAACTTCTATGCCTGTTCTTGCAGTTGACTGAAATCCAGTTTAGTTAAAATCTACTTATGAATATTTTAATAGGTATTTGTATGCACCCGGTACAAGGCTAATTTATACAGAGGAACGATCACCCACTGAAACTTATTATATAAATTAAATTGAACGAAATTGCATCGAGATATCCAACAGACTCCAAAGACTGAGGGAACTTACCCCAACAACACAGGTTAAGATACTGAAGGTGTTTTTACGTGAAGATTATGTAGTATTGAACGTTTATAATAAAGATATGCAAATTGAAGGATTTTTAAAGTTGATACAAATTGCCACTTAATAAAACCAGAGCACTAGTACTTACATATTATATATATATATATATATATATACTGTATATTGAGCTGAGATAAACCTCTGTCCTCTAAAGCGTTGTGGAACCATTGTACAAACTTTCTTCTCTAGACACTTAACAAATTCCTTTACAGAACATTATACCAAAAACACTTAATGTAAGGACTATATAATACACATAAGACATCACACCTTCATGATTAACAAAAAACAAAAATCTTTACTCTATGACAGATTATATTTACTCTTATAATTATTTCAGATAATTTTGATGATAAGGAAGTTTTGAAATAATTGAAGAGAACGTAAATGTTGTACCAAGACGGCGGGGGAAATTATTTGTGATGTTTTATTTATTAAGATAAGTATATAAATAAATTGATTAATTTATAAATACACATACATACATAGAGCATGGACATCCACACACACACACACACACACACACACACAAAGGAGATACAACATCTAAGCCGCGGGTTGAGTGAGAATATCTGGCCGTTACATCTACGAGTCTTAAAGTGTTACTGTTTACTGAAGTATTAGTTTACCTGAGGGCCTCAGCTGTAAGGTTATAACATTCCTTGAATACTTCTGGCCGGCGTAAACATGACATGAGCCAGAGAGAGCCAGCGTGTTTAGCGTACCATAAACGACACATACAAACACTGACAACCTCGTCTCTAACTCACTCTCAGAAAATATTACCGAGTTGAGTATTTTAGATCATTCTTTTGAATCTTCCTTAGATCGATATTCTGGTACCAAGGAGCGAGATAATAAATACCCAAACACCACACGTTAGGCCGTCACTTTTACCATGACTTTGCAGTACAAAATTTTAATAATACAGTTCTTAATGAAATAATATGTATCAGAGAAAAATATATCTTCTGTAGATATTTGGAAATAAATAAACAAATGGGGAAAATATATTGTTGTGTAAATAAAATGAATCAATCATGCATAACATCAAGAACACATTGGAACAAGTTTGTTTCTCAATACCGCCTCCCCCGTCATTGTTCACATGCCATTCCAACACCGGAGGATCACTATTATCACCAATCTATATTACTCCTCGTGCACCAGAAAAAATATTTACACCAAATTTATCTTCACTACAAGTTTAGTAATTAGGGTATAATTAGTAATTTGTCGCTTCCTGTGAAATTACACACCACGACTTACAAGAGATGGTTGATGGTGTTTCGTGGTGGGACTCACACATCTAGTGACCTCCAGGGAAGGCATGACTAATCGTCAATATACAAATGATGTAGAGGTTTAATATGAAGCATGACCTCCTTTCCCTGCATTGGTGGGGACGTACAAAGGACAGGTGTCGCGTGTAGCCAAGTGAAGGAGTCCCATTTCTCTTTTATTAATCCTTCAATATCCTAATTAACCTAAGGTACGTGTGTGGGGAGGTGAAAGTCGAGAGATAAGGTTCAAAATAAAAATAACCTCACGCTGCTCCTGTTATTGAGAACTGTAGCGGGGAGGTTGAAATTCTCTTGTGGCGTCAACTGGCAACCGATCGAGACGCTTGTATCTCCCGCCTATATATATCGGGGGCGTAAAGTCCTGCAGGCATCAGTTTCCTGCAACACGCTCAACATGAAGCTTGTAAGTAGAAGATGATCAAGAGGAACATCTTTTACTGTGGTGCTTTTCTATATTCAGTTTTAGTGGCGAGGCAAAAGTGTCACTCATCTCTTGGCTACGATTGTCTGTATGTGTGTGTGTGTGTGTGTACATACGGGTCTTGAGTGCACGGTGTGGGGGACTTGTTCATCTCGTTGTGGTGTACATACAGGCCCGGGTGGCTTTGTGTATCTAAAACTCTTCCTATTGTGTTTGTACAGTTGTGGTGAGTCTCTGGATACGAGCCTAAGAGAGAGTGTGTGTGTGGTAGAGAGATGTTAGTTTATTTCTTCACCTGTGTGTGTTGTGGGTCAGGTGGTTGGTCTTCACAAGTATCAAAGTCAATAGGTCTGTACAGGTCTGGATGGTTTGGTCTGCGGAGTTTGTCTTTGGTCTGTGCTGGTGAGGTTAATTTGTAGGTCTGTTACATGGTTATAGTTTTGGTCTTTGAAGATTTTGTATTAATTATTCCTAAATCTTTTCAGCTTTTCTATACACCTCTTCCTGGCATTTCCAATAAGAAGTTAATGAATAATTTTTATAACTTAGGAATATCTTTTGATCATCTGTTTATCAATTACTCTAAAACAACTGGTGTGGAATTTAATACTCTAATAAATAATAGAAAATCGTCATCACTGTTTCGTCACCATTATTTTTATGTCGTTTCTCATTATCAGACTGTATCGTCACATACCTTTGTTTACCTGTGAATCAGCTGTTTGTTTTATCGCTACCTTTTTTTTTACTTAGCAACACGGATATAGGGAGTCTCAGCTGTTTCAAATTCATACTTGCCTGAAAATCTTTATTGAATTTTAATATAGGTCTAGCTCTGCTTTTGGTCGATTTCTTTCTGGTGGTATTTGGGTCGATGGAAAGTTTACTGCTTGGTATGTGTATGACCATGATTGAAATGCTTATTTTTCAGGAGCAAAGTAAAATATTTCGTAAGTGACTATAAACTGCATCATCGGGACTTGTTTTAACTCTTAATGCTTCACTTCACTCTACAATAAAAACCTATAAAATATCATATGACCTTTACAGTAAACTGACGAGTCATTCTATTTCAGAAGAAAATCTAAAGTGAATTTATATTTTAGAATTCAGGAAGATTTATCAAGTTTTTAGTCTTCAATGCACGTGAACAGCTGTCATCATCATCATCATCATCATCATCATCATCATCATCATCATCATCATTATCGTCATCATCATCACACTAATTAAAAATATCCTAAGAAAAATGTTAAGTGTATTCTTTTTTTTATTAATCGTGATCTCTGAACATTCCTACATCTCTCAGTTCAGTTACAGATGACAAAAATAACGGAGGATAATGCCAGGAGTAACGGCACTCTGCCATCACCCGCACTGCTGACACACACACACACACACACACATGGGCCAAATATTTACTGTGACTGCTGCTGTATCTGACGGTAACCACTAGTACGACTGACAACTGACACACGCCCTTGTGGTTCCTGCTTGGACACACACACGACCACTGGACGAGGACGACCACTAGCTCCTCCGCCGATATATCAAGGACCTTCGCTGGAGGATCACAAGTTCGACCGCTGGTAGGAACAAGTAGACACACTGACTGAACCAATCACAGGGCAGCCACTTGTACTACCACTGCACCTATGGAACAACTATCTAATCTTACAGGTCATGTCAAGGGTTCAAAGTTGATACGGTATTCTTTCTGGAGCCTCTGTGTGTATAGGGTAAGATATTGGTGTGTTTATGGGATGTAAAGTCTCTATTCTCATGACAATTGGCAACCTCAAAGGTGAACCTTAAGCAATAGCCAAAAATTCATTCAGGGTGAGGAGACACACACCTTCCCTCCCCATCCAGGTGAACGTTTGTGCCGTGGGTCACCTTAGAGCTTCATAGATGGCCTTACACTGGGGATTGTTTCCTCAACAGGTGAATTATTAAAGCTTCCTGTATACAGAGGATCAAAAACTATTGTGATGTCAACTCTGATCCTCTGAGGTGAACCACACAGATAACTTTTCTCTCACTAGAGCTTTTCAAGAATTAAATAGAACCGACGACCATGATATGATAAACGAAATGACGATAAATGAACCTATAATTAACTATTATTGTAGTGTGAAAGTCACCATCCTCCAGTACTCAGGTCACTTAACTGGCCAACTGTCTGCTTCAGGTCATCCTCGCCACCTTGGTCGCTTTGGCCGCTGCTTTACCTGACACTTATTCCCACGAGAGGGGCGACGTCGTGCCTATTTTGAAGGATGAAAGAATCACCGAGGAAGACGGAAGGTACAATTTCGAAGTGGAGACTGGTGACGGCATCGTCATCTCCCAGTCCGGGTCCCCGGTAGAAAATGGCGCCATTGGCAAAGCTGGACAATTCTCGTAAGTCTTTCTATCACTTTTATTATGTATCATATTAATCTGACGATTGAAACTCCAGAGATGCAGTAGGGGATCCTGTAATCAACTCCTTTTCCCTCTCCCACAGTTACACCTCTCCTGAAGGTAAATATATTGAGCTGAAGTTCGTAGCTGACGAGAACGGCTTCCAGCCCCAGTCTGATGTGCTGCCAGTGGCTCCCGAGTTCCCCCACCCAATCCCTCAGTTCGTGCTGGACCAGATCGCCTTTGCTGCTGCAGAAGACGCTGCCCGCGCCCGTGGTGAGAAGCCGAGTTACAATAAGTAAACGACTAGCAGGGAACGACCTCCGACAGCCCACCCTGGGAGGCGTCTTTACCCGCCTCCCTGTACCATAAGAACGACGATCACTCACCACGGTGTGAACTCGAACCATGTGAATTTATTCCTTATTTTATCTCTATTTATTATGAATGAAATTTAGGAGGAAAGCATACATAGTTTATCTGTCTGCACATCATAAAAACATTGTCGGTACTCTCAACACACTACGCGCCCCCGTACCAGTCCTTCTTCACCACTTCAGCTGATAAACTATGTATACACTTCTTCTCTATGGTCAATACTATTCTAAATAATAAAAAAAACAGAAGTTATAATACGTGTTATAGATTTCCTTTAGACTAAATTTCCTGAACAGCAAAACACGAGGAAAAATATCCGAGAAGAAAAATACCAATGAATGGAAACTTTGGTAGAGAAGTGATGTCTTATTCAACTATATTGTTATTAAGATCATTAACACACACACACACACACACACACACACACACACACACACACACAAAATATATATATATACCCTATTAGGTTCCTTCAATCTCGTTTTTAATTAAAATAGGTGACGCATCATATCCTGAACTGTACTTTCATAAGACGGGTGAACTAACAGAAGGAGGTCGTCACGTGTAATGGAAGAGTCGGGTTTGTTACAATTATACAAGGGACTATGAGATGTTTACGTTGTTTTGAGGTAATTATAGACAAGAGCAGGGGTGGGGTGGTCTTTTTTCTTTATACAGTAGAAAATTTATAAGAAAAAAGATGATGAGGAGCCATTTATTGATATATTTTGTGGAGTATATAAGTCATTTTCAGGTACAATATAAGCCTATAGGGATATTGTTGATGGATAGAGAATACTGTATTCAAAATCCCAAACAGTTTTTGAAGAGACGAGGAACATTTTCTTGCACGGACTAACAAACACGAGTCAAAAATCCTCCTCGGGAATCCTAAGCCAATTGGCATTTAAGATGTGTTGACACTACGTCACAGATCTGTCAGGCAGTCTGTCGTATAATTCACAACTGAAAGATTTATGTAGGTAATGAGACAGGAGAGTTTACTGTGTCTGGCCAGCTGAGTCCTGATCATTAGAGGTCCAGATTTAACTTAGCCATTTAGACTGGGGTTTAGACATCGCCTGGGACACAGTCGTATTTGTTAGGTTAGGTTAGGGCCAATTTTGACCACCTGTAGTCGTGTAAAGATTCTTAGATATGTGTGTGTGTGTGTGTGTGTGTGTGTGTGTGTGTGTGTGTGTGTGTGTGTGTGTGTGTGTGTAGTGTATGTGTGTATGTGTAGATATGTGTGTGTGTGTGTGTGTGTGTGTGTGTGTGTGTGTGTGTGTGTGTATGTGGTGTGTGTGTGTGTGTGTGTGTGTGTGTATGTGTGTGTATGTGGTGTATGTGTGTATGTGGTGTGTGTGTGTGTGTGTGGTGTATCTCTTCATCACATCAACGTCCAGACACATCGGGGAGGAGTCAGTCTAAACCAGTACCCCTGTATTTGTCAGGGCTGAGAGAAGTGTTTATGGCTCTGATATATCTTAACAACCACCCCCCACCCCGGCCCTTCTCCTTGGACACCTCCTCCCTTCCACAGACCCCCTCCCAGGCCACTTCAGATCCTCCTTAGATCCCCCTTATTCAACACCACTAAACCCTGCCACAAAAAAATCCCTAGTGTAGTTGTGGTGGTACTGGTGGTGATAGTGGTTGTAGAGATAGTCATAGTAGTAGTAGTAATGGTGGTTGTGATAGTGGTTGTAGAGGAGGTAGTCATAGTAGTGGTAGTGGTGATAGTGGTGGTGGTGGTAATAGTGGTTTTAGAGGAAGTCATAGTAGTGGTAGTGGTGATAGTGGTGGTGGTGGTAATAGTGGTTGTAGAGGAAGTCATAGTAGTGGTAGTGGTGATAGTGGTGGTGGTGGTGTCGAGGGAATGATGGTGTTTGCGAAGACATTTTTGGTGAGGGTAGTGGTAATTTTTTTAGTAGTGGTGTTGGTGGTAGTGGAAAGTGAGGAGGAGGAGGAGATACAGGAGGAGAAGAAGAAGAAGAAGATGGAGAATGAAGATAAGAAAAAGAATTAAGAGGAGGAGGAGAAAAGAGATGAGGAGAAGAGAAGTAGGAGGAGGCAAAGGACGGATTAACCAAACCTGTACTAGACTCATAAACTACAGTACCTTCAGAAACACAGGTACAGATTAATTAAGATTTATGAGGACTTTTAAAATCACAGTAATTTCCACACTATATCACAACAACTATGATATAAACGACAAAATAATAAAAATAACAACAACACTTAACTTGTCTCTACTGAAGTTAATATTGTCAACTTAAGTGTACTAATGATAAGTGTATGTTAAGTGTTAAGTGACAGGTGAGAATATCATTGGTGACCTATTAAGTACCTAACCTAACCTAACCTAACCGAACTTAACCCGAGCTACCCTAACCTAACCTAACCATACTGAACTTAACCCGAGCTACCCTAACCTAACCTAACTGAACTTAACCCGAGCTACCCTAACCAAACCTAACTGAACTTAACCCTAGCTACCCTAACCTAACCTAACTGAACTTAACCCGAGCTACCCTAACCTAACCTAACTGAACTTAACCCGAGCTACCCTAACCTAACCTAACTGAACTTAACCCGAGCTACCCTAACCTAACCTAACTGAACTTAGCCCGAGCTACCCTAACCTAACCTAATTTACCCTGACTGTTGTGATTGCGGCTAAGACCTAATGGCCCCCAGCTCTAATGGGCCTCAGGACTAATATTTAGGTCAGGTTGGGGTCTATTAGGGTTGGGGCCCATTTGACCTTACAGCCTTAGAGAACATAATAACAGCATCCTTAATACCTCAGTGCATAACATAATACCACCAGATTATACTATGATATATAAAGTCTGAGTTATTTAGTATCATGAAATTAAGCATTGTATATATTCATAGTTAAGCTTTACCTTTAAAAAAAACGAAGTTGAGCTATTTACGACCTGGTCAGTCATGATAGATAACAGAGTGTGTGTGTGTGTGTGTGTGTGTGTGTGTGTGTGTGTAAATCCTAAAGCAGAGTTGTTCGGTAACTCAGGGTGTCCTAAGAGTTGGGGAGGGGGGGCTCTATACCCCTCTTGGCAGGGGCTGGCTGTCACTTGGCGAGAACACCTCATAACTCATTAAGGCCTGTCACCTTACCTGCCTGGCGGTGAATGCTTGAGTGGACAAAAGATTCAGGAAATTCTCTCTGACAGAAAAACTCGGCTGGGTCCAGACTGGTGTTGGTCTGGCCACTCCCCAGCCTAAGTTACTTTAAGCATATTAACATATACCTTTTCTCTCTGTCCAGTTCATTAATCTGATAAGGTTAAGTCTCGGTGCTCAAGCTTAACATAATTCATTTACACCTGAGACGAGTCCTCTGTGGGTCGTCTGGTCACAGGCTGTTTCTTATAAATAATTTATCCTGCAACAGGTTAGAGTTAGACCATCTTGCTACAAATATTTTCAGTCTCTGACAAGTGAGCGACGCTTCTGTGAATAACTATGACGTGACACTTGTCTTATTCCTGTCGGTGTCATTTGTTTTTATAAAGGAAAAATAATTTTCAAGTTTTCGGCAAGAACTGGGACAAAATAATGCAAGATGGCCGACACTAAACACAACCTTGATATTACAGGCTCGTAGGATGTGTTGACACAGTTAGCCCAGCACAGCTGCTACGACACCTTGCTTGTGAGAACTGAGGCTGGATGACACCTTCAGATTAGTAGGAAATACTGTAGTTGTTTTAAAGTATTTGATGCTTCAACAGTTTATCTATTTAAGTCTTAGTTTCGGCAATAGTCGGTAGCTTTTATAATTTATGAACGATGTTTTTTCCGTATCGCTAAGTGGAGGGTTGCAAGCCGTGGTCGACTGCAATAAAGTACAGACACCAGGAGACGTCGCTGCTGACAGTGCAAGAGGTCATCGCACCCCGCTGCTCACCCGCCTCAACCCCGGCCAATATGGAACTGACCCACTATGGCTGTTGCCTCGCTGGTGCTCACACTGACTGTCGTAAAGTAATGGTCGTAGTCCTGGAGTGACGAATAACGTAGTTCGTAACAAAATTTCATTCATTCACAAGATTAACGTAGTGAGGAAATACTCTCATTAATGGGTAAATATTTCTATAGCGAATACTATAAGCAAAAATAATCAGTGGTGGCGAGATCATATGATGTGTACTGTCGCTAAGTGTATGTAAACAACATTACTCAGTCAAGTATTTCTTCCTCACTGACATGACATGACATGACACGACATCTAACACCTGACAAACACCAATATAATCAGAAACATTTACCATTTATCATTTTCAATAAACCAGTAAAATACCACAAATAAATTATCAACAATTTCATAAACTTCAAAGCGTGACGGATAAAAATTATGTCAACACAAAAAAAAAGAAATATCAAGCGTAACGAAATGAAAATCAAGCGCAGCGGGACCGTCTACTCACCTACAGACTGAAGACAATGACAATATCTTCGATGTCTTCAAGATCAGATTTTTTCACCCAGCAACTCCCTGAGCATTTAATAACAAGTATTGTGTCTAATATCATTCTTTACACAGTGTCGACGTAAGAGACAATGATCAGCTTCTGGTAAATGATTATGATTTCTGCAGCTGTCGTAAAATATAAGTGATGAACCAGCGTGAAATGTTGGGGAGTATTATACCCTGAACAAAACTATAATACACGGGGGAATTTTTTTATCGTTTTGTCAGTGAGAAGAAGATGATGGGAAGACCCGCTGGAGAACTTTGTCTAGAGAGAAAATATTTATAAAAGAATAAAAAGGTAAGTTGTTAAGAGGTGTTATATAAAAACCTAACCTAACCCATACTTAAAGGTACGTATCCTAATCTAACCAATACTTTATCATAACTTAACCTAACCTAACCAAACTTAATCTACCACTATCTTACCCCAACTTACCCTACCCCTAATCTAAGCTACCCTAACCTAACCTGACTTAATATACCCTACCCTACCCTACCCTACCCTACCCTATCCTACCCTACCCTACCCTACCCTACCCTACCCTACCCTACCCTAAACCTTAATATGCCGTACAATATATATCCTTGCTGCTGTCATCCCAAGTAACTCAACCGCATCAATAATTTAACCAGAATAAAATATTTGTAAAGCAGGTAATATCCCTCCCAAAATATAGGGCGTTTTATACAACAATAATACGTCTTGCATATTCTCTCTGTCAATATATATTTAAACATACAATTTCCTCAATATATTTAAGAGAAATATCAGAATTAATAACAAACCAGATACCGACTGATTAGTAAGTGATGAGACGACTGGAAAAGAATTGGACAGATTCAGAAATAAACAAAATGGAACTGACGCGATCTCCTCCTCTCATTTAGTTGTATGACGGTGCCGTTCAGTTTAAGTGCATATATTTTGCATTGGATGTGGCAAAAGCTGCAATTTGGATGCTCAGAGGATGTACCTGAATTGTTTATTTTAACCTCTTGAGTACGATGACTTAGGGCTTTTTTAGTACGATGACTTAATCCTTTGAGTACGATAATTTAAGCCCTTGAGTATACGATGACTTAACCCCTTCAATGCGATGACTGTAGTTTTCTAGTACGTCAGCTCAATACCTAGATTATGATGACTGAACCCCCTGAGTATGATGAATTAACCCCTTGAGTATGATGACTTAACCCCTTGAGTATGGTGAATTAACCCCTTGAGTATGATGACTGAACCCCCTGAGTATGATGAATTAACCCCTTGAGTATGATGACTTAACCCCTTGAGTAAGATGATTCAACCCTTTGATTACTATGATTTAACCCACTAAATACAATAAATTAGCTTAATGAGAAAGATATACATTTATTCAGTAATAAATGAATAAAAATACGTTTGTGTGCGGATTATTTTTTGTACTATTAAAAACGAAATAGAATATACACGAATTATCTTATTCTTACGTTGAAAATATACCTCAACTTATAATCTATACAACAAACAATAATATTAAATGAAATGAAAATAAATACTCATATTACATTATGTTTTTTTGTTAAATATATAATTACCTTATTAATATTAAGTAAAGGTATTTCAAAATGACCGAGTTTTTTTTTTTGCATTGGAATTTTAATTATATTATTAAACTATCGTGTAATCGAGGTCAATAAATGAAAGAGACAAACAAACAAATATTTAGAATCACAGTACAAGTTTTCTGGGTTAGTTTAAACATTAATTAAAAGAGCAAGTGGCAGCAGGTGTTTCAGGTGTGCTAGCCTTTGAATATACTCCAGGTGAACAGATTATCCCGTACCTGTGTTATTGGGTCACCTATGAGAAATATTATTTATTTTTGGTGATAATTATCCTAACAATGACACCATGAACTATTGTCTCTTATATAATACCTAATTTGACATAGATTAGGTTAGGTTAGGTTAGAGTGTATCAGTTTTCCTTGTTCGTTTAAATTTCATTAATACATATACTTTATTGTGTAGATAAATATATGTCATGAAATTACCGAAATTTAATGTTTTCTGCAAACCTGAGAATATGATCATACTTATAAATGTATTAAATAATATCATGAAAATAAATTAAAATAAACAATAATTACATATCAAAGTTTTTATACAGGGAAATATTGTTAAACTCAAGTATAAAGTAATATTGATTGAACACGTAATCTAATGAACCTGTGATCAAATATGTGGTATAAGCAACAAGCACGTCACAACAGCAGTCTTGACATTCCCCAGCGAGTATAAATTTCAGTTTAGTTACAGTCGATAAAGAAACCAATATATTAGAGATGATTTATAGCACCTGTTAAACTTCTCTTCCCCAGGTATAGAGAGGTCGAGGCTAATACAGGTGTTGGTGGTGATAAGAGGTAATAAGTAACAATTCACAGGTAGATGATACTAGTGAGGTTACCTGAGAACTGAGTAGTGAAGATATCTGTCACAGTCGTTGGTCATAAGTCAGGTTCCTTGACATTATCTTCTCCCTGTAAATATAACAAATAATAGTATGAAGTTATTACTGTATTTCTACAGTTACAGAATTATGTATTATATATTTTTATATTGTTACGTTACTTAATAAATACTGTATCTTAAGAATAATACTGTTAGATAATTATATTGTGTTTATTCTCTAGCATTATAAAAAGGATTCCAGGTGTGTTACAGTTATCAATACAGGTAAGAATAATACTGTTAGATAATTATATTGTGTTTATTCTCTAGCATTATAAAAAGGATTCCAGGTGTAAAGAAACCAGTTATCATGTACAGGTATAAACAAAATTACCTGAACATTCTTGGCATTATGTGGCATTTACTTGAGGGTTGAATGTATAGAAGTTAAAGCTTATTTATCCAGACTTTACTCAGTATCACATGAGACTTTTGTTATGTTCTTAATGTGACATAATATATAATAAAATATAGTGTTTAATGTCTAAAAAAAGGCTACACATATAACTGGCTCACAGGTAGATGGAAGATAATGATAAATGATAATGTTTAAATACAATGATTTGGTCTAGTGAGTATGATGATTTAGTCCACTGAGTACTATGTTAGTGGTATGATTTCTTAACCTTTTGAGTATGATTACTTATACCATGTGTGCTATGATCTTCACCCATTGAGTACGATCTTAGTGGTACGATTTGTTTTAA
This sequence comes from Homarus americanus, assembly GCF_018991925.1. Taxonomy (NCBI): domain Eukaryota; kingdom Metazoa; phylum Arthropoda; class Malacostraca; order Decapoda; family Nephropidae; genus Homarus; species Homarus americanus. The sequence goes on from NW_024723541.1 coordinate 2,912,845, forward strand.
CCTTTTGAGTACGATTACCTATTTTCTTGAGGACTATGACTTAATCCTTTGGGCATGATGAAATATTTCCTTGAGTAAGATGGGGTTAAAGTATCGTACTCAGGGGTTAAAACATCGTACTAGGGGTTATCGTACTTAGGGGTTAAAACATCGTACTCAGGGGTTAAAACATCGTACTCAGGGGGTACTTAGGGGTTAAAACATCGTACTTAGGGGTTAAAACATCGTACTTAGGGGTTAAAACATCGTACTTAGGGGTTAAAACATCGTACTTAGGGGTTAAAACATCGTACTTAGGGGTTAAAACATCGTACTTAGGGGTTAAAACATCGTACTTAGGGGTTAAAACATCGTACTTAGGGGTTAAAACATCGTACTTAGGGGTTGAAACATCGTACTTAGGGGTTGAAACATCATACTTAAGGAGTTAATACATCGTACTTAAGGAGTTAATACATCGTACTTAAGAGGTTAATACATCGTACTCCGGAGTTAAAAAAATCTTATCTATTGAAACACATAAATACATTAAGCAACAACAATATCAAGGAACCATTACTTAACCTTATTAGTCATTTTTTTAAATAAATTTATATTATCTTTGGTACAAATCTTTGCCTTCAATGAGTTAGTTATCTTAAGGTCGAATGTTGTGGTGAAAATGAATCAGAATTTTGACCTTTTTGTTCGTTTTCTGTTCGTATTTTGTCTTAATGTCTTATTTTGTCTAATTTTGGCGAGTTGTTGGTGTTCAAGTGTGTGTGTGTGTGTGTGTGTGTGTGTGTGTGTGTGTGTGTGTGTGTGTGTGTGTGTGTGTGCGTAAATGTGGATGTTTATGTATATGTATATCTTTATGTGCATGTATATATGTGTGTATATATGTGTATGTGTGTGTGTGTGTGTACGTACTTAAATATGCGTATCACTACCTGTACCCAAATTATCAAGGTGTTCCTCGACGCCCTCTGGATTAACAGGTAATTAGAAGGGGAGAGAGAGTAGGGGCAGGGGGTGGGGATTGGAGGGAGGGAGAAGGGGATGGGAGATGGAGGGAACGGAGGAAGGAGGGGTGGGTATTGGGTGGTGGGGGGGGGTAGGGGTGGATCTGGGGGTAGTAGCCTCATATACATATAAATATCGTCGAAAAACTTGCCTGACGACTTCCTGAGCAAAAAAATCAAGCACTTTGGGTCCACTGAACACCATCTGTTCTTGGCCGTGATCACTCGGTAAACAATTAGCCCTAGACGTGTTATTTATGACTCAGCGGGAAAGAGAAATTGATAGATGTTTATTATTAAGAGTCTTAATAGTAAGTGAACAGGTGTACAGGTAATACTGATATTGACAAGGTAATTATGTTTTGATTAGTGGTAAAGGGGAATATGTTTATTAATAGGAATTAATTGTAACTTTTATGCGACAAGAGTAATTAAAGTAATATTATTATAAACTAATATTCCAAAGACTAATTATACTTCACAACTACTATTAAATAAAGTTTTATAAGCATCTAATACGATTTTTTTTAATAATACAAGTGAAGTAAAACTGATAATCAGAAATAAATGATAACTAAGTGGAAGTTGTTATAATTTAAGATAAAACCTCTGAAGTTTTATGGCAAAATATATTCATGATAATTAATAAACACATCTGAAGTCTTATATCAAGTATAATAGACCATTGGTTTATACACTGATGGCAAACTTGAGAAACAATATCTTAAACTATTATTTCTCCTGAGGTCATTAGGTGATATTTCCATGCTAAATAATCCCCAACAATTACTATAGCGTTATTTGTACATATATAACAAATACACACTAAAACTATCGCCATCCCACACAATAGTAATCAAACTACAAACTACAATACTAAAACACATTTGCCCCCACTGACGTAAAAACAAAATCAAATACCTTTTCTTAAACATATCAAGAACTCTGAGAAGTTACTCACAAGTACCATTATGAAATCCATTTACCGAGGCGTCGACACTTTTACCCAACGACTGAGGATGAGTGAAGCAGAATGACTTGAGTTGTCAGAGAGCATTCAAACATGGATGTGAAGATGACAACAGAATTTCATAAAAACCGCGTTGGATTTGTTTGGTTTCTCTCTGTTAGTGTACGTGGGTGAGACAGACCAGCAGACTGACAAAAGACGAACTGATCAATATGCCTCTGTGAATACGCATCGGGGCATAAAATATACCTTACTTATATCTTGGTGTACCCTTCTAGAGAATACTAGACAGGTATTGGGAGGATCTAGCTAAGTGTACAGTCAGGATTAAATGTAAATAGTTGCTTGCCTCGTATGTAAGCGTCACGACTTCATACAGGTGTAGACACGAAAATAAAAACCCCTATCTAGCTATACTATTAATTACCTTCATTAACAGGTACAGGTGTAAGAATAACCAAAGAATTTCCAAGGATCATTAAACTTATGTCCTATCACCTGTTTACAAAAGGAAGTTACTCGTTTATCTTCAGAAAGGTCTAATGTCGTCACTCCTAGTTTGATCAACATTCCATAACATCAATTGTATCTGTACGTCATTGCCTACTGTGTTTAAATACATCACTGAAAGACACAGACACATACCACGATCTTTATTCTCCTCACACCAAGGATCTGTTAACTCACTTCTTTTTTCATGTCTTTCTTCTCCAGCTTACAACCTTCACATAACCAGTCCTCACATTAACCATCTTCTTTCCTAAACTTTAACCTCTTGCACTCTGCTATCATTGTCTTTCTCCTTCAATGTGACAGCTCTTCCATTTTTGTTCACTTACAGCAAAATTTGACACACACTTATCGTCTGTTAAGAGTTCTTACGTCTTTATCTCCCTCTTTGTGACTTTTCCATCTGATTCTCTCTCTCTCTATCTCTTGCCTTTTTCCGTCTGACTTTCACATTCCTTCTCCCCGGTGTCTCTTTGTTCAGTATACCGCTAGAACGATGATAACGACGATTGATAATAATAATAATAATAATAATAATAATAATAATAATAATAATAATAATAATAATAAAAATAATAATAAAAATAAACCTTAATAATAAAAGTTAAAAAGTCAAGCGGTTAATACATGGTAAACACTACTACTTATTCATGCTTCAGCAACTTAAAGACAAAAAAAATTAATTAATCACCAGGATTTCATTTACCTGACACACACACACACGGTAAATGACATGACTTTCTTGAAGGGTTTAACAAACGGTGGTCCTCTTCTGCGCTCGAGTCAGGTCATTAATTCCACTGCCGAGTTTTGAGACCTGAGACCAGACGGACGAGAATGAAAGAGAACAGAGACTCGGGATACAAAAGTACCACTGATAGAGAGTGAGGCTGACTAAGAGCTGAGTAAAATTTGTGTCAGTGTGTACCGGGTTGGTGTGGGTGGAGTGAGTCGGGTGGCGTGGGTCGGGTGGTGTGGGCCGGGTGGCGTGGGCCGGGTGGTGTAGGTCGGGTGGTGTGGGCCGGGTGGTGTGGGCCGGGTGGCGTGGGCCGGGTGGTGTAGGTCGGGTGGTGTGGGCCGGGTGGCGTGGGCGGTGTGGGCCGGGTGGCGTGGGCCGGGTGGTGTGGGCGGGTGTGGTGTGGGCGGTGGCGTGGGCCGGGTGGTGTGGGCCGGTGGTGTGGGCCGGGTGGTGTGGCCGGGTGGTGTGGGCCGGGTGGCGTGGGTGGGCCGGGTGGGTGTGGGTGGGCCGGGTGGTGTGGGCCGGATGGCGTGGGCCGGGTGGTGTGGGCCGGGTGGTGTGGGCCGGGTGGCGTGGGTCGGTGGTGTGGGCCGGGTGGTGTGGGCCGGGTGGTGTGGGCCGGGTGGTGTGGGCCGGGTGGCGTGGGTGGTGGTGTGGGTCGGGTGGTGTGGGCCGGGTGGTGTGGGCCGGTGGTGTGGGCCGGGTGGCGTGGGTCGGGTGGTGTGGGCCGGATGGCGTGGGCCGGGTGGTGTGGGCCGGGTGGCGTGGGCCGGGTGGTGTAGGTCGGGTGGTGTGGGCCGGGTGGCGTGGGCAGTGTGAAAAAAAATTTCATTCGGTGACTAAGTAGTTGGGTATGCAGGGTTGGTCATTACTGTGCATTAATAACTAAGGTCCCAAAGTGTGTAATATGTTTAGTCATTATGAGGTATACAACTCTCGAGATGGACTGGTATTCATAGAGCTGACTGATGCAGCTACAATGAAGATGAAATCCTTATCATAAACAAATATTCCTTCCATATCAATTTGATCAAGGAGAAATATGACCTTGAGAAACGAACTTAACACAAGCTTGACATTCGACCTTGACATGTAAACTTGACACTCGACCTTGATATGTAAACTTAACACTCGACCTTGACATGTAAACTTGACACTCGACCTTGCCATGTAGACGTGACACTCAACCTTGACATGTAAACTTAACACTCGACCTTGACATGTAAACTTGACACTCGACCTTGCCATGTAGACGTGACACTCAACCTTGACATGTAAACTTAACACCCGACCTTGACATGTAAACTTGACACTCGACCTTGACATGTAAACTTAACACTCGACCTTGACATGTAAACTTAACACTCGACCTTGACATGTAGACTTGACACTCAACCTTGACATGTAAACTTAACACTCGACCTTGACATATGACTAAGTTGAATGGACACAAACAACGTGGCCCCCGTTCTTGGCCAACATCCAATCACAGGAGAAGTAATTGAAGGTCAGTGTCGGTGACTGTATTACAATGAAACTTGGACGAGGAACTTTCATATCAAGTCTCTAATACATAATACTGAGCAGGTGAGAGAGAGAGAGAGAGAGAGAGAGAGAGAGAGAGAGAGAGAGAGAGAGAGAGACGAACATTAAACTCTATGTCTGAATTTACAAAAGATGAATATTCCTCCTAATCGAAGACCTACGAATACACCCAAATTGTTGACTTCAGCTCCACTATAAAACTAATACTAAAAGATAGAATGATAACTACTCTAAACATTCTACCTTAATTAGATACTTTCACTTAAAACTACATAAACTTAAGGTAGATAATTGGTAAGGTTCATGTGTCTTATGTTGTCTCTTAACTTGGTGTTTAATCGACCTCTCTGATTAAGGTAGAGTCTAAGTGTAATTTTTCTTCTTATATTTTGATGTTAGTTTTATGCTGTAGTTTTAATCAACCAGTTAGGAGACGATATCTGCAATCACCTTCTTTTATTAATGGTTAGTTAATATCTCTCAAGTTGAATTTCTTATTTACATATTTGATTGCTTTAAGTCTCCCCATAATTTACATTTTTACCTGGAACGAAATTATATAAAGGTTCATTGTCTCATAAACCTCACTACGGGACGTCACTTTTATTATTATATTTGGCGAGATGATTTTATTCAGCACACAGACGACCCTATAACACTCGCTTCAAAAAGCATCTATACGATTTTCTGCGAGACAATATAACACAACGTACGAAGGATTTTGACAACCCTACCGAGACAAAAGGAGTTGCAGTGTTCAATCTGAAATGTATCGGACTCTAACAGTAATCTATAACCACTGACAGTTTTGAATTATCTTATCATGGAATGTGTGTCTGATCTTTTAACTAAAATTAACAACGATTTTAATCTAGTCGTTGCTCTTATCTATGAACACATTCTTCCACTTTGTAAATTAACCCTGGACACTTGGTCGTATCTGGCATGTGAGCACTTGAGGATCATTAGGTGAGAGGGAGTGGAATTTCAACGTATTTTTTTTAGAGAAGTTTGGTCCTGAGAAACAACTTTTAATGTTAATTTTCACACAACCAGCAGCATGAGGACTGGTGGACGAGGCTAGAGTCTGACGAAACAGCAGTGTTACCATAAAAGATACATAAATGTACCATGAAAAAACACCACAGTCTCGTGAAGAAATAGCCTGCTCGCCTTACACCACCCACGAGGTTAAGTGCTGATGTATCCTTATAACTTTGGATCCGAGCAACTAAAGGAGCTAGATATACCGAGGAGTCCTGCCAATGACTGGGAACTGATCAAACTCTCAAGCTTCAGATCAAGTGAAACATGTAACTGAAATAGACACTGAGATAGCGAAGCACCGGAACAGTATATCCTCTAGATTCTTAAGTGTTAAATAAACCTACAAAACCTATGAAGGTGCTGAGGCCACAACAAAAACAACATGGCCAACCACAACAAAAACGACATGGCCAACCACAACAAAAACAACATGGCCGCCTCATGATTGATAATTAAAAACAAATATACGAACCAAAATGAAAACTGCCTAACCTAACATACACAAAAACGAAAGTACAACGAAGAACCAAACCACAGATGAAGAATGTAGAGACTAGTAAGAGAAAGGGACATGTGGCAATACTTCACATGTGGAACAGGATCATGTATTGTACAACAACTGCCAGCAGTGATACATATATTGTTATCCGAGAAAACATCATTACATGAATTACCCAGGAAACTGGTGTGTGTGTGTGTGTGTGTGTGTGTGCGTTAAAATTGAGAAACTAACCACATAAAGATGTCCATAAAAAATCCTATTTATTATACCTATTATTAACTTTCTATTAACATTTATCTATATTAATAAATAAGTCAATATCTCCTGAGCTCTCCTGGTTTATGGTGTTCGTTGGGTGAGGGGAGGCAGAGGAAGAGAGAGAGTGGTGGAGAAGAGAGAGAGTGGTGGAGAGAGGAAGGAGGGTGGTGGAGAGGAGAGAGGGTGGTGGAGAGGAGAGAGGGTGGTGGAGAGGAGAGAGGGGTGGTGGAGAGGAGAGAGTGGTGGAGAGGAGAGGAAGGAGAGGGTGGTGAGAGAGGAGAGAGAGAGGGTGGTGGAGAGGAGAGAGAGATGGAGAGGAGAGAGAGTGATGGAGAGGAGAGAGAGGGTGGTGGAGAGGAGAGAGAGAGAGGGAGAGGGTGGTGGAGAGGAGAGAGAGAGGGTGGTGGAGAGGAGAGAGAGTGATGGAGAGGAGAGAGAGTGATGGAGAGGAGAGAGAGGGTGGTGGAGAGGAGAGAGAGAGTGGTGGAGAGGAGAGAGAGTGATGGAGAGGGGAGAGGATAAAGAAGAGTCAGAGTTACGGGACCACTAACACAGAAGTCACCGTTTAAAATACAATTAATACAACCAGATAAATACATCAATACAATAAGACATCCTGTACTCTAAAATCCACAACCATAATAAATCATAATAAATTCACTCTGTTTCATTCCCCTAAGTTGATTAAACAAATTAAATTATTGTTACTTAGATATTAACTCTTCACAAACCTGAATATTTGTTAATTATCTCTCATGAAGGTTAATACTTCCCTAAATCTATGTTTTTGTTAACTTAGACGAAGGTTAATACTACACATATCTGTATTTATCGACCACAGAGACAATGATGACCTTTGGGGGTTCTGGAGACACCTTGGTGAGCGAGCCTTAATGTTTTTGCTCTAGAAATGGCATTGTTCTAAGACGAATTCCTGAGATACGGTGAGACAGAGAAAGAGAGAGAAATAGACAGCTAGAGAGAAAGAGAGAGACAGAAATACAGGAAGAGGAAAGATGTAGATAGAGAGAAAAAGTGAAAGGAGTAATGTAGATAGAGAAATTGATAGAGAGAAATAGAGAGTAAGAAGAAAGATATATACAACAAAATTTAATATTACCTGTTAAAGAAAAAAAGTTAAATCACCAAAAGACAAAACAAAAGTGGATTCAGTGTCAAGATGTCAAGTTACTGGTTAAAATGAGAGGAACAATGAACTTCAACTCAAGGTTATTGTCACCCTTACTTCACCATCTACCTCGGCGTATTCCACTCTCTTCAATTAGCACAAAAACTACGATGACTTGGTATGTAGGTCATTATTTGAGTTATACAAGGTCGTGGAGAAACTGGGGCGGGATTATAACCGAGACACAACTGGCAACTGCTCGGTCAACTGGTGCTATATATGTGGCAGCTCATCACCAATCCAGGTATCAGATCATCTTAGTATCAACCAACATGAAGTTTGTAAGTGTTGAGGGAGTTAAATGGTATTAATATATATATACTTTGAGTAGAGTCCTTTAAACTATTGGGTCGTAATAAACAGACAATTAATTTAGAGTTTGTTTCTTATAGCAATTCATCCATATCTATTGAAGAGGATGTTTATTGAATTTGATAAGAGTAATACTATGTCTATACCTTAATTATAAAATTTAGACACTTGAAATCACTGGCTTACCCACATACATATGAAGGAATTTTTACACCTATAAGTGTACCGTCGACTGATAGTTGATGATAGTGTTTTGTCAATGTTTAGATTTAATTGGGCAGATCAAAAATCATTACATGTTTATTCATCTTGTCATTTACACAGGTGGTTCTCGCCCTCCTGGCCACCGTGGCCACCGCCGCCCCCCAGTACGCCGCTCCTGCCCCTGCTCCTCGCTACGGTGATTCTAGCGAGGAGGTCCCCATTATCAGGCACGACTTTGTACAGGGTGACTATGGCGGCTACCAACTTGATATGGAGACCGGCAACGGCATTAAGGTCTCAGAGTCTGGCGCTCCCGGAGCCGATGGTGCCATCGCCAGCTCTGGATCTTACTCGTAAGTTCCTGTTGAGTCATACTTATGATTTATATAATGAAACGCTCACTAGAGAGCACTTGTTATTAAATCTGAAATAACTTTACTACGATATTAGATGACAACGTTGATGCACCGTTTTAATAAGTATTTTAATCTTTACCTACAGGTACACCGCTCCTGACGGCACCCCAGTTCATGTGCAGTTCGTCGCCGACGAGAACGGCTACCAGCCCCAGTCTGACCTGCTGCCAGTGGCTCCCGCCTTCCCCCACCCAATCCCTCAGTTCGTGCTGGACCAGATCGCCTTCGCTGCTGAGGAGGACTCCCGTAAAAAGTCGGCCCCCTCCCGCGGCTACGGTGCTCCCCAGTAAACAGTCATCTTCCCCCGTTCTTCTAACTCATTATTTATTGACTTGTGTTATCTATTTATCGATGAAAACTAAATAAAACAATATCCAAATACGCTGATTATTTTCCCGTACTCTAGTTGGTGTTGTCGCCACAGGAGTGAATTAAAGTTGATGGAAATTCTATATATTCCGAAAAAAAAAATGCAGTAAGAGCACTTAAGGTAACTGAACCTTGTTACTTTAGTCTTGAAAACTTTGAACGGATGTAAATATTTGTTTTATATTACACAGATATGAATTTGTTACCCGATATACTTCAAATGATAAAAATTATTTAAATATGCAACAACAACTAACACCGATACACATGTTTGGGTCAGCAGACAATAACATTCAGATCTCAAAATACAGCAAGATGCAGCCCACACTGCACAAAAATACAGTGCACTCAATTTCATGTAAACTTCAATGTTGGCCAAATAATTTTTATACTAGAAACTATGTTATAAAATTATAGATGATTGATGTGAGTTTATAATAGTCATCTTAAAAATCGGTTTATTAAGGGAGTTTTTTATTCATTTGCCGGCGTAGGAAGGGACCTCTACTACTAGTTGTGTATTGCTGGTCTTTCATTAGATCAAGTGAAGGTGATTCCCTCCATAGGTCCAGTGTTAGTACAGGAGGGAACAGCAGTACCCGGATGAAACCTGTCATGTTCGGTAGAGTCAAATCAGGTAACACCTTTCTCTGAACCGACCTAAGAGGAGATCGAACCCAGGTCACACTGATGAGAAATAAACTCGTTATCTCCGTACCACCAACAGTAATCCTGGTATACACTTCTTCACAACTACGATGGATTAATCATGGAGAACCTACGTTATTCCTTCAATATCTCACGAATAATTCACTCAATCATTACTTCTAACTTGTGTATCTTTATCACCGGCTCGTGTACATAGCCCTGACTTTATTACCTCTTAGGAGTCTTAGAGTTACGTGAAGTCCCTTTATGGCGTGTGTGTGTGTGTGTGTGTGTGTGTGTTTGAATGTCTCTAATCACCTAATCACCCCCAAAGGCTTGATTACATTAAACTTAGATCCACCGACACAAACAACAATTATAAACCAAACAAAGAATCATTTCTACCCAACCGAACCTTAGAATATAGGTGGTCTGCACACGTCAACTGGTTTAATGACTGCAAAACCTGTCACCAGTTAGGTTACACATGATAGCCACACGATAGAATGTAAAAAAAAAAAAGTGGACAGCTGACGAGATGCTAGGGGGGTTAAGGCTGACTGAGTACATTGGTAATATCAGTTTGGTTATGAGAAATGTGGACTAGATTATACGTGTATGGTAGAGCTTAGATCACGGACGGTGCAGCTCAGATCAAGGACGGTACAGCTTAGATCAAGGGCGGTACAGCTTTTGTCTACTTAGAAGTAAAACAATACACCAACACCCACACTACACCTCCACACCTACACCCACACCACACATCCACACCTCCACACCCACACTACACCTTCACACAAAGGGCAAAACTAGACACTAGGTCACTATACAACAGCTGTTACGGTTCTTGGATCAGTTACTACTAAGAAAATCCACTAAAAGAACTACCTGTTAGAATGATGGGAAGAGGACAAAGATAATTAGACAGTTTAAAGGTAATTCTGAATGTGATCACCAGCCGCCATCTCACTGACTCACTGTGATGACCAGAGAAACACGACAATGAAGGCTAGCCTGATCTCTGAACTTCTCCCGCCTTGGTAGTTTACTCTAGTGACCCAATAAAACCAGATTATACATACATACATACATACATACAAACATACATACAAACATACATACATACATACATACAAACATACATACAAACATACATACATACAAACATACATACATACATACAGACAGACAGACACATGAGGTCACATTGTGATCTATACAACACGTCTCGCTAAAAAAAACAACATTTCACTCCCCTCATATGTAGAGGACCCGATAATGACAAGATTATTAGCATTAATATACAATTCATTGAAGGTCGTGGAAAACTGGATCACATCATAACCTGAAGCACAACTGGCAACTGCTGGGCGACCAACTCTTACTATATATGTGTCCGACCGTGGTACCTCATGCATCAGAAACTCCCAGTATCGACCAACATGAAGTTTGTAAGTCTGTGTGTGTGGAGATATTAATGATAATGTTACAAGTAGAGTAGCTTCTTAATCGTGGGGTCTTCATAATATGTCCTTAATTGATAATCTTGTTGTATAATTAATAGCGATTAATGATAGAGAGTATTTAACTAGTCTATATGGCATTTAATACACAAGTGATAGAGAGTTATATATGATAATTAATCAATGATAGTTAATAGAATAAACCAAGGAAGGAGAAAATTTATTCCATGTCTGAGTTAACAAGTGTTTTGATATATATCCCTCAAGGAAGTTATTTCAATCAGTAAGGTCAGAAAAGAAGTGCATTGACCTGTTTAAACACCGCCAACATATTGTTTAGTAATGGCAGTCACGGTCATCACAGTGGTATAGTGGAGAGGGGGTAAGGTTATCACAGTGGTATAGTGGAGAGGGGTTAAGGTCATCACAGTGGTATAGTGGAGAGGGGTTAAGGTCATCACAGTGGTATAGTGGAGAGGGTCTAGGTCATCACAGTGGTATAGTGGAGAGGGGTTAAGGTCATCACAGTGGTATAGTGGAGAGGGGTTAAGGTCATCACAGTGGTATAGTGGAGAGGGGTTAAGGTCATCACAGTGGTATAGTGGAGAGGGGTTAAGGTCATCACAGTGGTATAGTGGAGAGGGTCGAGGTCATCACAGTGGTATAGTGGAGAGGGTTAAGGTCATCACAGTGGTATAGTGGAGGGGTTAAGGTCATCACAGTGGTATAGTGGAGAGGGGTTAAGGTCATCACAGTGGTATAGTGGAAAGGGGTTAAGGTCATCACAGTGGTATAGTGGAGAGAGGTTAAGGTCATCACAGTGGTATAGTGGAGAGGGGTCAAGGTCAGCACAGTGGTATAGTGGAGAGGGGTTAAGGTCATCACAGTGGTATAGTGGAGAGGGGTTAAGGTCAGCACAGTGGTATAGTGGAGAGGGGTTAAGGTCATCACAGTGGTATAGTGGAGAGGGGTTAAGGTCATCACAGTGGTATAGTGGAGAGGGGTTAAGGTCATCACAGTGGTAGAGTGGAGAGGGGTCAAGGCGCCTTAACGTGAGTCATGTAACCACTTCTCTCAGTTGCACTTGAATGACATTTTCCATCCTTAATAACATACATTTAACGCACCTCGCCTACACCAACCAACTTGTCGCTGTAACTGATAACAATCTCGTGTTTAATATATATCAGTAACTGTTGTTCCCTTGATGTGTAATTTAGATGATAGAGATTAGCACGTGGATGTACAGCCACAGGTCAACAGCTTATGATTAGAAGGGAGAGTAAAAAGTAGTTCATGGCTAATGTGAATCATATTGTAATTGTTGCTCAGTAACTCAAGGAAATGAACCGAAAAGACAACAATAATAATAGCAATAATAATAAAAAATGAAAATAAAAATAATTATAATAATCATCTGTTGGATATCATAAAGTTATTTATAAAACAGTTGTCATAAAACGGGAACTAAAGTTAAATTGCTGCCACCTGAGGTAGTCGAGCCCCTTAGAAACAATTGTCTAATTGTACTTTCAATACACAGGTGGTTTTCGCCCTACTGGCCACTGTGGCCACCGCCGCCCCCCAGTACGCCGCTCCTGCCCCTGCTTCTCGCTACGGTTCAGAAAGCAAAGAGATCCCCATTGTCAGGCACGACTTTGTACAGGGTGACCATGGCAGCTACCAACTCGATATGGAGACCGGCAACGGCATTAAGGTCTCAGAGTCTGGCGCTCCCGGAGCCGAAGGTGCCATCGCCAGCTCTGGATCTTACTCGTAAGTTCCTGCTGAGTCATACTCATGATTTATTTACTGAAATACCCAACAGAGAACATTTGTTCATTAGTCTATGGCCGTTTTGCTGCTATATATGTCGTCAATGTTCTGAAGATGCCTCTTATTAATGTACATATCTCTTATTCCATACATACAGCTACACTGCTCCTGACGGCACCCCAGTCGAAGTAACATACGTCGCCGACGAGAACGGCTTCCAGCCCCAGTCTGACCTGCTGCCAGTGGCTCCCGCCTTCCCCCACCCAATCCCTCAGTTCGTGCTGGACCAGATCGCCTTCGCCGCTGAGGAGGACGCCCGTAAAAAGTCGGCCCCCTCCCGCAGCTACGGTGCTCCCTAGTAAACAGTCATCTTCCCCCGAGGTCAACAGTCATGTCTCCGTTGTATAGAAGTGTCCATCTAACTTATTGTTTATTGTCTTGTGTTATTTATTTGTCAATGCAAATTAAATAAGTTGATAATTCTCTATAGTGTTTATCTCTCCGAAATATATTGAGGTCACAGACGTGTAAGAAACAACTGTTCAATATTACGCAAGGAACAGAAAGTAGCAGAATGACGTCGAGTATTAAGAATTAATTTTATTTAAGTTCCTTCCAAGTCACGAATTTATTTATTTGAAAGTTTGGAAAATATATCAAGTCAGTCTAGTTTACAAAAAATCATACAATTTAAGTAACGTACAAGTAAGGAATCATGATTATAGAGTTAATTGATTGTCCTTTTAAATATGAAGTATCTTATCTTGACTCACGATGAGGGTGTGTATATGGCAGTCATGAGTATACCGAGTAATTTCTTCGATCTCAGGTTAATAATAAAAAAACCCGATCCTTAAGTCTTCATTATTACCGTGGCTCCCAACATCTTGTACCACTACTAAATTAATTATACCGTTTGTCATAAAAAAGTTACTGTATTACTCTGCCGTATTAAGAGATAACCAAGACGAGTTTGATCCTGTAGTTCGTATCTGCACATGACACATTCTCATCTACCCTGTGCTAGTCATAACAAATCCTTGAATCTCTAGTGAATTTCTATTATACTTTACTCATTGTATTTTAGTGCTCTTCTGATCCTTCGACTAGGGAGACTATTCTGTTCATTACACATCAGAACCATCAACGTATCAGTGTCTCCTCCAGAACACAATGTTGACCCATCGAGTAGTTCAGGACGCTCTTAAGAAAAACAAAGGGAGATAGTGTTGCTCAGTCTGAACACCAAACACACCTCATAGCCTCCACACTCCTCAACTTTCACAGTCTCCCGTTTAGGTTCTTATAATAAAAAGAATTAATCTCTCCCATTTTTACATTTATATTGAACAAGTTTATCTACAAATATTGTTATTATGTTCCTATTTCACCGAGAACTTCCTACTTATGATCATTATTTTATTCTCATAATTAAAGTTGTTGTGATGAATTGACGCAAATATTAGTATATGATTTGATAATAGGAAGTAATTTTGAGGCCATTCATGGTCTTCCGTCAGTAGGATTTAGTTGTGAAAAGTAAATTTAAATTAGTATTCACAGGTAAAGCATTACACTCTGTGCTATCTCTGCTCAGGGTAACTTGCTCATGAGAGTGTGAGAGTGTTTATGACCACTATAACCCCATCAGGTCAAAAACAAGTGAAGTGGGATGGGATAAGTCCATTGTGGAAAAGATTGCCTCGACTATACCTGAAAATAATCATATCCAGTGAATCGCGTCTTCCTCCCTCAAGATGTGTTTACTTAGAGCAAGAGAGAATCGAGTCTTCCTCCCTCAAGATGTGTTTACTTAGAAAGAGAGAATCGAGTCTTCCTCCCTCAAGATGTGTTTCCTTAGCAAGAGAGAATCGAGTCTTCCTCCCTCAAGATGTGTTTCCTTAGCAAGAGAGAATCGAGTCTTCCTCCCTCAAGATGTGTTCCCTTAGCAAGAGAGAATCGAGTCTTCCTCCCTCAAGATGTGTTCCCTTAGCAAGAGAGAATCGAGTCTTCCTCCTTCAAGATGTGTTTACTTAGCAAGAGAGAATCGAGTCTTCCTCCTTCAAGATGTGTTTACTTAGCAAGAGAGAATCGAGTCTTCCTCCTTCAAGATGTGTTTACTTAGCAAGAGAGATTTTACTCCAGATCCTCAACTCGTTTTGGGATATTCGTCTCGATTTACAAGTCCTTCATGTAAGAATAAACTTTCACGAGTCTAAGGTATTTCACGATAGATCAGCTAAAATATGAGTTATGAAGGTTAGTTTAGGTTAGGTGAGGTTACATTAAGGTTGTTTAAGGTTAAGGTTATGTTAGATTAAGGTTAGATTAAGTTAAAATTGAGTTAAGGTAGGTTAAAGTTAGGTAAGGTTAAGGACAGATAACGTGAAGGAATCCGTAACTCTAAACCACACTAAGATAATGGCGAAATCCTTAACCCAGGGACCACGAGTGTTAGGACTGTTTTGGTGGAGCAGTTATCTGGCTATGTCGCTCCGTCTGCCTTACTGTAACTACTGCCAACACTAATAAGGGGTCTTAAGAGAGATCAAAATCCAGTTGTAGTCAGAGGAAATTATCTCAGTTTTTCACCAAAGATCTTTATTGGTCTCTTAAAGGCTTGAGATGTTTGGAATATGGTGAAATAGAAGCAGTTTATCGTATATACGTATTACTGAAAATGTATGCTCCTTTTTATTTAATTGGTGCAAGTTAATTTGATTTAGTTAGATATTAGTTAAATTTGCTCTGTTTCATTTGAGACTTCGTTTGCCATAATAAAATAGCCAAATTGTACCTAAATTAGGATATTTAACGTTAGGTTAGGTTAGGTTAGGTTAGGTTAGGTTAGGTTAGGTTAGGTTAGGTTAGGTTAGGTTAGGTTAGGTTAGGTTAGGTTAGGTTAGGTTAGGTTAGGTTAGGTTATGATTGTTACGAAACTATTTGTTTGTATGTATTATGATGATCAGCATGGTCGTCTATGGCTAATGAGAGATTGATCCTTAAAAAAGATGCATAAAAGTTATCGCTATTAAGCAATTATCCCAATTTAATAAAGCATAAACATATACATATAAACTTCATCTCCGAGTCAGTACTATTAATGACACACGTCCCAAGAATGGTTCTCTCTACTCGCCTTATACACACAAAAACTCTGATAGACAGGGAGTAAAGTCATTACTCTACTTACCCGAGGTCGTGGGGGAGTTGACAAGACATCATAACCTGAAGCACAACTGGCAACTGCTGGGCGACCAACTGGTATTATATATGTGGCCGACCGTGGTACCTCATGCATCAGAAACTCCCAGTATCGACCAACATGAAGTTTGTAAGTCTGTGTGTGCTGAAGTATCATTAATTACCAATGAGTTGACTTTCACCCTGTAGTGTTGATAATTTTCTAAAGCAAAGATACAAAAATTTTCGTTTAATTTACATCGACTGCAAAATCAATTATGGGTAATTCAATAAGCTCATATAACATCTAAATTATTGAAAATTAAATATTAATAAGTAATGACTTGCTATATACAATGTATTAGTATTTTTTTTCAGTCATGAACTATTATCCATAATTACTATTTAAAATATTCAGAAAGGATTGTTTTTCCTACTGGAGTAATTTATATATTGCACATCAGTTATAGAGATATATAATCGGCTAAGTGAGGACGCATCATATTGAGCTGATTGAAAAATTTAGCTTCTTTAGCCAACTGTATGAGCACTTTTCTGACTCATCCACTGAGATAAGCTTTCCCACATACCCGAGTTCTTCCGTACCAAGAGGTCCTCACTACTCCCTTGGTCTACGAAACTAGTGCACTCATCAGTATAGCAGCTTGTGACGCATTCCTGGTTACCTTTGTTTCATATAAGGACTGACCTCCACTGCTATAAACATTAAGGGGAGAGAATGTTGGCCGAGGTTAAAAACAGTGGCATAATGGACAGAGCTGAAAGAGGTCATGAGTCCAGCTTCTCAGTGTTTCAAAATTACTTAAATAATGCTTCTGTTACCCGTTAGTTTCCTTTGATGACCTTCATAAGGCTCAGCCAACTTGAAACAGTAACTGACATCTTTTTATATACAGTATCAGATACATTGGGATTCTCACCCCACATGTGTAGTCTAGATTATTTGATTACCGACTAAGTTTTAAGAACGACAATTCAGCAACAGTTAATTAGTTGAAGATGCTTAAAACGGTGCCACTATGGCGGACAGGATATTTAAAAAATTAAAAGGAGTGCAGATTCAGGATTGATTTTCACTGAGAAAAACTTCATCTGAGCTAGTCATGCCCCTCACTAACGGTACACAATTGTCTAATTATACTTTCAATAAACAGGTGGTTCTCGCCCTCCTGGCCACCGTGGCCACCGCCGCCCCCCAGTTCAACGCTCCTGACCCTCCTCGCTACGGTGATTCCAGCGAGGAGGTCCCCATTATCAGGCACGACTTTGTACAGGGTGACGATGGCGGCTACCAACTTGATATGGAGACCGGCAACGGCATTAAGGTCTCAGAGTCTGGCGCTCCCGGAGCCGAAGGTGCCATCGTCAGCTCTGGATCTTACTCGTAAGTTCCTGCTGAGTCATACTCATGATTTAAATAATGAAATACCCAACAGAGAACATTTGTTAATTAGTCTATGGCCGTTTTGCTGCTATATATGTCGTCAATGTTCTGAAGATGCCTCTTATTAATGTACATATCTCTTATTCCATACATACAGCTACACTGCTCCTGACGGCACCTCAGTCGAAGTAACATACGTCGCCGACGAGAACGGCTACCAGCCCCAGTCTGACCTGCTGCCAGTGGCTCCCGCCTTCCCCCACCCAATCCCTCAGTTCGTGCTGGACCAGATCGCCTTCGCTGCTGAAGAGGACGCCCGTAAAAAGTCGGCCCCCTCCCGCAGCTACGGTGCTCCCTAGTAAACAGTCATCTTCCCCCGAGGTCAACAGTCATGTCTCCGTTGTATAGAAGTGTCCATCTAACTTATTGTTTATTGTATTATGTTATTTATTTGTCAATGCAAATTAAATGAATTATGTAAATGCAGTGTTTCTATCTTCAAAACACATTACACTTCAGAGCAGTAGTATGTGTACAGAGAGTATATAGTAGTTAGCAGATTTATATCTCGAATCAAAACATTATCTTTGATATATTAGACTATTTGTTTATAGTCTAGTCTAATACAGTATTAAAACAATGAATCTAGTCCTTGGTTAATGCAGACTAGGGCTAAGCTGATGTAAAAGCCACTTAGCAAAGTAAAAGGAACACACACAGTAATATAGCTTACTGTATACCCACGTTATTAATACAAGTTCTTAATAGTGCTTCAGAATCCCTGCTATATTCCCAATGTCAATAACATTATCGAGCGCTTGGGGGGATTTCAGTATATGCGACAAACAAATTCTAATATATATGATCATTTGCACCAAATAAATAGAAACGGACAAAAAATAATAATCAGGGGTCAATCTACAAGTTTACTAAAAAAAAAAACCTGGTTTGTGTAAATAAATCAATGGCGTCCCACTTTGAATTAAACACGAATAGGTAAACACAAATCGTAAATGCTTATCTAGGACAACAAGACTCCAGAAATGAATATTATTGTTAGTGGACGCGGCTATATACAAGCCTGAATACCTTATAAAGGTACCTTATTTCCACATATAGCAGAGTTGAATTTGATACCAGTTCAATATATGACTTTATTTTTATAATTTTAATTTATCATGAACATTTAAGAACCAGGATAAAGTTTGTGTGATAATTATCTTCTTTTCTGTGTAGATTTATTATATATAAATATTCTGTCTCTTCATACCAAAAATCAAAAAGTTCATTGATTTCGTGATTAAAATACGGCTTTTCATTAATCAAAGTTACAGCTGTATCATTAAACTGATTTATTAGCAGTTGTTGTCACTCCTTCAGTGTATAATTGAGGACAAAATTGCCTGGGCACTATTGGCACCATGACCTACCTGAGGGCCATGTAGGTAAAGGGTGGATTTGGGAGCTTAACTATTCACTCATATTTGTATTTCCTTTATAGGGAGTTATTCCATGTTATTCAGGTGTAATTATGGATGAGTAGTAACGTTCACCAACTATATATAGATCCCATATTATATGACCCTCTCCCCACAAGTAATGCCATCCCATATATGACCCCCCACAACAAGCACTGCTAAGTGACGACGATGTTCTGACTTCGACTCAACATTACACAAACACTCTGTAAACATCTTCTCTCAGGCAACCCAGAGCTGGATACCAAGTTTAATGTTAGGGTATCAACCATGTCAATATTGCTGTTATTGTCCATTTTGCATTTTTCTGGCTAAATAAACTATTTCAACAACCAGGTAATGAAATTCGAGGAAGTCTAGTCCAAAAATTTAACCCAATAACTTACAAAGGTTATTTTATCTGTCCATTATTTAGCTGTAATATATACGTTGGTTAGATACTGTATCTTAAGCTGGTCGACACCTGAGTATAATAGCGTAGGAGACAGCTTAGACAACGTGAGTATCAGTTTTATGACAGATCTTGAATGGTAATGAGATATCAACACCATCATCACACAGTTAACAACCACAAGACACCACCAGTATCCTACATCCTCGTCAACTTAAGGGTGTATACTACTTGACGAAACGACTGGACAAATACTACACAGAGTCATGAACCTTCAAAAATTATTCCATTGAAGTGAAATAACATCCACGAGAAACAGTCTTTGACCCTCACTTTAAGTCTTAGTGCTAAATAAAATCGTCCGGTGTTAGTTAAATAAAATGTTAACAATGGCGTCCTATAGTGAAGGGGTTAAGTGTAAAAAGCAATAGTGGAAGGGTTTTCTTTTGTTCTCGATTTGTTGGTTTGTTTTGGTAATTACGTCAGTTCCTTCGCTATCAAATTTTTCACGAAACTGAATTTAGAGTTTTAATAAGATTTTTAACTTGTCTCATAAATCTGTAACGTATTGGTTATATTTGTGATGCGTCTAAAGTTACGGTAGTGCTTGAAAGGTAGGAACAATACGTGGGGAACTGATTATCTCGGATAACTACACTTAACGCCGAAATACCTTGATGAATATGTTTAAACACCTATTACAAACAAAACTGACTTACTATGGTGCCAAACTACTCATAAACCAACGAATATAACTAAAAAAACAAGTGTCGCCAAAGTAAACGACATAACGTAAGCAAAATTTGTTGACAAGAACACGAATTTACTCACATGAAAGAACGTCATATGTTTTGTGTAAATGTTGGGAATAAATGAAAAAAGTTTATTATACCAGTACTTTGTGTTTACTAGGAGTCACTGATAGAGTTCTGTCTCATAATTTTTTAATTGTTGAAGAAATAGTCAATGAAACTTTCTGACTTCTTACACACAAATAGACCGTAATATTTAAAACACAGTAATACCTCTATAACGTCACTGAACACACAACAGATACCATTTTAAGTACACGGGATAGACATTTTGATTACTTTAAAACGTTATCGAACACTGACGAAGCTCACGTGTGCAGGCTATATTTATATCTATAATGAGAAAATGTAAATAAACTTATCTAAACAGCCTGTGTAAGCGTGCAACCATAATGCTATACTAAGTCATGCTGGAAGACTCAAGGGGAATATTGTCGAGTTGAAGGACATGTTATCTCTTACACTATCCACAATCTGTGTAAGATATTATCATTATACTCATAAAAACTGTAACAGGAGAGTTAAACTAC
The DNA here is from genome assembly GCF_018991925.1 of Homarus americanus. NCBI lineage: Eukaryota > Metazoa > Arthropoda > Malacostraca > Decapoda > Nephropidae > Homarus > Homarus americanus. The sequence goes on from NW_024723541.1 coordinate 2,933,593, forward strand.
AAAGAAATATAAGGTCACGCATAAACCGGATTCAAAGTCGCCGGGAGAAGCGCAAGTGGCAACTCACTGATCAGCGACCGCTATAAATAAGGCGGCTCGTGGACGAAAAGATATCAGTATCTTCCCGCATCAAGCAACATGAAGTTTGTAAGTCCGGGAATACATTGTACTATATTGTTTACTTAGGAACTGTTAATATCGGGCTGAGTCGGGCTGGAATAGTAGGTTGTGTAGACAGTTGCTTAATGATATGTTGTCCTATTGTATATATTGTAGGGATTATTGATATGTAATTCTACCTTTATATAATCAATAGTAAAAAACAAACTATCTGTAAACTATCTGTATAACCGTTTTTTTTAAATATCAGCGTAACCCGTCTTTAATGTGTTCTCTGTTAACTCTTGAATGTTTGTTCCACAGGTGGTTCTCGCCCTCCTGGCCACCGTGGCCACCGCCGCCCCCCAGTACGACGCTCCTGACCCTCCTCGCTACGGTGATTCTAGCGAGGAGGTCCCCATTATCAGGCACGACTTTGTACAGGGTGACGATGGCGGCTACCAACTTGATATGGAGACCGGCAACGGCATTAAGGTCTCAGAGTCTGGCGCTCCCGGAGCCGAAGGTGCCATCGCCAGCTCTGGATATTACTCGTAAGTTCCTGCTGAGTCATACTCATGATTTAAATAATGAAATACCCAACAGAGAACATTTGTTCATTAGTCTATGGCCGTTTTGCTGCTATATATGTCGTCAATGTTCTGAAGATGCCTCTTATTAATGTACATATCTCTTATTCCATACATACAGCTACACTGCTCCTGACGGCACCCCAGTCGAAGTAACATACGTCGCCGACGAGAACGGCTACCAGCCCCAGTCTGACCTGCTGCCAGTGGCTCCCGCCTTCCCCCACCCAATCCCTCAGTTCGTGCTGGACCAGATCGCCTTCGCTGCTGAGGAGGACTCCCGTAAAAAGTCGACCCCCTCCCGCGGCTACGGTGCTCCCCAGTAAAAGATCTCTGACGAATGAAGATATGTCGACTTTTTGTGTGTAAACTAACACCGTGTGAAAGAATTGCTTCTGTTTATTTATTTATGTTCTGTATATAATAGCGCAAATCAAAATAAATATTGAATGTTTCTTCAAGTCTTATTTGACAACTTAATACTACTGATAAAATGTCTTCGTAATAGTTCAAACACTCAAGAGTGTTCTTACTTATGGAGCAATATTACAGGAGTGAAGTTGACACAATACTTTTTTCGGTCCTATATATATGTCTGTTTCTTCGTATCTCTGTGACTAAAAATCACTAATGGTCTGTCAACTGTCAGCTTTTAAAGTGACCATTGGGATACAAAACTCTACGGCGTGACTAATGATTGACCACTCAACCCAACCTTTGCCACTGTGTCACCACGAGAAACTATGGCTTGACAGTCGTGCCTCTCAATCAAAACCCTTATTATAATACTGTAACACACAGTTCCCAAAAACCATCAAGTTTACGAAAAATTTCTATAGTAGAAAACTTGTTTCTTACCTCAAGAATATCCAAAACCAAGAGGAGGAATTCCACTTTTCTTAGATTTTGCTTTAGCGATTTTTCTTGGTTTTTGTTAGTTTCGTCAGCCGAGGATACCATGTTTGTGCTTCGTCTGACCTAGAAACAATCATTCACATAACTTCACAGAACCCGGATATCCAAAGGTACATTTTTCTATCGTACACTAATTGTTTTTGCTCGTCAGTTGTTTTCTTGTCCCTGTTTAACACTATACCAAAGCTTATCCAATACACCTAATAAGGGCTTTTACAGTTACTTTATAAAAACTTAAAAATAGCGGTTTATATTAATTCCTTCCCACATAAAAAATTCAAAATAATATCTAAAATTAAATATAACATCATAACACAAAAACATGGAGCCTTTACCTCATGCTGTTATGTTCGGTGTCCATAGCCACTTACATGTTCAACCAGCAACGGTTCACGGACTGGGAACACCTCACCCCAGGCGTATCCAGAGAAGTCTTTCAGTATCCGATAACTAATTACTTGTCCATCTTCGTCGACTACCAGGTGGACCCACCCGTTCCCTCGCACTGATTTTAGGGGAATGACCTCTGCTCCTTACACACACAACCCTCCTAAACTCGGAATACCTGACCTCAGCTCTTAGGAAATATACTCCACAGTTGAATTATCTAAATACTGTTTATCATGTCACCACTTGTTAGCTGTTAATATTGTTATTATTATACACTCTGTATCTGTGTTTTTAACGCTAAATAAACTGTTTCAATTCAATTGTGTGTTAGACATCGGACGAAGGATTTTGACAAACCTACCGAGAAAACATGAGTCGTAGTGTTCATTTTGAAATTCATCGAACCAATCCAAAAAGATACATTGTTTATTACGTTGTTAACCCATTGACTGGTAGGGATTTCTCTCAACTGAATAAAATCGTTGTTGCTGTTATGTTTCTTAATCTTGAACCGCAAGAATTGTTTTCGTTTAACTTTCATCTCTATGAAGTAATCTATTTACCTAAATAGTGTTATAATAGATCATAATTCCTTCTATGTTGTTTATTCCTTATGGTAAACTAGTGTATTATTTTACCGTCGCTAATATGTTGCGAGTACCGTATATAAGGGGGGTACGGATGGTCTTGTGTGGTTCATTTTTACTTTACTGACGCTGCTCTCTCGTTTGAAGAGATGAATGTTAGAAATCTACTTTTTCATATTGTATCACCCTATCTAAATGGCCAGTCTTTATTTGTATTATTATATTTAAGGGTTCATATATATTGTATTGTATTTCTTGATCTGTGTTTATAGTATTTACAAACCACTTATGTTAGAAGAATGTTTAATAATTCACGACAATTAACACAACAACAACAGTAGAACAGTTCAGAGGTAGGCAGTGAAAGTGGCTGATAATACCATAGGCCTGTATCACCCATAAGGTACCTGAACGATGACTATGTAGAGTATAATCATGTAGATAATTGTGTTTCCCAAATAAAAAGTCTGCTTTGTTCTGTCTTTTATTTCGTAGTATTATAAATAATAGTAAGAAGAAAAAAACAAAGAATAATCAACTGGTGGTGTTGGCGTCACTCAATGGTCACAACACCTGACTCCTGTACTTGTAGGTGGACTGTTTCTAAAGGATGGTTCTATCAAGTGGGGAGGCCGTAGCTGGCGGAAGAGGCGGACTTGCCACGGGCTTTGGCAGCGTCCTCTTCAGCTGCGAAGGCGATCTGGTCCAGCACGAACTGAGGGATTGGGTGGGGGAAGGCGGGAGCCACTGGCAGCAGGTCAGACTGGGGCTGGTAGCCGTTCTCGTCGGCGACGAATTTCACAACGACGTGTGTGCCGTCAGGAGCAATGTACCTGTGAGAATGTGAATGTGTATTATAAACAAGAAAGCATTACCAACATTGAAGTGTGCAATAAGACTCAGTACATCTATAATGCTCACGAGTATTGTCCAGTCTTGACCACAGCTCCATCGGGTCCGTCGGGAGAACCAGACTGGGATATTACGATGTCGTTGCCAGTCTCCACGTCGAGTTGGTAGCCGCCATAGTCACCCTGTACAAAGTCATGCTTGATAATGGAAACCTCCTTGCTTGACGAACTGTAGCGACTAGGAGCAGGGGCAGGAGCGGCGTACTGGGGGGCGGCGGTGGCCACGGTGGCCAGGAGAGCGAGAACCACCTGTTATGGAAAGCGTTTGTGTCAAACAAAATATATATTGTGTCATGCAATTCCTTCAATGGTGTAGAAGTGAACCGAGCACCAGATATAGTACAGTATTTAGAATTATATATCAAAATTTTATTGTAACTACGTCTGACAATACGCTTACTCTACTGCTAATACTCATATAACACAGTATTTGTCAAACACTATAGGATCATTAATAGTAAGATATTCATGAATCAATAACTATATATAAACGTAATAATAGTCAACACTTACAAACTTCATGCTGCTGGTAGGTGGGGCGAGGATGTATGTCCCTTGACTCACACTTCCCATCTTATATATACTGTCACTACACCAGTTGACATATTTTCATGAACTAGATATTTATAATCCGGTTCTAGGTGCCCTTTTAACTTATTGGTAATGACACTGTCGCAGTCATTAACGAGGAGTACGAGACAGAATATAACCCACATTTAACTTACCTAAACCGTCACTTAACTGGCCATTAAACTTCACTCACGAGCATCAGGTCATAGTAAAGTATAGGCACGTGTCTACACTATGTATTTTCTTCCTAAGTATAAGTAAACAGTGATAAAATCTTTTGTTAATATCCACATTTGGTTTCATCGCGTAGCATTCACAAACGCAAGAAGACTTCATATCTATATTTTTATTTTTTTTTGGGTGTTATGAGTGAGTAATTTGATCATCTTTCAGTTTCATAATAAAACAATACCTTTTCTTATTTCTTTTATTTTCTTTTCTTTTGGTGTCACATTACTACAAGTTATCACCAAGACAAGTATAGGTAACTAGTTAAAGAGAGCATCGACAGGTCTAAGAGAGTGAAACGTGTGACATTTTGTGAATTTTATTACACAAGCTTAAGATTACCAAAGATTTCAACGATAAATATTCCCTGTAAATGGAGATGTAAGAATATAATTTAATCTAAAGTTAAATAGAAGATCTGAAAACAGCATCTTAATTACACTAAGACTATATTATCTAGATACGTTCGCGCCTGACTTTCACATGTGATTCTCAAAAGTCACCAAATTTCATATAATCATCCTATCAGGGTTTTTGTCCTATGTAGAGTCTATTATTACCAATTCGACTATATTAGACTCAGTAAAGCTCCTGGTCATCTCAAAAGAAGATTCCTAAAGATTTTTTTGACTGGGAAGTGTGTTTCCTCACGGCCAATGACCAGTCTGCTCTTAGTCCCTCAGTTCAAGACGAGTCAGGCATTTCCCCCATCCACTGAACAACATCCTGTAGTGTTAGCATTATTATTGTTATTTTATAGTTCCCATTATTTTATAGTTTCATTCCTCTTGCCAATAATTTTTTTACAGCCATCTCTCTCTCTCTCTCTCTCTCTCTCTCTCTCTCTCTCTCTCTCTCTCTCTCTCTCTCTCTCTCTCTCAGTGATGCCATTATGTCCACTAACGCTCAAACATTTTAATAATTATAAAACACACACATAACATACACCATATTTTACTCTCTATCTATTTTTTTACTATAAACAATTGGTATATTTTCACCTTAGTGTCTTTCTTATAGTCTGAATTAAATTGTCTTTAAGTATATTGTAGTTGAAGATATAAAACAGTTTTACAGTACGTGAAGACCTTTACTGTTCAGACACTTAACTTAAAAAAAAAGTTAAATAATAAAGGAATACAAAAATTAAAACCTCATGATGTTAATATTCCATTCTGTGTCATATTGTTATTGTTGTTGTTGTTATCTGATTCTCGGTGTACTAATCAGATAAAGTTACACATTTCCATTCATTTCCTGATTATACAACTCTTAGAACGCATGTCTGGTGGTATTATAGATCGAGTGGGCATCTACCTGTCTAAATTTCCCTCACAAAATAAACAGATAAGGTTCAGAAGACTACCTTGTGGAATCTAACCCTAAAACGTCTGTCTCACGTAAGATTAAAGGTATTTCAAGTAAGGGATTGTCAGAAGTTGAGGGTTACATACTGTAGGTCGGTGTAGAACTCTATTGAGTAGTGTTTACTGGATAGATTCCGCTTTCAATTACGATTTTTAAGTAACTGTTAGAAAACGATAGACAGTGCATAGTATGGTTAACAGAGGATGAGGGGAGGGGAAGGAGGAAGGGAAAGAAGGAAAGAGGGAGGGGGAAGAAGGAAAGATGAAGAGGGAAGAAGGACCAGAGAAGAGAAGAAGAAAGAGCGGAGAGGAAAGAAATGAGAGGGAAAAGATGAAGAGGAGAGAGTAAAAGGGAGAGGAAAGACAGGAGAGAGAGGGAGTGGGAAGAAGGGAGAGGAGAGAGAGGTATGTTGCTGAAACAAAAGCAGAGTCACTTGTATTATATTATGGTTTACTATTTTATAATATTTCTCCTACAGGTAGAGGAGCTAATAGTGGCCTCAGGAGTTGTATATTTTAGTGCAATAAGACACACGAGACTTAAAACTGGGTAAAATTCACTTAACATTTACTACAAAGTGTATGATATGAATATGCATGTACTAATCGACCTTAGATGACATTCTGATTGCAAATTGAACTATTATCGAAAATTGACATTCATTAATATAGAAAAACTTGATCATCGTCTGTATAATATTCGTACACATGTAATCATAGACTGGCACCGGAAGTATGACTTTTAAATGTCACTATGAACTCTGACCTCACTGTGTAAACAAAAACTCTGATGGTAGCCTCGATCCCACGGCCAAGGAATTATAGCATCAAGGAGGAACCGGAATCTAAACAGAATATCCCCAACTGGCAACTGTGGTGATGGAAACTATAAATACTTTGAGGCTCCTGTGTTTATCAGTCTCACAGTTATAGGAAGCATGAAGTTTGTAAGTCAGTGCCTTGATTGGGGGGGGGGAGGGGATATTACTATGAAAATTAATGATACAAGTTCAGTGTAAGATGAATACAAGCTATGCAGTTGATATATTTCAGTTAAGGCTGCATTTACACCAAGCCAGTCAAGTCAAGTCAAGTCACGTCAAATCATGACTCATCGTGAATCGCCACTCTAATGCACATTTACTCCAATGTATATTCTCAGAAGCCATTCCCACCAGATGAGTCAAGTCAAGTCAAGTCACGTCGCATCGTGTCACATCAAGTCACAGATGGGGTTGGGCCCATTTTCTTCACCAGTCACGCCGAGTCCGCAGTGGTGTGTACATTTTCCTTATGGAAGACCCAGTCAAGTCCACCAGCTTTTTGAAGTTTTCAACTGTCATCCTAAAGAAACTGTAGAATTTGTCTTGATGGTTCACCAAGTCTGGGAATAAATGACTGAGGCTTCCAAAATTGGGTCTTTTGGTGTTGAGTTCATGCATCCAGATTCGGGTCCCCCTCTTGCGTTTACGACGCCGAATCCACAACAAAACAGCTAATTTAGCGAGAGAATATGCGTCCATCCTCCTCGAAATCAGTCTGGGTACTGAGTCCTGATTGACTCAGGTTGACTCAGTCGGTGTGAACGGCAATGAGTCAAGTCAAGTCAAGTCAAATGACTTGATTGACTTGACTTGACTTGACTGGCTTGGTGTAAATGCAGCCTTAGAGTTTTAATATATGATTGACGTAGAGGGTAATGGAGGATTTTGCAACAATCTAATAGATTTCCGAACTTGTTGGAAATATGCGGTCATCTGGTGTGTAATAATAACAATAATAATAATTGACGGTTTATTGAAAAAGTTCAGCAGCCCGAAGGCTGAAAATATACATTGGACATAAATGACTTATTACATACATTGGTGGTTTAACAAAAGCCTTCATTAGAGAAAGGTAAAGGAACATACAGTGAACATATATATTATTGTAGGTGTTGAACAGCAAAAACGTAGTGTAGTAACTCCATCCCAGATGGTGTTAGGAGGGACCTCACGTGGTGTAGTAGTTCCCTCACAGATGGTGTTATGAGGGGCCTCACGTGGTGTAGTAATTCCCTCACAGATGGTGTTATGAGGGGCCTCACGTGGTGTAGTAATTCCCTCACAGATGGTGTTATGAGGGGCCTTACGTGGTGTAGTAATTCCCTCACAGATGGTGTTATGAGGGGCCCACGTGGTGTAGTAATTCCCTCACAGATGGTGTTATGAGGGGCCTCACGTGGTGTAGTAATTCCCTCACAGATGGTGTTATGAGGGGCCTCACGTGGTGTAGTAATTCCCTCACAGATGGTGTTATGAGGGGCCTCACGTGGTGTAGTAACTCCTTCACATATGGTGTTATGAGGGGCCTCACGTGGTGTAGTAATTCCCTCACAGATGGTGTTATATGAGTGAGGTGTGGTTCCAGGCCTTCCTATCGTAGACAGATTAACACATCTCTGGTTGTTGGGTCTCACGGGCCGTTATCACTGGGTACCTGGGACCTCACTGTGTGAAGGTCAACATGGGTACCACTGTTACTGTTGAGTTGTTCTCACTGACTTAAGCACTGTTCACCACTGTTCACCTCTGTTTAACACTGGTTCCATTCCTTTCCGAAATGAAATAGTAACTTCTGGCGAGAACTTGTTGATATTTCGGTGGGGAGGAGGGTTCAGGGGAGGGAGTTGGTATGGGCCAACTTAACAGTTGACCTGGCTGCTCCGAGAGGAGCGCCAGGTACGTCTTGACCCTTCGGTGGTCAAGGATGTAGTGTGTGGGTGTGTGTGTGTGTGTGTGTGTGTGTGTGTGTATTTATATTTATTTTTTCGTTACAATATTTAGTTGAAAATAATTATTAGAACAAGTGAATAATCATCACGATTACTGGAATATTTACGAATATGTTTGACCATGGACAGGTGGTTCTCGCCCTCCTGGCCACCGTGGCCACCGCCGCCCCCCAGTACGCCGCTCCTGCCCCTGCTGCTTCTCGCTACGGTGATTCCAGCGAGGAGGTCCCCATTACCAGGCACGACTTTATACTTGGGGACTATGGCGGCTACAAACTTGACGTGAAGACTGGCAACGGCATCGTAGTGTCCCAGTCTGGCTCTCCCGACGGACCCGAGGGAGCTGTGGTCAAGACCGGAGAATACTCGTGAGTGCTGTAATTTACTGCAACCTTTTTCTTCCGATATGATGTATATTTTGCTATTGATGATGATGTATTTGTCTTTAAATAACAATAATATACATTCTCCACAGCTACACCGCTCCTGACGGCACTCCCGTCGTTGTGAAGTTCGTCGCCGACGAGAACGGCTTCCAGCCCCAGTCTGACCTGCTGCCAGTGGCTCCCGCCTTCCCTCACCCAATCCCTCAGTTCGTGCTGGACCAGATCGCCTTCGCCGCTGAGGAGGACGCCCGTAAGAAGTCGGCCCCCTCCCGCAGCTACGGTGCTCCCTAGTAAACAGTCACAGCTTTAAAGTGACGTGTTAGCGCATTACAATACAGAAAACTGACTTCACATTATAGAGAAATTATGTATCAACGTGTCTTCTTTATTTATTATTACTGAAAGTTAATAAATGTTCAATAAACATATATTTTTCTTCTACCATTAAGTGATGCAAGTGATATTGATCGTATAAACAGTGGAAGTAACGAAAAAAGGTTCATCAGGTTGACATTACTGAGTGAACCCATGAATTTGCTACCATATTTCGCTATCATCTTAAACGATAATTAACCATATCATCTCCCACCTTTTCTCTTTGTTTAAAAAATCGTATTCGCTTTAATTTTTATTAGAAATTTTCATGGGTACTTCTATCCAACCAACCTTCACCAGTACAATACATAACCAGATCAACTCGTCCACAAGCTGCCACTAAGGTCACCGACCCTCTCAAATAAGTCAGTGATTCCCCAGAAACTGTCCAAGCATGCAGCAACCACCCCGACTTTTGGAATACCGAGTGCCTCATCGTGCTAATTTGACGGAACAAATGCCCGGAATACTCCCCATTCAAGCCATATATAATCACAGAGGGAACAACATTGTCGGACTTCCTCATCGATCGAAGAACAACCACTGGAGGAAACTTAAGAAAATTTCCCGAAAAATTATTAGATTTAAGTGTAAGTCAACAACAACTCAGAAAAGGACAGTACCGGAGCAATAATGTTCCTTAATAGTAGTGACAATCTTGTTCCCGGGGATGCTGCCACACCTCATATCTTCCAAGGCAAGTGTCCATTTAGAGATTAGTGTAGTAACATTGACCTTCTTACCAGTCACTTTTCTCCCGTTTGGTTCCATCACTAGGTTAAATCCTCAGCACTTCCAACTTGTATTTGGTCAAATTTTCAGTGTTGCTGCGACTTTCTCTTTACCGAACTCACTGAATTGATAAATGTTTATGTGAAGGACCGTATATATATATATATATATATATATATATATATATATATATATATATATCCCAGCAGGAGCCGATGTTTCCAGTCTCACGAATGAAAGTGTTTTTCAAACTAGAATTCCAGAAAGCCTTCACCATGGTTGAGAGAGTTGCATTAATTTAGACAATTCCGCAATATTCCCCCACCTCCGGCTCTTTACCCCAATAAATTACAGTGATAACTCTCAGCTTCTTTTTGAACAGCTCATAACTAACTTACGTTATACAATGTCCACCTCGCTCATCTTATGGTTCTCATTTTGGCTAATGAAATTAAGGTCAGTTTATCAAATGAACTCAAGGAACCAGGAACCCAAGGCAATAACGCACCAAACAACAACTTCCTTGTTGCTTCCTTAGGATCCAAATTCAGTGAAGGTATCCTCAAGTAATAACAAGTTCACCTGACTTGGATGAAATGTTGAATAGAAGGCAGAGGCGCATGTGGCTTCTGTCATCTCCCATTCTGATGTCTAGCTGAACCCTTTGTTGGAAAAATTCCTCAGCCTCTCATTGCACGGCTCACTGCACTAGCTAGACTTAGGATCCTCTTACCAGAATACTTGTCATCATCCACAGCATTAAGGCTGCTAGTTGAGAAAATCCATCCCGAATATCTCAGAGACTCTGAAGAAGAGCAAGACCTTAGTCACATCTAATCAACACGTCCATAGTATGTCCACGATAACTCATCACTCAAATCAATTCCCATATAAGGTGACAGAGAACTCAGCGAGATAGCCTCATTATGGAATAAAACTGTGTTTGCCATACTGAGCAGCATCAACCGAGGAAAAATTACTTTCTTCCAAGCTGTTAGTGCCCAAACCCCCCCCCCCTTAACTTTACACACACATATTGGAAGCTTAGTTCGGACCATCCCGAGTTATTCAGTTGATGGCACCTTGACCCAAAAGTCCTACAGTATGGCGCTAGTCACTCGACCGATCACCTCTCTATCCCGGGTCCACCGGTGCTGGGTGTGACAGGCTCGTATACACCTCATGACAAAAAAATTAATCTTCACGATAAAATCACTGTGAGTTCAATACTATCTCAAGTGATGAGTTGTATGTGTAAAATAATCCACAGAGAGTTATACAGGTATCAATTAGCACATATCCCTCTACTTCTGAAATCGAAAGCTTCCAAATTAATGAGATTTAGTTTAGTTTTCAACTCTGTTCATCGTTACGACGGGCAACAAATGAAATCAACGGTGCAAAAACTGTAATTGCTTAGTTACGGGAGCTCAGTAAACTTGTGACACAGGGTCAGGTCTGCGGTGCCACGAGGACCTTGGCTGAGCATGCAGGAGGCCAACCTTGCCCATGGCAGAGACGGTCATTGTTGAGCAACAAAACAAGCTCATTCACCTTCTGTTTAACTCACATTTACTCTACAACTAGACCAGGTTTATATACCTTTTGAACCCTTTATGGACAGTCCTCGCTTTGTATGTTAATATTAGGTATCATGCGTGTACTGTATATACAGTATATAAGATTGTCTCCCGGGTCAGTGTGTGTGTGTGTCGTCAATATATAAATATATTTCCTACCTCTTTCCTTTGTCAACTGTATATAGTGAGGTCCATCATTCTCGGGAACACGGCCCAGTTGTCGTTCCAGCTAGGGATCACCACGAGACTGACGGGTGCTGAGGTAAATAACCAGAAGACTATTAACCCGCAGAACTAAACATCCAGGTATTAGTGTCTTACCTGACGACGCCAGTTAGTTCATTACACCTCAGTTCTAACTCCTCAGCGAGTCGTTTCATGCTTAGGGCCTTTTGACTACTCACCAAAATTTACACACACACACACACACACGCACACACACACGCACGCACACACACACGCACACACACACACACACACACACACACACACACACACACACACACACGATAAAAAAACAGTCATGTCAACTATGAACCTATGAACTGTTCCCTTAAAAAATGCCACATTAACTAGGACATGAAGTTAATCTATATACAATCAGATGGAAAAACTTATATAAGATAATATTTCACAACACGATAGAAAGTAATTGTTCACTCACTCCTGTAAATCACCAATTCGTATTCTAGACCAAGACATCAGTCGCCAGTGTTGCAACAGACCTGCCCAACCGTGTACTCTACATTATATATAAAAAAATAAACTGATGATATAATGACCAACTCACACACCTCACCAAGGAAAGGTCAAGGAAAGGTCGGGCTGCAATGTGTAGGAATAGTCACCACCGGCAACCGTCTGGCGAGATGGTGCTATAAATACGGTGCTCCACTGCTCTACCTGCATCAGTCTTGTGATACCAGACAACATGAAGTTTGTGAGTAATTTGTTCTCTCTGATTCACTTGAATTACTTATATAATTTAGTTGAATGAATACGCCAATATCATTACTGGCAGTATGATTATTTTCTGAGGAACTCCTCAAATAAATTTGTTTCTATCATTTTAATTTTCATCTTCGACGGGAGAGGAATCCCATACTTCTTTCATCCCCCCATTGCTACTCATGAGTTTGTCCTTCGTTATCCGTCAATGCCAATAATTTCCATGATAAATTTGTGCTGTTATAAAGCAGTGGCGTAGATTCGTATTTATTCTGTATGTTTTTCACGATGATCAAGTGTACACGAGTGACAAAATCCCTCTGAAAATATGCAATATTTTATGCCGATTCCTCACTGAATGAAGTTATGAGCATCTTTTGTAAAGTTAAATGACTTTGTTATACAGGTGGTTCTCGCCCTCCTGGCCACAGTGGCCACCGCCGCTCCCCAGTACTCCGCTCCTGCCCCTGCTCCTCGCTACGGTGATTCCAGCGAGGAGGTCCCCATTATCAGGCACGACTTTGTACAGGGTGACTATGGCGGCTACCAACTTGATATGGAGACCGGCAACGGCATTAAGGTCTCAGAGTCTGGCGCTCCCGGAGCCGAAGGTGCCATCGCCAGCTCTGGATCTTACTCGTAAGTACCTGTTGAGTCAGGTTTTATATAATGAAGTTTCCAAAAGGTAATACTTGTTAATTAATCTATACTGTAATTACTTTGTCACTAAATCTGTTAACAACGTCCTGTAGATGCCTCATTTTAATACATACATTATACTCCAAACACACAGCTACACCGCTCCTGACGGCACCCCAGTTCATGTGACGTTCGTCGCCGACGAGAACGGCTACCAGCCCCAGTCTGACCTGCTGCCAGTGGCTCCCGCCTTCCCCCACCCAATCCCTCAGTTCGTGCTGGACCAGATCGCCTTCGCTGCTACCGAGGAACCTCGCCGGTACAGCTACGATGATTAAAGTAAACCTTGCTAAGGACGAGGCTCTCCCCGATGCTTCTCAGTAAACAAAATCAACAACGGATCCTACACTGTCATCCACCTTTCATGTCGAATGTCTTACTTTCTGTTTTAGACTTTCTTATTTATTTGTGTATGTCTTTATCATATTACAAGTGAGTACATAACAGTGCTTTGTTTTATTACAACATATACTATATGTAATAATATTTTTAAATACTGTATATATTTATTGAACGAATATATACGGCCAATATAGACTTACAAAAAGGAGGTAAAATTCTGTGGTACTTATAACAACATGGCGTTTGTTAATTATCAACTAAACCAATTATTTTAACGCTATTATGAATTCAATTTTGTGGGTATATGAACATTCTAAGGCACAAATAATAAGAGGTTGTATATATTGTTGTATCATTACAAGATGGAGTGACAAACATTTGATGATCACCTGGACTGGGTCTCACCTGACGTTGTTTAATTTTTGAATATTATGAGTATCTTGGGTAAATGTTTAGGAGCTGTAGCCATGATAATAATAGTTACATAATCAGGTGGATAAGAGGCGTGGTTACTTATACATAAAGTTCTGTATTAAAACACTTCTCAATCATCACCCAAAACCTGTCCAGTCATTCCTCGAAGGTCAACCTGTTTACTGATAGTTGTTCAAAACACGAATTACAGCGAATCATATGACACGTAAATCGAGAAACAATACTTTTTCTTCTCTACGTTGGTGAATAACTTGTTGTGACTTAAGAGGAAGCAAACAAACATAATATATTGAGGAAATTAGCACAAGACTACGATTGTTTGTTCGTCTCACAAAGCTCAATTATTTCACTATTGTTTGTTTGCGTTGGAAGTTATTTGGCCTCTCTGTGTCTTCCGATACTTCAGTCTGGAGGTCAAATGGGTTCTGATTCAACTTTATTTAGCCTAAGGAGTAAGACTGGGGCCTATTAGGATTAGAGTCCATTTAACCTGTCACCTTACTTGAAGCCCAGCAGCAAGATTTCAAGGGAAAGAAGAGCATTAACATGTAGTAATATTGTGTTATTATTTTACTATATTTACAATTATATTTATTTTTATGCAAAACTTTGGAATAATGACCTACTACCGTTAATAACGATAGGTATAACAGGAACATGCCGCAATATATGCCGCTATATAGGCAGTAAAATATTTGCAGCAAAATAATATACAAATTATGGAAGCATAATTATGAAGTTTTCTTTAGTTCATTCTGGATTACGTCATGTCAGACGCAGGCAAAAGAAAACTAGTTTATAGATGGGAGAAAAAGTCTACAACAGCTGTGAGAAGAAGCCTTACAAGATGATGGTTCACACTGTAACTATTCATATTAATATGAATTATATAAAGAAAAACTAGAAGCCAATGACACGATCATCCAGTAGTCTTCACACGGGTGACTTGAGACGCGTTGGAGAGTAATGTCTGGTGAGCTGGTTATCTCGTGCACCCCAAGACATTATTTGTGTTCTGAGACCCAGCTGTGAGTTTTAATAGAATCCTTCATCCCTGAAATAAGACAAATCTTACAGACGAAACGTTCTCTGAGACGGACGGTGTTCCTGCTATTCTGTTATTAAGAAGACACAGTATCCTAATGAAGTGAACTAGCAGAAGTTGACCTAGTACCTCAACCTCCCTCTTCACCCAACCTCTCCCCTCAGAACTGCTTTTTCTGAAGCCATGTTATAAACGTTAAGCCATGTTCATCAGTCGGCTACAGTTTTTGTAGATGAAAGTAGAGCCATAATTATGAAGACAGATCATGACATCACTAAGCAACAACTGGGGAATGTTTTCAGCTCTCCAGGGAAACGTGTTGATCAATATATCATGAATGTGTCTTTATTTTTTCCAGACTAAGATAGTTTTGTTAATTTTTATGTATATTAATTGTAATTATATCATAAACCGTTTATATTTGGTGCCTCTCGTGAGTACATCAAAAGTTATTAAAAGTTTATAGTTATACGTGGTTTATGAATCATCATCGTGTGTGTAAACAATGACCGTAATCTCTGACACACTAACTAGAACAGCTTGACTATACTAACACTCATACATCATAGAAAGATTATAACGCAACTAATAAATTTTGAGAGAATATAAATAGTTTATATAACATAAATCACCGAGAACGTATTATTACAGGACATTATTTCTATAGTGATTGCAACAAGTGAGGCGCCAGACTGTTAGTGAACTCCAAGTGATGATATATCTTGATAACTACTGAAGGCAGTTTACTTGTATCGATGGTATGAAAAGTCATGATCAGATTAAACTAACAAATTAAAATACCACAAACAGTAAATAGTTTACCGGTTTCTTCTCAACAACCATTAAAATTAATTATGTTTTAAAATAATAAACAATATGTAGTAAAGTTAATACAATTTTTAGTCTATTAGAATAAAGACAGATTCTGCAGTTGGTCGTAAGAGAGGAGCATATAACGGGTGTAGGTCAGGGGCTTCACGAGTGCTGCATTATTGAGCTCATGGCGTAGTCGGTGGTCATGCAATCTTCTGGGAAAAGCCTTAGGCCAGAAACCATCTGCATGAGGACCCTTAACCTCGGTCTAGACGCTCACCCCGCCCTTGTGGACACCTTCACCGAGGAATTACAACACGTGCTCCGTCGACGGGGTTCAGCTTAATATTCAAGATGATAAAGTAAATATTACGTGAAAATGAGCGGTTGATTTCTGTGGGTTTGTTGTGTTTTTTATTAGTGAATAAAAAAAATCAGGACATATTATTAACAATTCAAAATAGTTTTATAAAGTGAATAGTGTATCAAAATTAGTTTTGATCCCCATATTTTTTAGTTAATTACGAACTGAAAATTTTCTAACATGTGATTTATTACTTAAAATTATATTTGTTAAAATAACTCTGGCAAGATTAATTCAGAATTTTTCATTTTTGGGAGTAAAAACAAAATGTAAGACTCATAACATGTCATCTAATACTCGAAAAATATTGAGAGGAATAGTGTGTGAAAAAAGAGGGCAGTCTAGTGGAGCGAAAAAGGAAATAACCGCAGGGCATAAACACACAAACCATATTGACCTTGAAACAGCTGATCGTTGGAAATATTTCAAGCAAAAAGTTGCATTACAAAGAATATCTGGCAACTGCGTGTGCTGGTTGAAGTCTGCTATAAAGACAGCGCCGCGGATGGCAGAAGCATCAGTTGTTTGCTGCTCCTCCGAAATGCAATTTGTAAGTACCAGCGAGTGGTGGGTTTTCGTTATTGAGTCGAGTGAATGAGTAACGAATTGGAATTAACTCACAAATATTCATATTTATGTTTATAGAAGCATATAGTTAGACCCTGAATTCGATGCCAACCCTCTGGGTGCTGTTCAGATAAATGACTTCTCTAGTATGTTGGTGTAACTCTGAATACCGTGAGGACTAAGGGTTTAGGGGAATAAATCTGCTGCTATATACTTTTACTCACCCGTGTTTTTCTACAGGTGGTTCTCGCCCTCTTGGCCACAGTGGCCACCGCCGCTCCCCAGTACTCCGCTCCTGCCCCTGCTCCACGCTACGGTGATTCCAGCGAGGAGGTCCCCATTATCAGGCACGACTTTGTACAGGGTGACTATGGCGGCTACCAACTTGATATGGAGACCGGCAACGGCATTAAGGTCTCAGAGTCTGGCGCTCCCGGAGCCGAAGGTGCCATCGCCAGCTCTGGATCTTACTCGTAAGTACCTGTTGAGTCAGGTTTTATATAATGAAGTTTCCAAAAGGTAATACTTGTTAATTAATCTATAATTACTTTATCACTACATCTGTTAACAACGTCCTGTAGATGCCCCATTTTAATACATACATTTTACTCCAAACACACAGCTACACTGCTCCTGACGGCACCCCAGTTCATGTGACGTTCGTCGCCGACGAGAACGGCTACCAGCCCCAGTCTGACCTGCTGCCAGTGGCTCCCGCCTTCCCCCACCCAATCCCTCAGTTCGTGCTGGACCAGATCGCCTTCGCTGCTACAGAGGAACCTCGCCGCTACAGCTACGATGACTAAAGTAAAAGTTAATGAGTACAATATTACAACCTCCAGTCTATGTGGTGCTCTCTGATATGTGAAAATAAAATGATTGTACAAGAGTCGTGCTTCAGTGTCTGAAGGCGGCAAGTGCGTATGCTTAATTTATTTGTATGATTTTATTGAATCAATATATAAACAGAAAAGAAACTTGTGTTATTTTTCTCTAATTACATACACAGTTCCCTTGTTTGGTGGGTGTACTCTATATCCAAGACAGTGTGTGTGTGTGTGATTAACTACGAGTAGATAGACAGATAGCCTCTGTCATTCTCCCTCTCACTCCAAGTTAAAACTCAGCCTCTGCCACCCAGCGCCTCGCCACAAGTTACCTCAACAAACATACTCTAAGGATCAATTAAAAAAAAGGAGTCCACTATACAAGATAAATTTTCCACCAACTTTCTCAAGTATTTGAAAGTTCCTGGCGGCTTGGTTAGGTTACCTCTTCTATTATAACTAAGGTAATAACATAAACCACCAACAAACAAAACTATAAGATTCATCTCCAGAATTCAGATCAAGTTAAATTTTCTTAATGTGGCCTCCGCTGTATGTACTGTTAAGTATTGTTAATATAGATACCCAACTATTTAGACACACCAGAATCTTCCGTATCTTCTTGGAGGTTTAAGTCTTCTCTATGACTATTCAGTAGCATTTATCAACATTACAACTGGCTACAATTAATCGAAGTAAGATGAAAGAGAATCAATACGACTCTTGAGCAATCCTAAACTAACTACCGTATACAGTGTCTACAAAATCCTACTTAAAACAAGAGTCATTTAGAACAAACTTCACTCTCTCAGATTAGTCAGGTGCATAGGTGTTTCACAATCTAAGGGCTCTGTTACGTTCACCATTCACATTACAAAAACTGCAAAGCCTTGGACCTTGACCATTTAGGTACTCTGACCTCAACAGCCTCTGGCCAACACGAGTAACAGTAATTACATACAAGGTGACAAAAAATAAGTTACATTATAACCCTCTACACAAAATGATCTACGCATGAGTAAACGGAATGACTCTCTACACGTAAAAAAAGCAGGAGGGCGCGGGGGGCTTTTAGAAGCTTCTTATTCTAGTTTCCCTTATTTTTTACTTCACTGATGCCTTCTCAACCACAACAGAGAACACGGTCTGACCTTCTTCGACGGCCATCCCATGTCACCTTCAAGCTTCCTAAGCCATTCTCCACGACTGTAAGTTTAGGCCTTGGTATCCAAACACACATCTCCTCCCTGAAACCGTCTCGACCACTAGGCACCATATTTCTCACTGCCTCTTTCATCACACATACCTCTCTCCGCCTCTTTCTCACCACAAACTTTCTACAGTGAAAATAGAAAATTATCAGTAAAATAAAATGCAAAGCAAAAATTAATAAATAACCAAAAAAAGGCACACTACAAAAATTAGTGCACAACACAAGGGAAAGTAAAATTCAATAGCGTGCTACCTATTGCCGCGTGCTGGCTATAGACCATAGATTCAGTGTTATAATGAAACGAAGATTGGCAGTTAATGTGGAAGACACTCAGAATTAATAAGGTACTTATCATGCATAACTGCCACGACGGGCAGGACCAGGGTGACTCGTCCTACAGGAGTTTCATTTGGCACTTTAGGATTGAAGATGGTAGCAGAGTTATCACCGAGAATCGTTCACCCGACAGCGGTAAGATGCTGACCACCCACTCGGAGTAGCGGGTAGAACCACCTAGGTTACCTCCTATGCTATAATTTCTATTTTATTCAGGTAGCTCATGTAGTTGTAACATGTCTCACTGCCTCCACGTGCGCCAACCTCCTGAAGCTGTGCCAATATGACGGAACAGGTGCCCGGAATACTCCTCATTCAAGCCATACATAGTCATGGAGGGAACAACATTGTCGGACTTCCTCATCGACCACAGGAGAAATTTTTTAATATTTATGTGTAAGTCAGCAACAACACAGAAAAGGGCACTTTTACATACAGACATGTAATCATAACACACACACCCACACATTTACACGTACACACACACATACATAAGAACATAAGAAAATAAGGAGTCTGCAATAGGCTGGTTGGCCTGTGCATGGCAGCTCCTGTCGAGAGTTACTACCACTCTCTATCATCCATGAATCTATCTAGCCTCCTTTTGAAACTTTCCAGAGTTCCCGCACTTACAACAAAGTTGCTAAACTTGTTCCACTCGTCCACCACCCTATTTGTGAACCAATTTCTTCCTATCTCCCTCCTAAACCTAAACTTATCCAACTTGAATCCGTTGCTCCGAGTCCTATCCTGCTCGGATATTATAAGAACTTTATCTATATCCTCTTTATTGATTCCTTTCACCCACTTAAATACTTCTATCATATCTCCCCGCACTCATCGTGTTTCTAGGGAATGCAAGTTAAGTTTCTTTAACCTATCCTGATATGGAAGGTTTCTAAGTCCCGGAATCATTTTTGTCATTCTTCGCTGCACCGACTCTAGTGAATTTATATCCATTCTATAATAGGGGCACCAGAACTGAACCGCATAATTGAGGTGCGGCCTGACTAGCGCAAGATATAGTTGCAATAAGACCTCTGCACTCTTGTTACTTACACTTCTAGATATAAAACCCAATACTCTGTTTGCCTTATTTCGAACATTAACGCACCGTTTTCTAAGCCGTAGGTCCGGGCTTACAAGTACCCCTAGGTCTCTTTCACAAGTCGACTTCTCTAGGTTGATGTTGTTAAGGCTGTATACATTATCAGTATTTGTTCTTCCAATATTAAGTACGCTGCACTTGCTGGTGTTGAATTTCATTTGCCATTTTTCAGACCACCCCTGCAGTTTATTTACATCCTCCTGTAATGCATTTGCATCCTGCCCTGAATTAATCTGCCGCCCTATTTTGGTGTCATTCGCAAACTTGCTTATGTCACTGTTGATCCCAGTATCTAGATCGCTTATGTAGATTATGAACAAGAGTGGGCCTAGTACTGACCCCTGGGGAACCCCACTGGTTACACGGCCCCACTCAGATTTAACACCATCTACGCTGACCCTCTGCGTACATGATTTCATCCAATTTGAAACATTCCCCTCAATACCATGAGCCTTAATTTTTCTCAGAAGCCTCTGATGCGGTACTCTGTCAAATGCTTTGCTAAAGTCTAAGTAAATAACATCGTAATTTTCGTCATTATCTACTACCTCGAAGACTTTCCTAAAAAACGTCAGCAGATTTGTTAGACAAGATTTTCCCTTTGTAAACCCATGTTGAGAGTCGTAGATTAATTTGCATTTCTCTAGATGCACACACACACAAACACACACACACACACACACACACACACACATTTAACCGGAAGTGAAGGTCATAACGAGATCAAGAGGTGTCACCACCTACAGCGTCACCTGACCCCCCTGACCGTATCACAGCGAGAGGTGGTGGTGTCCTCTATGTGAGATGCTGGATGCTGGCTCTCTGATTCCTCTCTGTAAGAACGGGGTAATATCTGAGGCTTTCTTACTACGATTAAAATACATTGATGATACAGTCGAGCGTTACGAAGAACCCAAATAATCGTAAAATTAAAAAAAAAAAAGCATCAACTTTTAAGTGTCACCAAATATAGTCAATAGCAAACACAGATTAGAAATACAACATACGTGTAAATGGATTCTATATGATATTAATTTACGACCGTTTACAACAAGAAACGCGAAAAGATAAGTAATTAGAATGAGAAATATAAACATATTATATAGTTTTAACCAGTGTGTGAGAAATGTCGTCGTGCAGTCAGCTAAACTCTCATAAATCAGAATTAAGACAAAGGACAGCGTAAGGTGTGGCGAGACGTGCATGATGAACCATGACCTGGGTGTGGGTGACCTCGCCTGGGGATGAGACAATCACTATGAAGTAACAATACCGTGTTGCCTTTTCTTAGCCTTTACTATCGGTTTCCCATTTTCTTTCATAAGTGGAGCGGGTTGATGATGCAGCATCCAGTGGTCATCAATACTGAATCCATAGTCTTACACACACACACACACACACACACACACACACACACACTTGTACACAAATGTCATTATAGTTGAGAGGCAGTTTCAGAGAGGTGTAGATAAGGTAACAAAGATAAAAAATATATATTGACTCAATTATCATTAACATTTAACTTACAGGCTAATGATAACTGATATCATTAGGTCAATTTAGTATCTTTATCATGTAGTCAAAACGGAACAAGGGTGACCCAAGAATTATTGATAAATTGCCTTAACCAATACTTGAGAAAACCCACAAGTCTTCAAACGGAAACAGTCCTTATGCCAAGAACAAAACAAGTAAAGAGCTAGTTACTCAAAAATATATATATGTACACGTAAAGAAATGAGAAGAAAAATTCCTATTTCCTCACCATATATATTGTCTTGACTAAACATATATACAATATATATTTGTTTACTGGACAACAATTTTGAGAGATTATGAAATGTATTTTATCCTTGTTTTCTTCGAGGATGAGTAACTCAGTAGCAACGTCCGCATTTTATGTTAATGTTGTACAGTAGAGTACAATAGAGTACATTACACAACAGTACGGTACAGTACAGTACAGTAGAGATAATACGTGTTCTAATATATATACGTGTTTGCACAGTCGGGGTCAAAAGTCTTGAACACTTAGCAATATCTGGTATCTACCTCTGAGTTATACATACATGATTGGGATATACTAATAACACTACTTGTCATCACATATTATGACTGAACCACAAAATGTGATAAAACTCTCCTTAATACCTAAGATCTTCGGGTACTTACATGTCAAATTCTGTCAAGTGTTCAAGACTTTTGACCCCGACTGTACATGATGCTCAGTTTAAGGTTGCTAATATTTCTTCAGTAAACGCTATATATGTTTAAACGTTTATTAAAAAAAGAGACTCGTGTGGAAGTTGGTTGCATTCACTTTTGTTCACGACATTAGTAACAATATTCTGGTAGGTGGAGCAATAAATGTTCTGTATATATTAAAGTAAATAGAGTAATTAACACTATCATTAACGATAATAACTGAAGAAAAAAAACAATATGCTCAATGCATGGGAGAAAAACATGAACTATATTAACGTAAACTTGATATCTTGGATCATTTAGAATACATAAAGAAAAAAGTTGCCTTGAGAAGAGTAGCTGGCAATGATCGTGTGGTGAATGTCTGGTATATATACAGCAGCTCGGCCAGTGTGGTTATCAGTTGACCCCTGTACTCCCCAAAATGAAGTTTGTGAGTAGAACAAAAGCACTTAGATATGAAAGATGATTTTTCAGTTATCCGAAAATATGCTTGTGTATAGTCCAGAGTGTATGAACCATAAAACACAAAGTTATGTTAGATGGTATGTGTACATTCTTGCACACACACACAACACACGATATCCGCCTTTAAGGTTCGTGAAAAGTATCATATCACTTTTTTCCCCACAAGAACCTAAGAGTTGTATTTACACCCCAGTAAAATAATTCTAAATAATAGATTTAGTTGTATTGCAGCAGAGTTGTGTATTGGTAAAGTTACACCTGCCATATATAAAAAAGAACTAATATAGTTGATGAAAAGATTCTAATAATGAATTATGTGACCAACAACGTAATTGATAACATGTTCCTTGAAAACACAGGTGGTTCTCGCCCTCCTGGCCGCCGTGGCCACCGCCGCCCCCCAGTACGCCGCTCCTGCCCCTGCTTCTCGCTACGGTGATTCCAGCGAGGAGGTCCCCATTATCAGGCACGACTTTGTACTTGGGGACTACGGCGGCTACAAACTTGATGTAGAGACTGGAAACGGCATCGTAGTATCCCAGTCTGGCTCTCCCGACGGACCCGAGGGAACTGTGGTCAAGGCTGGAGAATACTCGTGAGTATACATATGATACATTATTGTCTTATCACATCTTGAACTTATATGATATTAATATTGATTTCTTGTGTCTGATACATATGTGCATATCCACAGCTACACCGCTCCTGACGGCACCCCAGTTCATGTGAAGTTCGTCGCTGACGAGAACGGCTACCAGCCCCAGTCTGACCTGCTGCCAGTGGCTCCCGCCTTCCCCCACCCAATCCCTCAGTTCGTGCTGGACCAGATCGCCTTCGCTGCTACTGAGGAACCTCGCCGCTACAGCTACGATGATTAAAGTCAAAGTTTTTCTGATGAAGTCTTCTACAAGACTTGTTGAAAGAAAAAACAATATTGAGGACTTATTTATATTGTTGGAATTTATATATTTATGTAATTTTGCGAGGACAAGTCGTCCTCACTGCTGAGAACAAAATATAGAAAATGGTTAACTAGTAACAGAAAAATTTAATTTCCTCCCCTTTAATGTCATCAATATCACTGTCGTCAGCCTGTACGACTCCGCTACAGAGTGACTCTTTCCTTTTCGTTGTCATTTTTTGTGGTGGTGAAGGGGCACTGTGGCCCATATTGAAGACGCGGCGCACTGCAGTGAAAGTGAGACGCAGACGAGATTATGGTATAAGCCTATAAGGGAACGAAATGATGCTGACGAAAGAAAGAAGAGTTTTTGTGATATATCAATAATTATCAGTGTCGCCAGGCACTTCTGGCGTTAGTATCTTAAAGGAAACAATTTTCTTATTACATTGTCAAAAACTTGGTGTGTATGAGTGTGGGGGGATTAAATTACTGAAACAAGTAACTTCTAATGACGATTAAAATTACTCTGAGTTAAGTAATAACCCTTTAGTTTGATCTTAAGGTGTGGGCTAAGATGAACACGAATGAATAGAGAAAGAAAACGATGGACGAGATGTTAACACAGCGGGAGATGAATGAATGTAAATGCAAAGGAACTGAAAGACAGAGGGTACAGTAGGTCATCTTGCTAGACCACCACCTCAAGAGTGCACCAAGGACGTTGTCACTGACTTCCGGATCCTAAAACATATGAAAAGACATAAAAACAAAGCCTACGAGATGGATAAATTAGATCTGTAATAAAACAGGACTAATACAAATGGATGATGGTACATTGTATATATATATTCCAAAAAAATTATTGACTCAATTAATATTCGAATCAGTTAATCATTACAATATATTCTTAACATATAAGTTGTTCTCAACCTGCGATTATTACCCACAGGTAATTTCTTTGGGTAATAGAAGACTCGGTATAAATTAAATTACATATTTCAGTAATTTTCAAATAATTCCTCAATATACTGGATCAGGTCTGTTTGATATAGCAACGAATCAAAATTTCGAATTGTATACGGAAAAATCGGTAGACCCCAAAGCTTCAAAATGACTGTAGGCTGAAAAAAGGAATTTCCTCATTGCTAAGTACATAAACACAACAAAATCGGTTTCCAGTCTGCTGTCATGTTACCCAACCAGGTGTGATAGTGGTAACAAAGACCCGAAGAAAGCAGGAAATGGGTGATAAGCTGAAAAGGGGGATGAGAATCACTGTTTAAGAACGTGTAAGCAAGAACGCTATGGAGAGAGCCTCAGGCGGCCTTTACACTCCTCAGTTTCTTCTTTACATCTGTCTCTTCCCAAGCCAGACAGACTCCACACCCCCACCAAGTGATAGGAAGGTCCAGAGCTTTGGTGAGTATTTAGCCTTATTTTGCGGATATAATCATCTAGTCCAACTTTGAGGTATTCATTCAGTCGCAGCGAAAGAATGTTCTTTAATTACCAAGTAAAAATAAACAAACTCCAGAAAGAAAGAGATCAGATGCTGGGGTCATCAGTCGTATTACTGCGGCAGTTTTGAGTAAAGAGAAGAAGTCTGAAACAGAGAGTAAGTCGACTCACGTAGAAGTGTCCCAGTCTGATGGTAAAACGGAAAATGTCTCCCGGGGACCGAGTAATTACTCAAACACCAATTTATACAGTGGGCGTACCGACTGACCCACGACAGCCGAGACCCGGAGCCAGAAGGCGGCGTCGTGGCCGTGACACACTCTAATGGAGGAGTTGTCTACTAAGTAACCTATCAAGGAACCACGCTATGTCCCCTCTATTAAAAGACGTAACTGAGCGGTTACTCGAGGAACTATTTTATGCAAGCTTTAGTTACCAAGAGGTGTGAGGTGTAAAGACGATTTATCAAACTAGTTCTTTCTGTGTGTTGTGTGAAAATACTCCCTACGTCCGCCAGACTAACCGAAGGCGTGGCAAGGTTGTCCCGCCGAGGGAGTCTGGCTCTGGTGTTAATCGACCTTTCCTGGGGATGAGACCATCACTGTTGAGCAACGAGACGTGCTTGTTAGCCATATTAGCAAGTTACCATTTTCTTCCATAAGTGGAGCAACTTCATGGTGCAGCTTCGAAAGTGTCCATACTCGGTGTGGGTGTATTTGGAGGGAGAGTAACCAAATGCACACATATTGCACAGATGAATAATAAACATGAATTATATAAAAGAATTATGGGTCAGCGGGACGAGTTAAATTGTGCTAAAAAATAAGATGACCAAACTAGAAAGGAGATTAGTAGCGAAAGAAAAGCAAGAAACCTCGAGATACGACCTTGAAATCATAGGGCCCTGAGAATGAAGACAGCAAAAACAGTTACTTGGTAAAGTGTAACTGGCAACCGGCAGCGGGTGTAATTGGTACACTATATATACGTTAGTTCAACACAGAGAGTCATCAGTCTACTGCTACACACACCAACATGAAGTTTGTGAGTATCAGCGAGATATATTATCTAGTTTAGAGATCAAAGAAAATTATCGCCAACTTTAATCTTTCTCAGTTATATACACGTTTAAGATATCATTATGCTTGAGGATATCTATT
This sequence comes from Homarus americanus, assembly GCF_018991925.1. Classification (NCBI taxonomy): domain Eukaryota; kingdom Metazoa; phylum Arthropoda; class Malacostraca; order Decapoda; family Nephropidae; genus Homarus; species Homarus americanus. The sequence goes on from NW_024723541.1 coordinate 2,959,988, forward strand.
TCAGTATTTGAAAGTTGTCTAACACTGATCTTTGGGCTCAGAGACACACAATAATACAGCTTTACACACACAGGCTCTAAACACCACGTCGAGACAATTTTGAACCAGGGAAATGGCGCATAAACTATATAAATTTTCCGGCTCTGGTAAATCCTTTTGATAAAAAAATATACATATGTATTAATAAAACCAAAATCTGTATCATAATGACTAGAGAGCAGTGGTAATGTACACATATTTCATTTATTTTGCAAGAGATTCTAGAAAAGTAAATCTAGGATTTAATTCTTTGTTAACATACGTATGCTAGCGATTGAAGGTATTTCACTACCATGTCAGAGAGGTGTGTGCAGTAATGAACATTATATAAACGGAATTTATTATACAGCGTATGAAATATAAGATAAATCAAAGTTTCTATCGTGTATGATAATGATTTTGTTATACAGGTGGTTCTCGCCCTCCTGGCCACTGTGGCCACCGCCGCCCCCCAGTACGCCGCTCCTGCCCCTGTTTCTCGCTACGGTGATTCCAGCGAGGAGGTCCCCATTATCAGGCACGACTTTGTACTTGGGGACTACGGCGGCTACAAACTTGATGTAGAGACTGGAAACGGCATCGTAGTATCCCAGTCTGGCTCTCCCGACGGACCCGAGGGAACTGTGGTCAAGGCTGGAGAATACTCGTGAGTATTATGATAGTTACATTATTGTCTTATCATCTACTGAACTTATATGATATTAATATTGATTTCTTGTGTCTGATACATATGTGCATGTCCACAGCTACACCGCTCCTGACGGCACCCCAGTTCACGTGAAGTTCGTCGCCGACGAGAACGGCTACCAGCCCCAGTCTGACCTGCTGCCAGTGGCTCCCGCCTTCCCCCACCCAATCCCTCAGTTCGTGCTGGACCAGATCGCCTTCGCTGCTACTGAGGAACCTCGCCGCTACAGCTACGATGATTAAAGTCAAAGTTTTTTTGATGAAGTCTTCTACAAGACTTGTTGAAAGAAAAAACAATATTGAGGATTTATTTAAATTGTTGGATTTTATATATTTATGTAATTTTGCGAGGACAAGTCGTCCTCACTGCTGAGAACAAAATATAGAAAATGGTTAACTAATAACAGAAAAATTTAATTTCCTCCCCTTTAATGTCATCAATATCACTGTCGTCAGCCTGTACGACTCCGCTACAGAGTGACTCTTTCCTTTTCGTTGTCATTTTTTGTGGTGGTGAAGGGGCACTGCGGCCCATATTGAAGACGCGGCGCACTGCAGTGAAAGTGAGACGCAGACGAGATTATGGTATAAGCCTATAAGGGAACGAAATGATGCTGACGAAAGAAAGAAGAGTTTTTGTGATATATCAATAATTATCAGTGTCGCCAGGCACTTCTGGCGTTAGTATCTTAAAGGAAACAATTTTCTTATTACATTATCAAAAACTTTGTGTGTGTGAGTGTGGGGGGATTAAATTACTGAAACAAGTAACTTCTAATGACGATTAAAATTACTGTGAGTTAAGTAATAACCCTTTAGTTTGATCTTAAGGTGTGGGCTAAGATGAACACGAATGAATAGAGAAAGAAAACGATGGACGAGATGTTAACACAGCGGGAGATGAATGAATGTAAATGCAAAGGAACTGAAAGACAGAGGGTACAGTAGGTCATCTTGCTAGACCACCACCTCAAGAGTGCACCAAGGACGTTGTCACTGACTTCCGGATCCTAAAACATATGAAAAGACATAAAAACAAAGCCTACGAGATGGATAAATTAGATCTGTAATAAAACAGGACTAATACAAATCGATGATGGTACATTGTATATATTTTAAAAAAGAATATCGTCTCAGTTGATATTCGAATCAGTTAATCATTACACTATACCTATACGTTCCATAGATTATTCTTAACATATAAGTTGTTCTCAACCTGCAATTATTACCCACAGGTAATTTCTTTGGGTAATAGAAGACTCAGTATAAATTAAATTACATATTTCAGTAATTTTCAAATAATTCCTCAATATACTGGATCAGGTCTGTTTGATATAGCAACGAATCAAAATTTCGAATTGTATACGAAAAAATCGGTAGACCCCAAAGCATCAAAATGACTGTAGGCTGAAAAAAGGAATTTCCTCATTGCTAAGTACATAAACACAACAAAATCGGTTTCCAGTCTGCTGTCATGTTACCCAACCAGGTGTGATAGTGGTAACAAAGACCCGAAGAAAGCAGGAAATGGGTGATAAGCTGAAAAGGGGGATGAGAATCACTGTTTAAGAACGTGTAAGCAAGAACGCTATGGAGAGAGCCTCAGGCGGCCTTTACACTCCCCGTTTCTTCTTTACATATGTCTCTTCCCAAGCCTGACAGACTCCCCACCCCCACCAAGTGATAGGAAGGTCCAGAGCTTTGGTGAGTATTTAGCCTTATTTTGGGGATATAATCATCTAGTCCAACTTTGAGGTATTCATTCAGTCGGCGCGAAAGAATGTTCTTTAATTACCAAGTAACAATAAACAAACTCCAGAAAGAAAGAGATCAGATGCTGGGGTCATCAGTCGTATTACTGCGGCAGTTTTGAGTAAAGAGAAGAAGTCTGAAACAGAGAGTAAGTCGACTCACGTAGAAGTGTCCCAGTCTGATGGTAAAACGGAAAATGTCTCCTGGGGACCGAGTAATTACTCAAACATTCATTAAGACCGTGGGCATACCGACTGACCCACGACACCTGAGACCCGGAGCGAGAAGGTGGCGTCGTGGACGTGACACAATCTAATGGAGGAGTTGTCTACTAAGTAACCTATCAAGGAACCACGCTATGTCCTCTATATTAAAAGACGTAACAGAGCGGTTACTCGAGGGACTATTTTATGCAAGCTTTAGTTACCATGAGGTGTGAGGTGTAAAGACGATTTATCATACTACTGTAGTTCTTTCTGTGTGCTGTGTGAAAATACTCCCTACGTCCGCCAGACTAACCGAAGGCGTGGCAAGGTTGTCTCGCCGAGGGAGTCTGGCTCTGGTGTTAATCGACCTTTATTGGGGATGAGACCATCACTGTTGAGCAACGAGACGTGCTTGTTAGCCATATTAACAAGTTCCCATTTTCTTTCATAAGTGGAGAAACTTCATGGTGCAGCTTCGAAAGTGTCCATACTCGGTGTGGATGTATTTGGAGGGAGAGTAACCAAATGCACACATATTGCACAGATGAATAATAAACATGAATTATATAAAATAATTATGGGTCAGCGGGACGAGTTAAATTGAGCTTAAAAAATAAGATGACCAAACTAGAAAGGAGATTAGTAGCGAAAGAAAAACAAGAAACCTCGAGATACGACCTTGAAATCATAGGGCCCTGAGAATGAAGACAGCAAAAACAGTTACTTGGAAAAGTGTAACTGGCAACCGGCAGCGGGTGTAATTGGTACACTATATATACGTTAGTTCAACACAGAGAGTCATCAGTCTACTGCTACACACACCAACATGAAGTTTGTGAGTATCAGCGAGATATATTATCTAGTTTAGAGATCAAAGAAAATTATCGCCAACTTTAATCTTTCTCAGTTATATACACGTTTAAGATATCATTATGCTTGAGGATATCTATTTCAGTATTTGAAAGTTGTCTAACACTGATCTTTGGGCTCAGAGACACACAATAATACAGCTTTACACACACAGGCTCTAAACACCACGTCGAGACAATTTTGAACCAGGGAAATGGCGCATAAACTATATAAATTTTCCGGCTCTGGTAAATCCTTTTGATAAAAAAATATACATATGTATTAATAAAACCAAAATCTGTATCATAATGACTAGAGAGCAGTGGTAATGTACACATATTTCATTTATTTTGCAAGAGATTCTAGAAAAGTAAATCTAGGATTTAATTCTTTGTTAACATACGTATGCTAGCGATTAAAGGTACTTCACTACCATGACAGAGAGGTGTGTGCAGTAATGAACATTATATGAACGTAATTTGTTATACAGCATATGAAATATAAGATAAATCAAAGTTTCTATCGTGTATGATAATGATTTTGTTATACAGGTGGTTCTCGCCCTCCTGGCCACTGTGGCCACCGCCGCCCCCCAGTACGCCGCTCCTGCCCCTGTTTCTCGCTACGGTGATTCCAGCGAGGAGGTCCCCATTATCAGGCACGACTTTGTACTTGGGGACTACGGCGGCTACAAACTTGATGTAGAGACTGGAAACGGCATCGTAGTATCCCAGTCTGGCTCTCCCGACGGACCCGAGGGAACTGTGGTCAAGGCTGGAGAATACTCGTGAGTATACATATGATACATTATTGTCTTATCACATCTTGAACTTATATGATATTAATATTGATTTCTTGTGTCTGATACATATGTGCATATCCACAGCTACACCGCTCCTGACGGCACCCCAGTTCATGTGAAGTTCGTCGCTGACGAGAACGGCTACCAGCCCCAGTCTGACCTGCTGCCAGTGGCTCCCGCCTTCCCCCACCCAATCCCTCAGTTCGTGCTGGACCAGATCGCCTTCGCTGCTACTGAGGAACCTCGCCGCTACAGCTACGATGATTAAAGTCAAAGTTTTTCTGATGAAGTCTTCTACAAGACTTGTTGAAAGAAAAAACAATATTGAGGACTTATTTATATTGTTGGAATTTATATATTTATGTAATTTTGCGAGGACAAGTCGTCCTCACTGCTGAGAACAAAATATAGAAAATGGTTAACTAGTAACAGAAAAATTTAATTTCCTCCCCTTTAATGTCATCAATATCACTGTCGTCAGCCTGTACGACTCCGCTACAGAGTGACTCTTTCCTTTTCGTTGTCATTTTTTGTGGTGGTGAAGGGGCACTGTGGCCCATATTGAAGACGCGGCGCACTGCAGTGAAAGTGAGACGCAGACGAGATTATGGTATAAGCCTATAAGGGAACGAAATGATGCTGACGAAAGAAAGAAGAGTTTTTGTGATATATCAATAATTATCAGTGTCGCCAGGCACTTCTCGCGTTAGTATCTTATCGGGAAGAATTTTCTTATTACATTGTCAAAAACTTTGTGTGTATGAGTGTGGGGGGATTAAATTACTGAAACAAGTAACTTCTAATGACGATTAAAATTACTCTGAGTTAAGTAATAACCCTTTACTTTGATCTTAAGGTGTGGGCTAAGATGAACACGAATGAATAGAGAAAGAAAACGATGGACGAGATGTTAACACAGCGGGAGATGAATGAATGTAATGCAAAGGAACTGAAAGACAGAGGGTACAGTAGGTCATCTTGCTAGACCACCACCTCAAGAGTGCACCAAGGACGTTGTCACTGACTTCCGGATCCTAAAACATATGAAAAGACATAAAAACAAAGCTTACGAGATGTATTAATTAGATCTGTAATAAAACAGGACTAATACAAATCGATGATGGTACATTATATATGTATTCAAAAAAAATATTGTCTCAATTGATATTCGAATCAGTTAATCATTACAATATATACCTATATGTCCTTTAGATTATTCTTAACATATAAGTTGTTCTCAACCTGCGATTATTTCCCACAGGTAATTTCTTTGGGTAATAGAAGACTCAGTATAAATTAAATTACATATTTCAATAATTTTCAAATACTTCGTCAATATACTGAATCAGGTCTGTTTGATATCGAAATGAATCAAAATTTCGAATTGTATACCAAAAAATCGGTAGAACCCAAAGTTTCAAAATGACTGTAGGCTGAAAAAAGGAATTTCCTCATTGCTAAGTACATAAACAGAACAAAATCGGTTTCCAGTCTGCTGTCATGTTACCCAACCAGGTGTGATAGTGGTAACAAAGACCCGAAGAAAGCAGGAAATGGGTGATAAGCTGAAAAGGGGATGAGAATCACTGTTTAAGAACGTGGAAGCAAGAACGCTATGGAGAGAGCCTCAGGCGGCCTTTACACTCCCCGCTTCTTCTTTACATCTGTCTCTTCCCAAGCCTGACAGACTCCACACCCCCACCAAGTGAGAGGAAGGTCCAGAGCTTTGGTGAGTATTTAGCCTTATTTTGCGGATATAATCATCTAGTCCAACTTTGAGGTATTCATTCAGTCGCAGCGAAAGAATGTTCTTTAATTACCAAGTAAAAATAAACAAACTCCAGAAAGAAAGAGATCAGATGCTGGGGTCATCGGTCGTATTACTGCGGCAGCTTTGAGTAAAGAGAAGTCTGAAACAGAGAGTAAGTCGACTCACGTAGAAGTGTCCCAGTCTGATGGTAAAACGGAAAATGTCTCCCAGGGACCGAGTAATTACTCAAACATCCATTAAGACCGTGGGCGTACCGACTGACCCACGACACCTGAGACCCGGAGGGAGAAGGTGGCGTCGTGGTCGTGACACACTCTACTGGAGGAGTTGTCTACGAAGTAACCTATCAAGGAACCACGCTATGTCCCCTATATTAAAGGACGTAACTGAGCGGTTACTCGATGAACTATTTTATGCAAGCTTTAGTTACCAAGAGGTGTGAGGTGCAAAGACGATTTATCAAACTAGTTCTTTCTGTGTGTTGTGTGAAAATACTCCCTACGTCCGCCAGACTAACCGAAGGCGTGGCAAGGTTGTCCCGCCGAGGGCGTCTGGCTATGGTGTTAATCGACCTTTCTTGGGGATGAGACCATCACTGTTGAGCAACGAGACGTGCTTGTTAGCCATATTAACAAGTTCCCATTTTCTTTCATAAGTGGAGCAACTTCATGGTGCAGCTTCGAAAGTGTCCATACTCGGTGTGGGTGTATTTGGAGGGAGAGTAACCAAATGCACACATATTGCACAGATGAATAATAAACATGAATTATATAAAAGAATTATGGGTCAGCGGGACGAGTTAAATTGTGCTAAAAAATAAGATGACCAAACTAGAAAGGAGATTAGTAGCGAAAGAAAAGCAAGAAACCTCGAGATAGGACCTTGAAATCATAGGGCCCTGAGAATGAAGACAGCAAAAACAGTTACTTGGTAAAGTGTAACTGGCAACCGGCAGCGGGTGTAATTGGTACACTATATATACGTTAGCTCAACACAGAGAGTCATCAGTTTACTGCTACACACACCAACATGAAGTTTGTGAGTATCAGCGAGATATATTATCTAGTTTAGAGATCAAAGAAAATTATCGCCAACTTTAATCTTTATCAGTTATATACACGTATAAGATATCATTATGCTTGAGGATATCTATTTCAGTATTTGAAAGTTGTCTAACACTGATCTTTGGGCTCAGAGACACACAATAATACAGCTTTACACACACAGGCTCTAAACACCACGTCGAGACAATTTTGAACCAGGGAAATGGCGCATAAACTATATAAATTTTCCGGCTCTGGTAAATCCTTTTGATAAAAAAATATACATATGTATTAATAAAACCAAAATCTGTATCATAATGACTAGAGAGCAGTGGTAATGTACACATATTTCATTTATTTTGCAAGAGATTCTAGAAAAGTAAATCTAGGATTTAATTCTTTGTTAACATACGTATGCTAGCGATTGAAGGTATTTCACTACCATGTCAGAGAGGTGTGTGCAGTAATGAACATTATATGAACGGAATTTATTATACAGCGTATGAAATATAAGATAAATCAAAGTTTCTATCGTGTATGATAATGATTTTGTTATACAGGTGGTTCTCGCCCTCCTGGCCACTGTGGCCACCGCCGCCCCCCAGTACGCCGCTCCTGCCCCTGTTTCTCGCTACGGTGATTCCAGCGAGGAGGTCCCCATTATCAGGCACGACTTTGTACTTGGGGACTACGGCGGCTACAAACTTGATGTAGAGACTGGAAACGGCATCGTAGTATCCCAGTCTGGCTCTCCCGACGGACCCGAGGGAACTGTGGTCAAGGCTGGAGAATACTCGTGAGTATCATGATATAGATACATTATTGTCTTATCATATACTGAACTCATATGTTATTAATATTGATTTCTTGTGTCTGATACATATGTGCATATCCACAGCTACACCGCTCCTGACGGCACCCCAGTTCATGTGAAGTTCGTCGCTGACGAGAACGGCTACCAGCCCCAGTCTGACCTGCTGCCAGTGGCTCCCGCCTTCCCCCACCCAATCCCTCAGTTCGTGCTGGACCAGATCGCCTTCGCTGCTACTGAGGAACCTCGCCGCTACAGCTACGATGATTAAAGTCAAAGTTTTTCTGATGAAGTCTTCTACAAGACTTGTTGAAAGAAGAAGCAATATTGAGGACTTATTTATATTGTTGGATTATATATATTTATGTAATTTTGCGGGGACAAGTCGTCCTCACTGCTGAGAACAAAATATAGAAAATGGTTAACTAGTAACAGAAAAATTTAATTTCCTCCCCTTTAATGTCATCAATATCACTGTGGTCAGCCTGTACGATTCCGCTACAGAGTGACTCTTTCCTTTTCGTTATCATTTTTTGTGGTGGTGAAGGGGCACTGCGGCTCATATTGAAGACGCGGCGCACTGCAGTAAAAGTGAGACGCAGACGAGATTATGGTATAAGCCTATAAGGGAACGAAATGATGCTGACGAAAGAAAGAAGAGTTTTTGTGATATATCAATAATTATCAGTGTCGCCAGGCACTTCTGGCGATAGTATCTTAAAGGAAACAATTTTCTTATTACATTGTCAAAAACTTTGTGTGTGTGAGTGTGGGGGAATTAAATTACTGAAACAAGTAACTTCTAATGACGATTAAAATTACTCTGAGTTAAGTAATAACCCTTTACTTTGATCTTAAGGTGTGGGCTAAGATGAACACGAATGAATAGAGAAAGAAAACGATGGACGAGATGTTAACACAGCGGGAGATGAATGAATGTAATGCAAAGGAACTGAAAGACAGAGAGTACAGTAGGTCATCTTGCTAGACCACCACCTCAAGAGTGCACCAAGGACGTTGTCACTGACTTCCGGATCCTAAAACATATGAAAAGACATAAAAACAAAGCCTACGAGATGGATAAATTAGATCTGTAATAAAACAGGACTAATACAAATCGATGATGGTACATTGTATATATATTAAAAAAGAATATCGTCTCAATTGATATTCGAATCAGTTAATCATTACACTATACCTATACGTTCCATAGATTATTCTTAACATATAAGTTGTTCTCAACCTGCAATTATTACCCACAGGTAATTTCTAAGGGTAATAGAAGACTCAGTATAAATTAAATTACATATTTCAGTAATTTTCAAATAATTCCTCAATATACTGGTTCAGGTCTGTTTGATATAGCAACGAATCAAAATGTCGAATTGTATACGAAAAAATCGGTAGACCCCAAAGCATCAAAATGACTGTAGGCTGAAAAAAGGAATTTCCTCATTGCTAAGTACATAAACACAACAAAATCGGTTTCCAGTCTGCTGTCATGTTACCCAACCAGGTGTGATAGTGGTAACAAAGACCCGAAGAAAGCAGGAAATGGGTGATAAGCTGAAAAGGGGGATGAGAATCACTGTTTAAGAACGTGTAAGCAAGAACGCTATGGAGAGAGCCTCAGGCGGCCTTTACACTCCCCGTTTCTTCTTTACATCTGTCTCTTCCCAAGCCTGACAGACTCCACACCCCCACCAAGTGATAGGAAGGTCCAGAGCTTTGGTGAGTATTTAGCCTTATTTTGCGGATATAATCATCTAGTCCAACTTTGAGGTATTCATTCAGTCGCAGCGAAAGAATGTTCTTTAATTACCAAGTAAAAATAAACAAACTCCAGAAAGAAAGAGATCAGATGCTGGGGTCATCGGTCGTATTACTGCGGCAGCTTTGAGTAAAGAGAAGTCTGAAACAGAGAGTAAGTCGACTCACGTAGAAGTGTCCCAGTCTGATGGTAAAACGGAAAATGTCTCCCAGGGACCGAGTAATTACTCAAACATCCATTAAGACCGTGGGCGTACCGACTGACCCACGACACCTGAGACCCGGAGGGAGAAGGTGGCGTCGTGGTCGTGACACACTCTACTGGAGGAGTTGTCTACGAAGTAACCTATCAAGGAACCACGCTATGTCCCCTATATTAAAGGACGTAACTGAGCGGTTACTCGATGAACTATTTTATGCAAGCTTTAGTTACCAAGAGGTGTGAGGTGCAAAGACGATTTATCAAACTAGTTCTTTCTGTGTGTTGTGTGAAAATACTCCCTACGTCCGCCAGACTAACCGAAGGCGTGGCAAGGTTGTCCCGCCGAGGGCGTCTGGCTATGGTGTTAATCGACCTTTCTTGGGGATGAGACCATCACTGTTGAGCAACGAGACGTGCTTGTTAGCCATATTAACAAGTTCCCATTTTCTTTCATAAGTGGAGCAACTTCATGGTGCAGCTTCGAAAGTGTCCATACTCGGTGTGGGTGTATTTGGAGGGAGAGTAACCAAATGCACACATATTGCACAGATGAATAATAAACATGAATTATATAAAAGAATTATGGGTCAGCGGGACGAGTTAAATTGTGCTAAAAAATAAGATGACCAAACTAGAAAGGAGATTAGTAGCGAAAGAAAAGCAAGAAACCTCGAGATACGACCTTGAAATCATAGGGCCCTGAGAATGAAGACAGCAAAAACAGTTACTTGGTAAAGTGTAACTGGCAACCGGCAGCGGGTGTAATTGGTACACTATATATACGTTAGTTCAACACAGAGAGTCATCAGTTTACTGCTACACACACCAACATGAAGTTTGTGAGTATCAGCGAGATATATTATCTAGTTTAGAGATCAAAGAAAATTATCGCCAACTTTAATCTTTCTCAGTTATATACACGTATAAGATATCATTATGCTTGAGGATATCTATTTCAGTATTTGAAAGTTGTCTAACACTGATCTTTGGGCTCAGAGACACACAATAATACAGCTTTACACACACAGGCTCTAAACACCACGTCGAGACAATTTTGAACCAGGGAAATGGCGCATAAACTATATAAATTTTCCGGCTCTGGTAAATCCTTTTGATAAAAAAATATACATATGTATTAATAAAACCAAAATCTGTATCATAATGACTAGAGAGCAGTGGTAATGTACACATATTTCATTTATTTTGCAAGAGATTCTAGAAAAGTAAATCTAGGATTTAATTCTTTGTTAACATACGTATGCTAGCGATTGAAGGTATTTCACTACCATGTCAGAGAGGTGTGTGCAGTAATGAACATTATATAAACGGAATTTATTATACAGCGTATGAAATATAAGATAAATCAAAGTTTCTATCGTGTATGATAATGATTTTGTTATACAGGTGGTTCTCGCCCTCCTGGCCACTGTGGCCACCGCCGCCCCCCAGTACGCCGCTCCTGCCCCTGCTTCTCGCTATGGTGATTCCAGCGAGGAGGTCCCCATTATCAGGCACGACTTTGTACTTGGGGACTACGGCGGCTACAAACTTGATGTAGAGACTGGAAACGGCATCGTAGTATCCCAGTCTGGCTCTCCCGACGGACCCGAGGGAACTGTGGTCAAGGCTGGAGAATACTCGTGAGTATCATGATATAGATACATTATTGTCTTATCATATACTGAACTCATATGTTATTAATATTGATTTCTTGTGTCTGATACATATGTGCATATCCACAGCTACACCGCTCCTGACGGCACCCCAGTTCATGTGAAGTTCGTCGCTGACGAGAACGGCTACCAGCCCCAGTCTGACCTGCTGCCAGTGGCTCCCGCCTTCCCCCACCCAATCCCTCAGTTCGTGCTGGACCAGATCGCCTTCGCTGCTACTGAGGAACCTCGCCGCTACAGCTACGATGATTAAAGTCAAAGTTTTTCTGATGAAGTCTTCTACAAGACTTGTTGAAAGAAGAAGCAATATTGAGGACTTATTTATATTGTTGGAATTTATATATTTATGTAATTTTGCGGGGACAAGTCGTCCTCACTGCTGAGAACAAAATATAGAAAATGGTTAACTAGTAACAGAAAAATTTAATTTCCTTCCCTTTAATGTCATCAATATCACTGTGGTCAGCCTGTACGATTCCGCTACTGAGTGACTCTTTCCTTTTCGTTGTCATTTTTTGTGGTGGTGAAGGGGCACTGCGGCCCGTATTGAAGACGCGGCGCACTGCAGTGAAAGTGAGACGCAGACGAGATTATGGTATAAGCCTATAAGGGAACGAAATGATGCTGACGAAAGAAAGAAGAGTTTTTGTGATATATCAATAATTATCAGTGTCGCCAGGCACTTCTCGCGTTAGTATCTTATCGGGAAGAATTTTCTTATTACATTGTCAAAAACTTTGTGTGTATGAGTGTGGGGGGATTAAATTACTGAAACAAGTAACTTCTAATGACGATTAAAATTACTCTGAGTTAAGTAATAACCCTTTACTTTGATCTTAAGGTGTGGGCTAAGATGAACACGAATGAATAGAGAAAGAAAACGATGGACGAGATGTTAACACAGCGGGAGATGAATGAATGTAATGCAAAGGAACTGAAAGACAGAGGGTACAGTAGGTCATCTTGCTAGACCACCACCTCAAGAGTGCACCAAGGACGTTGTCACTGACTTCCGGATCCTAAAACATATGAAAAGACATAAAAACAAAGCTTACGAGTTGTATTAATTAGATCTGTAATAAAACAGGACTAATACAAATCGATGATGGTACATTATATATGTATTCAAAAAAAATATTGTCTCAATTGATATTCGAATCAGTTAATCATTACAATATATACCTATATGTCCTTTAGATTTTTCTTAACATATAAGTTGTTCTCAACCTGCGATTATTTCCCACAGGTAATTTCTTTGGGTAATAGAAGACTCAGTATAAATTAAATTACATATTTCAATAATTTTCAAATACTTCGTCAATATACTGAATCAGGTCTGTTTCATATCGAAATGAATCAAAATTTCGAATTGTATACCAAAAAATCGGTAGAACCCAAAGTTTCAAAATGACTGTGGGCTGAAAAAAGGAATTTCCTCATTGCTAAGTACATAAACAGAACAAAATCGGTTTCCAGTCTGCTGTCATGTTTCCCAACCAGGTGTGATAGTGGTAACAAAGACCCGAAGAAAGCAGGAAATGGGTGATAAGCTGAAAAGGGGGATGAGAATCACTGTTTAAGAAAGTATAAGCAAGCACGCTATGGAGAGAGCCTCAGGCGGCCTTTACACTCCCCGTTTCTTCTTTACATCTGTCTCTTCCCAAGCCTGACAGACTCCACACCCCCACCAAGTGATAGGAAGGTCCAGAGCTTTGGTGAGTATTTAGCCTTATTTTGCGGATATAATCATCTAGTCCAACTTTGAGGTATTCATTCAGTCGCAGCGAAAGAATGTTCTTTAATTACCAAGTAACAATAAACAAACTCCAGAAAGAAAGAGATCAGATGCTGGGGTCATCAGTCGTATTACTGCGGCAGTTTTGAGTAAAGAGAAGAAGTCTGAAACAGAGAGTAAGTCGACTCACGTAGAAGTGTCCCAGTCTGATGGTAAAACGGAAAATGTCTCCCGGGGACCGAGTAATTAGTCAAACATCCATTAAGACCGTGGGCGTACCGACTGACCCACGACACCTGAGACCCGGAGGGAGAAGGTGGCGTCGTGGTCGTGACACACTCTACTGGAGGAGTTGTCTACGAAGTAACCTATCAAGGAACCACGCTATGTCCCCTATATTAAAGGACGTAACTGAGCGGTTACTCGAGGAACTATTTTATGCAAGCTTTAGTTACCAAGAGGTGTAAAGACGATTTATCAAACTAGTTCTTTCTGTGTGTTGTGTGAAAATACTCCCTACGTCCGCCAGACTAACCAAAGGCGTGGCAAGGTTGTCTCGCCGAGGGCGTCTGGCTCTGGTGTTAATCGACCTTTCTTGGGGATGAGACCATCACTGTTGAGCAACGAGACGTGCTTGCTAGCCATATTAGCAAGTTCCCATTTTCTTTCATAAGTGGAGCAACTTCATAATGCAGCTTCGAAAGTGTCCATACTCGGTGTGAGTGTATTTGGAGGGAGAGTAACCAAATGCACACATATTGCACAGATGAATAATAAACATGAATTATATAAAAGAATTATGGGTCAGCGGGAAGAGTTAAATTGAGCTAAAAAATAAGATGACCAAACTAGAAAGGAGATTAGTAGCGAAAGAAAAGCAAGAAACCTCGAGATACGACCTTGAAATCATTGGGCCCTGAGAATGAAGACAGCAAAAACAGTTACTTGGTAAAGCGTAACCGGCAACCGGCAGCGGGTGTAATTGGTACACTATATATACGTTAGTTCAACACAGAGAGTCATCAGTCTACTGCTACACACACCAACATGAAGTTTGTGAGTATCAGCGAGATATATTATCTAGTTTAGAGATCAAAGAAAATTATCGCCAACTTTAATCTTTCTCAGTTATATACACGTTTAAGATATCATTATGCTTGAGGATATCTATTTCAGTATTTCAAAGTTGTCTAACACTGATCTTTGGGCTCAGAGACACACAATAATACAGCTTTACACACACAGGCTCTTAACACTACGTCGAGACAATTTTGAACCAGGGAAATGGCGCATAAACTATATAAATTTTCCGGCTCTGGTAAATCCTTTTGATAAAAAAATATACATATGAATTAATAAAACCAAATCTGTATCATAATGACTAGAGAGCAGTGGTAATGCACACATATGTCAGTTATTTCGCAAGAGATTCTAAAAATTAAATCTAGGATTTAATTCTTTGTTAACATACGTATGCTAGCGATTGAAGGTACTTCACTACCATGTCAGAGAGGTGTGTGCAGTAATGAACATTATATAAACGTAATTTATTATACAGCATATGAAATATAAGATAAATCAAAGTTTCTATCGTGTATGACAATGATTTTGTTATACAGGTGGTTCTCGCCCTCCTGGCCACTGTGGCCACCGCCGCCCCCCAGTACGCCGCTCCTGCCCCTGCTTCTCGCTACGGTGATTCCAGCGAGGAGGTCCCCATTATCAGGCACGACTTTGTACTTGGGGACTACGGCGGCTACAAACTTGATGTAGAGACTGGAAACAACATCGTAATATCCCAGTCTGGCTCTCCCGACGGACCCGAGGGAACTGTGGTCAAGGCTGGAGAATACTCGTGAGTATCATGATATAGATACATTATTGTCTTATCATATACTGAACTCATATGTTATTAATATTGATTTCTTGTGTCTGATACATATGTGCATATCCACAGCTACACTGCTCCTGACGGCACCCCAGTTCATGTTAAGTTCGTCGCTGACGAGAACGGCTACCAGCCCCAGTCTGATCTGCTGCCAGTGGCTCCCGCCTTCCCCCACCCAATCCCTCAGTTCGTGCTGGACCAGATCGCCTTCGCTGCTACTGAGGAACCTCGCCGCTACAGCTACGATGATTAAAGCAGAAGCTGTTGACTACGAGACTCTCCCCTGTGCTTCCCAGTAAACAAGTCTACTCGGCAAACTCTACAAGCATAATACTACCAGTGCGGGAGTTTTGCTTCCACCACCTGGACGCTTCGTGTATATCTGGATATTTATATGAATGTTTGATATTTCTTTACAATAAAATTAATAACAAGAGCAATTTTTTTCACTATCGTTATATTGATGTAGTAAATTACAACGTACACACACACACACACACACACACAACTCTATTAATAAACCGTTTATTATTATTATTATTATTATTATTATTATTATTATTATCACACACACATAAGGAGCAGCTTCATTATTCAACTTGCAAACGTCTTCAGTAAATACCAGGAATTATCTCCACAATACAAATGACCAATTCTGATCATATATATACAAATTGTAAACAAGAGTCGCACTTAACAACAAATAAACTGAATAAACAAAAGACAAATATAATTAAATGCCCAAAGAACAATATTAAGTAAACCTTCATATGACATGGGTTTATTTGGCTACCATAGACACTGACTTACTCCGATAATGTCACTGGAGTATAAACGACCACAAAATGTAAACACGTATTACTGAAGGATTAACGGACGAAGGAAAGTTTGCTTTTGATAAAATGCATTTATTTGTTGTCGTATTTTCGTATTTTTTGAAACATTATTCTTGATTACAATCTACAGATTTGATCAGCTTCATTCATTACTACTACTACTATTATTATTATTATTATTATTATTATTATTGTTATCATTATCATTATCATTATTATTATTAGTGTGTGTGTGTGTAACCAGCTGGAAAACCATGCCAACAGGAGGACCTAGCCTGTAGTAGGACTATGCCTGAAGGGGCCTGTCACTATTGCATAACCAGACTCGCTTATCAACCTTCACACTCAACTCCCATTTTCTATGTTTAAGTGGAGCAGGTTGACCATAAACCTTACAACCTAGTTATGAGTTCAGGCCACACACACACACGCACACACACACGTATTCTTACACGTACACATAAACGACTTCACGTAAACGCTAATAGGAAAAACGGCCCAGGTAGAGACAGACACTTAGCTACATACACTAGGAGACAAATGAATGAACTAGCATGTAGTCTTAACACACACACGTCTCACCCATAATTAATATTAGGACTGTATCTACGTCTCTTGTCAACGCCCTAATAGATATCATAAGCCTTAACTATATCACGTCAGGCACACTGTAAATAGGTACAGTTGAGGAAATGTGTTCCTATACCCCTTGTGGTAACCCGTGTCTCCAAACAGCAACGTCGCTGCAGTAGTATCACTGTTTATGAATGGGTATTTGTTTGTGTAACGACGGACGTTATTGGTGGATAGGTTTGTTATACTGTAGGACTAGGTCATATAGGTTGGCTATTTGGAGGTACGGGTTACCACAGGATGCGTGGGAACACAATCCCCCAACTGTACATATGTTGACTTCAGCCATTGTTGTTGTGTCTGGCGGGAATGTAATCTTAAGTTATCAACAGGGAGATCGGGGCTGGCGGACACATCTATTTTGGTTCATTATTAACGTTTCAAACTTGTCTAATGCTTTAGTGACCAAACGATTAGACTCCTCAAATTATTTCACCTGTAAATAAACCATCTTAATCTTATCTGGGTAGGTAAGGGTACAGTGGATAGGGTTAGTTAGGTTATGTTACGTTAAATTAGGTTGGGTTAGGTTTTAAAATGGTTAATCTTCAAGTAAATTAATCCGGGGTGTCTTACCTTCAGGCGTATTAAGTTGGGGTGTCTTATCTTTAGGTGAATTAAGCTGGGGTGTCTAATCTTCAGGTGTATTAAGCTGGGGTGTCTTATCTTCAGGTGTATTAAACTGGGGTGTCTTATCTTTAGGTGAATTAAGCTGGGGTGTCTAATCTTCAGGTGAATTAAGCTGGGGTGTTTAATCTTCAGGTGATGCTAAGGTTACTCCATACACTAAATATTAACAAATACAACTCAATGGAGACAGATTTCTCATGGTATCGTCTGAAAGCTTACGAGAGTCAAACCAGAAATCACCGCTTAACTGAAATACAGGTAATAAAAAAGAAGATTCAAACCATAACTACAATTACTCTTACCTTTTGTAAACAAGACAAGGTGTTGACCCAGAGGAGGAGGAACGCCCGTGGTAAGTGTGTTATTGTCACTGATGATCAAGTTGTACTGTACCTGAAATCCGAATCAGTTTCGAACGTTAATATTTGTTTATTATTTTTGGTCGTTTGGTAAATATATACCTATGTTAAGTAATTATTAAATAACAGTTTAAAAGTTATTAGAGTTGTTGAGTAGGTAATATTCCCTACACAATACAGTGATAATTAAAATAAAATATAATACAAAGTTGTTGGAATATTTTCAGTTACACAATATATGAAAATCCTAACGTACAATTAATACCAAAAACAATAAAACAATAAAATATATTAAGTTCAAATCAGTAGTGACGTCACACATATAGTTTTACCTCTCATAGTTGTTATTGTTGATGGACCAGTGTAATGACTACCATTGTTACGCTCTTAAAGACCTTGGTGAGTGAAGAGTAGTAATGACATTGTTTATAACGTGACGTGGCGTTTCGTACCAGTTCAATTCATGCTTCGACTCTGATGTTTAGCTGTTCTAATATCCTCAGATTTACTCGGAGTATCTTCCAGTTAATGTTTTAGATACTATCAATGTTTCGTATATAACAGTATTAGAGGTTTTCTATGAAGCTTAAGGGTTAGGAACGACCCATCCAGCCACACACACACATATACCGTGTTGAAATAAGTGCTCGCCGATTGAGCATGTTAGGAAAAAGTTAAGAGCGAAATGGAAAGGAAATAAATGTGAGAGAGAAAAACGTGAACTATAAGGCCGCGGCCTTGAAATCAAAGGTCATTGTGAATACCTGAAGTAAAATGTTGGCGGTAAAGTGTAAGTGGCAACCGAGAGACTGGCGCGTGGCTGCTGTATATATTCATTCGGGCAGCTGCGAAAGTCATCAGTAGCATTCTACACTCCCCAACATGAAGTTTGTAAGTACTGTGCCTTGTAGTGGAATATATTGTAATGAATGACAAAGATTAACTATAACCTGCCATCTATTATAGTTGTATGTATATAGTTAGAGGGCATTATATCACGCACAGTACAGGCACGAACAAAAGCTCCTATACATTTCTGATATTGGGAACGGCTGGATTGCATCGCCAAATTATATGTTTATCTGTAGATGGCGCTGTAGTATCTCATTTGGGTAATGCATCTCAAAGAAAGTGATAAATGTTACAAAGTCACATAATCCTAGATTATTCTAAGTACGCATGTCTACAGTCGTCTATAAGGCTGACTATTCTTACTATATAACCTTTTCTTCTCTGTTTGTAATGTTAAATGAAACTTAAAATAGCAAACAGACATCAGAAAACACACCATGTGTCTCAGATCTTCAATAACTTAATGTATTTTCTGTACAGGTGGTTCTCGCCCTCCTGGCCACAGTGGCCACCGCCGCTCCCCAGTACTCCGCTCCTGCCCCTGCTCCTCGCTACGGTGATTCCAGCGAGGAGGTCCCCATTATCAGGCACGACTTTGTACAGGGTGACTATGGCGGCTACCAACTTGATATGGAGACTGGCAACGGCATTAAGGTCTCAGAGTCTGGCGCTCCCGGAGCCGAAGGTGCCATCGCCAGCTCTGGATCTTACTCGTAAGTACCTGCTGAGTCATGTTTTATATAATGAAGTTTCCAAAAGGTAATACTTGTTAATTAATCTATAATTACTTTATCACTACATCTGTTAACAACGTCCTGTAGATATTAAAATGAGGCCATTTTAATACATACATTATACTCCAAACACACAGCTACACCGCTCCTGACGGCACCCCAGTTCATGTGAAGTTCGTCGCCGACGAGAACGGCTACCAGCCCCAGTCTGACCTGCTGCCAGTGGCTCCCGCCTTCCCCCACCCAATCCCTCAGTTCGTGCTGGACCAGATCGCCTTCGCTGCTACCGAGGAACCTCGCCGCTACAGCTACGATGATTAACTTACAAGCTTCTTAATTAATAAGAAGTCTGCCACAAGACGTCCGTTGAAGGATAACAGGGTTCAGGAACTAACGATACCCTCACCTGTATAAGTTGGACACCTCTAATAAGTCGTCTGGCTGTAATTAATAACTGCCTAGACTTGTGATACTTCAACAATGTCTGTCAAGTCATTGTTGAATATTTAAGTGAGTTTTTGAGTGTATGAGTGTGTGAGTGTGTAATTGTGGATGCTGTGTATTTATATTGAAATTAAAAATAAAATTTTAGCTAAAATTATTTGTTCTTTTAATTTAAATTGCCTGAAGCTTTATGTTTTAAATTCCTCAAGTAACTATTTAGTGATGATAATGTGAGAGACACGAGTGTTTTTAGGACAAGATCTGAGATAGAACATAAGAAATACAGGACTGACAAACAACAGCACAGTAGAGAGGTAGCTTTCGTAAGCCTCTGAGATGTTCTGCTGTTTGATTATTGTCTGACTTAGACGAGTTCTCTATTATGGCCTCAGCAATTTTACAAAAGAAAAATAATTGACCCCGACAATATAAACACACTTGAGGACTAAATTATAAAGCTTATCATAATAGTGACAAATTTTATAAAATATTGAAGAAAATTATAAACGTCTTTTGTGATTATTGATTGGACTTTTCAATAGTGTAATGTTCTAATTCTGTTCATCTTAATTCGTCACTTCCATCACTTTCATCACCCATTTATCTTTCTCTCTCACGTCTCCTTAGATTATTACCAATCTTCATCTTCTCCTCATCCCCATCACACGTCTCTGTATTTTCTTCGTTTATTTATCATCGTTTATCTGGCTTCATTTGCTTTCATTAATAACTATCGTTCACCTAATGTCTTCTTTTCTTCACTAATATGAGATATGTCTTCAGTTTTCCCTATAACATTCCTGCCCTTGTCTTCTGGATAATATTTGCTTCTTTCTTCCTCCTCGTTCAACATTCTTCCCACCTCACTATCGTTGGGTTAGGTTAGATTAGCATAGCATTAGGATGTTTACTTTCAGGTGGAACAAAGAATCTTCAGGTGATCTGTTGTTACCTGTTTCATTCTTTCACGTACTGTACTTCCTCCCTACGACTTTCTCTTATATTCAAAAGTGATTCTCAAGACCTCTCGCTTGTGTTGTTAAATGTCATTCTCTCTCTGGACTAAAACAAAAACAAAAAATCGTCTTATCCATTTATCTTATTTCCTTTCATCTCTGTTTCCCAGCTTTAATATTATTTTCTTCTTACATCATTATCATTATATATTTTGAATATTTTCCTCCGTTTCATTAGCCGCACATTTACAACTTAATGATATGTAATTATGACTAGTCTATAAAGGCAATTACTGTCATGTGTTATATAGTGCTATAGTTATATAGTCCTTATGAGACAGTGACATAAAGCTGTAAATGAGGAGAGATAGTCCAAGAACCATGGTTAGGTTAGGTTTGTACCATTGCGGAAAACATCTCATAACGTTGGGAAGAGTGACTAAATGAATGTGTGTGTGTGTGTGTGTGTGCATGTGCGTGTGTGCGTGTGCGTGTGTGTGTGTGTGTGCGTGTGAATAACCGGCTCGAAGCGATACCAGACGTCCGGTAGTTCCAAGAAACACCTGACTTACTTTCCCTGTTCTTCCTTTCACTTCCCCTAACACCTTTCTGGTATTCACCCCTCGGAGCCTACCAATATCATCTCTGACATCATCCACACACTCTAACTCACTGATGGTAACGAATTCAACGCTTTAAAAGTCAATAGGCGAATGTGTACTCTCAGCTATTGAGTTATAAGGCTTTGTTGACTTAAGTTCGGGTTTTCGTAAATGTTCTTGGCAACTTCAGACATTAATTTAATTTTTACGAGAACTTCTTGGATGTTGTAAGTCATGTTCGTTGATTTAGATGATACTTGTGAGTTTTTGTGAGGCCGGAAATACTTAAAGTAAAATCGATTATATCAGGTTACATTAGTGTGTGTAAGAGAGAGAGAGAGAGAGAGAGAGAGAGAGAGAGAGTATTGTGGGAGGTGGACGATTAGTGTTGGTGGCATCAGACAGCCTCAGACTTCATACCCAGCTCTACTATGTTATTCATGCTTGCTACAACGTTTATCTGACATATGAATTTGCATCCTAATGATAGTCATGTGTGGAGGGACGGTAAATCTGTAGGCAACTAATTTGACCTTGTTTATCATAGGTTGTGAGACTCGGTATAAAAACTGGTTGTGAGGGAGTAAGAGACCGTGTGTGTGTGTGTGTGTGTGTGTGTGTGTGTTAAGAGAGGTCTTGGGATTGACTATGCTAAAAACGTAAATACGAAAGATGGAATTTGACACTAAAACCTTCGTAATGTACTTGTGAAACCCATTTATCCTTATCTAATCCTCTTTACGGAGAGTTGGAACCCACTCAGAGCCATTCTCCTATACTTATACTAAACAAGACATAACGATTATTTATTTTGCATGATCAAACGTTAATGAATAATATAAATCAAAATATTATTATCATTTCAGAAAGTATGATACAGAGGCACTAGAGAAAGTAATAATAATATGATACATTACTCCCATCATTATTATTCCTATCTACAATGACTGGTTGTGGTGTTCGAGTGACCTTCCTTGCGCCCGTGGTTGTATTCGTGATAGTAATTATTGTGGTGGTGGGCTAATTCAGAGTGGTGGTAGTAGTACTGGAGTAGTCGTAACATTGCTTGTGGTTATAACATCGGTTGTGGTCGTAAGATGGATTAATTGTGGATGTATAATATTAGTTAGTTGTGGTAGTAACATTAGTTAGTTATGGTCGTAATATTAATTAGTTGTGATCGTAACATTGGTTAGTTATAGTCGTAATATCGTTTATGGTCGTACCTGTGTTCGTGGTTATGGCCCTGTGTTGATCATCATGGCGTGAGTCTTCCTCGGCCCTCAGGTAAGTCTCCGTTAGCCTTCATTAACCACCTGTTCACTGAGGTAATGTCCCCGCCAGGTTGAGTCTTCGTGGAGGACACCTTCATCTTCCACTGTTCCTGGGGTCACCTTCTCCAGGAGTCCTTCGTGTCTTCCCTCCTTCACACACCTCCTCGTGCCTGTTGGTGTTGTGTGATAATATTAAACAACGATAATAAAGTATTAGGTAATAGCTGCCTTAAGCCGCACTAAAGAATACACCCATTAGGCAGGTCAAGAAAGATATAAATTTGAGCTGACTGAACACAAGTCGAGATTATGAATACAGAAACTGTTGAGGGATATTCTTGATATTGCTCGACATTATAATCTGAAAAAAATTTATACAAACGCAGAATCGTGGAGAGAGAGAGAGAGAGAGAGAGAGAGAGAGAGAGAGAGAGAGAGAGAGAGAGAGAGAGCGTGGATATACTGTAAGTAGCGTACCTAATGAGTTCACTTGGAGGTGGTGCAACACCTGTGACCCAGGCAAGTTAACCAATGAATGAAGGATAATATTCATGTTACAGTCTCAGGTACTAACACGCGCTTGCTCACACACACACTCTTTATATATATATATATATATATATATATATATATATATATATATATATATATATATATATATATATATATATATATATATATATGTATTATCATATTTATAAACAATAAAGTTTATTAATGATTATTATCATTGTATACCCGGTAAAAAGTTCCGCGTGTACCTGCTGTACAATAAGGCTTCTTTACTCCAACTGCTGTTGTCAATCTCAGTCCGATCTTAATGTTGTACGACAGTTTGGAACAATGCTCAGGTGTCTGGCTGAACACCTCTTCTATCAGCTTATCACTTCTGGCGGCGTACGATGCCACCTTTAACATTCTTTAAATACAACCCCGTCGTATTTTCATCCCTTCCCCTACTTTGTAACTACCCCAATCGAGTTACTTTTTATTCTAAGTAATTTGTTATTTTTTGTTCTTAATCATTCCCTTTCCCACATACACGGTAGATATAAGACTACGCGATTCCTCTGTTTCTAAGGTGAGAGTATTGAACCCTGCAGGGAAGGGAACTCATAACCTCTAATAGCTCCAGCAATTTACTTATTTTTTCCTCTCAGTCTCTGTTCTAATTTCAGAAGGTCAGAGGTCAACACTACATAAACACATGATATGTTCTGTGCTTATGTTAACCCCTGAGTACATTACCTTAGCTTAGCTCTCTGAGTACAATGACTTAAGCCCCTTGAGTACAGTGCCTTAGCTTAACTCTGATTACGATGACTTAACCCCCTTGAGTACAGTGCCTTAGCTTTAACCCTCTGATTACGATAATTTAACGCCCTTTAGTACATTGCATTATTTTAATCTTGAGTACGATGATTTAATCCCTTCATTAAAATGCCTCAGTGACTTCAGTACGATGTGTTAATACTTTAAATTCAATTAACTTTTTCTTCCAATATGATATTTTTATTCTGACATGTTAAGTCGTCGAGATCAGTGAATTAACTTCCAACTAATCCTGGTGTAATATGGTAAGAAAAATATGTTGCAAAAATAAGGGGAAGCAATTTTAAGATTCAAGCTATTATTATTATTATTATTATTATTATTATTATTATTATTATTATTATTATTATTATTATTATTATTATTATTATTATTATTATTATTATTATTATTATTATTATTATTATTATTATTATTATTATTATTATTATTATTATTATTATTATTATTATTATTATTATTATTATTATTATTAGTAGTAGTAGTAGTAGTAGTAGTAGTAGTAGTAGTAGTAATATTTGTAGTAGTAGTAGTAGTAGTCGTGGTTATTATTATTAAGTAAATTTTAATACATTTTTAGAAAGGTTTGATGTAATTTATTCTTAACCAATAGTGACAATAATCCTCTTGAAATATTTAAAGAATTTACTCGTGTAAGATCTGGTGTGAGTCATGATAATATTAACATATAAATATGACTTGTGAGCGTCAGATTATCTTAGTGTGACACCGCCTTACGACACATATCCTTCATATGGAAGAAGATCGATTTAAACCATGTGACAATGTTTATATTTCTTGAGATTTACGATGATTTGATAAATAAACTGGGGATTTACCTCACGGATTTACAGAGCACCGCATGGATTTACAGACCACCGCACGGATTTACAGACAACCTCACGGATTTACAGACCACGTCATGGATTTACAGACCACCGCATGGATTTACAGACCACTTCACGAATTTACAGACCACCGCACGGATTTACAGACAACCTCACGGATTTACAGACCACCGCATGGATTTACAGACCACTGCATGGATTTACAGACCACCGCATGGATTTACAGACCACGGCATAGATTTACAGACCACCGCATGGATTTACAGACCACGGCATAGATTTACAGACCACCGCATGGATTTACAGACCACGGCATAGATTTAGAGACCACCGCATGGATTTACAGACCACGGCATGGATTTACAGACCACCACATGGATTTACAGACCACCGCATCGATTTACAGACCACCGCATGGATTTATAGACCAACACGGATTTACAGACCACCATGGATTTACAGACCACCGCATCCAAACCACCGCATCAGTTTTGCACATCGATTTACAGACCACTGCATGGATTTACAAAACCTGCATGGATTTACAGACCACGCATCGATTTACAGACCACCGCATGGATTTACAGACCACTGCATGGATTTACAGACCACCGCATGGATTTACAGACCACCGCATCGATTTACAGACCACCACATGGATTTACAGACCACCGCATCGATTTACAGACCACCACATGGATTTACAGACCACGGCATGGATTTACAGACCACCACATGGATTTACAGACCACCACATGGATTTACAGACCACCACATGGATTTACAGACCACCACATGGATTTACAGACCACGGCATGGATTTAAAAAGGAATAATATCGGTTCGTGTCTCTCTAGGCTGGGGGTGGGGGCAAACAGCTCACATTTACCCGTCTGTATCGATCATTCAGGTTATGTAATGGTATACTTTTTGTCTTTTTTTGCCTTGGAGTTAAATCCTGAAATACCAGCTGTAACCTGAATAAATCCTACCACTAGATATTGTTTGAGATTGAGTAGTTAGGATATATTAATGTGAGAATAAATTGATTAGGATTGCATTGCTTAAGGTTATGTGGTAAGAATATATTATGGGAATTACTCATAGCGGTACACTTGAAAATAAAGGACTTTTATATAATATAGGATGAACAAGGGTGAGGAGGACTTGATCGTTGGTTACACTTGAAGAAAAAAAACATCGTAAACAATACAGGATGAACAAGGGTGGAGGAGACTTGATCGTTGGTTACGCTTGAAAAAAAAAACACGTCGTAAACAATACAGGATGAACAAGGGTGGGGGAGACTTGATCGTTGGTTGCACTTGAAAAAAAAAATCTGTCAGACCAGGCGTGGAGTAAATTGGATTGACTAGATGCAAAATAAACCAGATGATTTTCTTTTCTCTTAATGATATAAACATAAACCTTAGATTAAAACTTGTTAGGTAATTGGTGACCTGGATCACCTATTAATTACTAATACAATACATTCCATAAGTCTTAACCTTTTTTAGGGTGAATGGGTTAAAACATCGTCTTTGAAGGGTTTAATGTTTGTCCTCGAAGAAGTAAACCCTCATCCTCAAAGGGTTAAACCATCGTTCTTTTCTGTCTCGGTTGTGTGTGTTTGTGTGTGTGTGTGTGTGTGTGTGTGTGTGTGTATGTGTGTGTGTGTGTGTGTGTGTGTGCGTGTGTGTGTGCGTGTCCTTAAAGTCTAATTTCGGTAACATTAATCTGTGAAAGAATTCAAGACACTTAAAAAGCACTGAATACCATTAAATCAGATGCAGATAATACCGAGTTGACTTATCGGTCGAAACAGTGACTAGAACTTACCTGACATAATATCCCGGTAGATACAGTTCCAAGTATAAAAGCGTTTGATTCAATGTTTAGTTGTATAAATGTACTTTTGCCGTTTATTGCAAATTGGTGTCGATGTTAACAGAGTTTATTAAAATTGGTATCGATGTTAAAAATGTTTTCAGTGTAAGTTGCTCAAGTCTCACGCTATATATTTCAGGTAGGCAAGAAAGCTAAGAGGTGTAAAGGAATATTTTGCTACAACTAAGAGAAAAAAAAACGTACATGAGGTGCTGCAGCTAGTGACATTCTAAGTGCATGAAGGTATAGTGTTGCAACGGAACTATATATCAGAATGGAAAGGAGGATTGTGTGTGTGTGTGTGTGTGTGTGTGTGGGCGAGGCACATCGACCTTAATTTCGTGGCCTTGAAAATCAAAGGGCAGCGGATAATCTAGAGCAAGAGCTGTGTCCAAGAGGAAACTGGCAACCTAAGCCCTGACGACTGGAGAATATATATATCCCAGGTCGGGGTCCTCCAGCCATCAGTCTCTTCCTGTACAAGCCAAGATGAAAGTCGTGAGTACTTGCAGTGTTTTGTTTACTATAAGATTGATCAAAACAAATGAGATATATAATGATTTCTCTCTAGGTATTTCTCACGTAACAAAATCTACAAAATCCTGATAAGAATTGTGTGATTTGGTTATCTTGTTCAGTCTTAACTATGCTAAATCCTAGCCTGATCTACGCTGTTGAGGCGAGGCAAACTTGCAGTATGTTAGGTCAGGTTTTCTAAGTTTCATCAGGTTCGACTTAGGTGTATAATGAGAGTATTGCCAGGTACCTCACTCATCGTTTGGTTCTTTCTGTCTGAAGGTAAATATTCTTCAACTAACCAATTGATAGTTTTGATTATTCAGTTACTTAGATCTTGTAAATCAAACCAGTCCCTTAATTAGTCGATTAGTTACCACGATAACTTGGAACAATAACTGACTATAGTTTGTGACCGAAATTTTGCCATGTGTTTAGAATTATTTAATTTACGTGTGTCTGTATAGTTACTGTGTTGTAGTGGTTAGTTCTGGAGCCTTACAATTTACCATCACTTTCTGAAGGGTTCCACATTTAAGACCCACCAGGACACTGACCTGTGTTCTGAGGTTAAGTCTGGCAGCTACTCGGGCTGGTGGTCGTTAACGATGCTCATATTGGCGAGATAGTTATTTGGCAACTCTGAGTAATCCACGGCGCCATTCTGATGGGAAAGATTTCTATTATCTCTGCTACATTTTCTGTGTGTCAGTAGAAATAAAATAACTGTCATATAGTGCGTCAAGAGGCCTCTATATGTAGTAAAACAATTTGTTAATATACGAACGCCAAAAGTAATGACACACAGATCACGAAAGAAACTGCAGCTACAGATTACGGCTCAGCGCGTTGGATCTACCATACTACACCACGAGGCTAAGTTTTCATATCTTAAGTTGTGCGTCTCTCGGTCATTATGCCATTTCGCAGATGCAGCAATAACCAACCATTACTCTGGCACAGGCTGTCCTCGCCCTACTGGTTGCCGTGGCTGCTGCCGCCCCTGACTCTCCTCGCTATGGGGAATACTCAAGCGAAGAGATCCCCATCCTGGTGGACGAACGTATCCAGGAGGATGACGGCAGATACAACTATGAAATAAAAACTGGCAATGGCATCTCCCTCTCCCAGTCTGGTTCCCCTGACGGACCCGAGGGAGCTGTGATTAAGGCTGGAGAATACTCGTGAGTATTGAAATTATGGTTATGATTTTTGTTGCCGTTGTTGTTGCTGTTGAATTAGTGATTAATATCGAAACTTGGTGCCGCACTTGGTGTTATATATTGGTATCTTTTCCACAGCTACACTGCTCCTGACGGCACCCCAGTTCACGTGAAGTTCGTCGCCGACGAGAACGGCTACCAGCCCCAGTCTGACCTGCTGCCAGTGGCTCCCGAGTTCCCCCACCCAATCCCTCAGTTCGTGCTGGACCAGATCGCCTTCGCTGCTACAGAGGAACCTCGTCGCTACAGCTACGATGATTAGAGTAAAAGCTTCTTCGGTTATAAGAAGTCGACCGCAAGGCTCTTGTTGAAAGTGAACAGGGTTCAGGACATGTCCTAACCCTTGGCAAATCCATCCCTCGAGCAGCCACGGTGTTCCCCATCAAACAAGTGCCCCCACCTGATTGATTATGCGAGTGTTACGTTCTGTCTTATTAACTTATTGGAATGAATTTGTATTTATTTCTACTTGTTTGTTCGCCATGCAAAGTGCAAAATAAACCTGGTAATTCTTATCCATCTTGTTTTGATATGATTCCATTGATTTGATTTTGTAGTTGGATTAAAAATGTCCCCAAACTTAAAAAAAATATGACATATTTTGTATATAACATTACTCATGAGGTCAAGACAACTAACACCACAAGAAAAATAAGATAAATGCACTAAACTTATGTGTACTATATTATCATATTCACAGTCAGTAGAGCTAATGTTTCACTGAAGGCAAATACTGCTACTGAAGTGCTGAAGGAAGTGCCAGTCTCTGTGTTTTAGGATGGTGACTACGAGAGATGGAATAACATTAGTGGCCATAAAAAACTTGCACTGAGCCACCCAACAGTTAATGTGAGGAAGAGTGAAGGCGTTAAATGTACCAAGTCAAGCCACATCAAAGGGACATAAGATTTATTAACTGGAGTGAGTTGATGATTCTCTCTCAGTGTGGCAGTGTTTCTTGTTAACTGTAAAGAAACTGGGGAAAGTAATGATATCAATTCAACCACAGCCAGAAGCACTGATCTGACATTATACTTACAGCAAAAAGAAGTATGTGACCCTTTGAAGGCGATGATTGAAGATTTAAGTGATGAATGGAAATAACACGCTTGACGGAGTAGGAGGCAGCGTTGTGATAAAACCTTGAGGGCGAGGTGCTAGGGACAGTGTACTCGTGGCGTTGTGCTCTGGGTGTGAAGGCTCAATGGTAAGAGAATGGTCGAGTGATAGTAGGTAGAAGAAGGTCAAGGGAGGGGAGGTGACGCAACAACTGCTTGCCTAAGAACCTGAGGGGAAAAAAAGCTTGAAAATTTTTCTAATGCAAATTGGGGTTTGTGTCTCAGATGTGACAGGTTAATGTTTTACACGCACCACCACTCCACTCTGAATATAATTTCTAGCTGTAAATGTTTGGACGCTCGAATATTTTTGTTGTTTGACTGTTTGCTTGTGAGAGACTTCTTATGCAAATTAAATATATAAATGATTATGAAATTTAAATATAAAAGAGATAATATCACCTGTTACCATTAGCATCACTGTAACTGAACTTTATAAGCAAAGTAAAGAATGCCCGCCTGGCATAGTGGTGTATGTCTCAACCTTGTCATTGGAGTAAGGTGGTCACAGGAGTAAGGTGGTCACAGGAGTAAGGTGGTCACAGGAGTAAGGCGGTCACAGGAGTAAGGTGGTCACAGGAGTAAGCTAGTCACTGGAGTAAGGTGGTCACTGGAGTAAGGTGGTCACTGGAGTAAGCTAGTCACTGGAGTAAGGTGGTCACTGGAGTAAGCTAGTCACTGGAGTAAGCTAGTCACTGGAGTAAGGTGGTTACTGGAGTAAGCTAGTCACTGGAGTAAGCTAGTCACTGGAGTAAGCTAGTCACTGGAGTAAGGTGGTCACTGGAGTAAGGTGGTCACTGGAGTAAGGTGGTCACAGGTGGTCACTGGAGTAAAGTGGTCACTGGAGTAACCTGGAGTAAGGTGGTCACTGGAGTAAGGTGGTCACTGGAGTAAGGTGGTCACTCACGGAGTAAGGTGGTCACTGGAGTAGTCACTGGAGTTAGGTGGTCACTGGGTAAGCTAGTCACTGGAGTAAGGTGGTCACTGGAGTAAGGTGGTCACTGGGTAAGGTGGCTGGAGTAAGCTAGTCACTGGAGTAAGCTAGTCACTGGCTACAGGTGGTCACTGGGTAAGTCACTGGAGTAAGCTAGTCACTGGAGGAAGCTAGTCACTGGAGTAGGTGGTCACTGGGTCACTGGAGTAAGCTAGTCACTGAGTGTGGTCACTGGGTAAGGTGGTCTGGAGTAAGTACTGGAGTAAGCTAGTCACTGGAGTAGTAAGGTGGTCACTGGAGTAAGGTGGTCACTGGAGTTAGGTGGTCACTGGAGTAAGCTAGTCACTGGAGTAAGGTGGTCACTGGAGTAAGGTGGTCACTGGAGTAAGCTAGTCACTGGAGTAAGCTAGTCACTGGAGTAAGGTGGTCACTGGAGTAAGCTAGTCACTGGAGTAAGCTAGTCACTGGAGTAAGGTGGTCACTGGAGTAAGCTAGTCACTGGAGTAAGGTGGTCACTGGAGTAAGCTAGTCACTGGAGTAAGGTGGTCACTGGAGTTAGGTGGTCACTGGAGTAAGCTAGTCACTGGAGTAAGCTAGTCACTGGAGTAAGGTGGTCACTGGAGTAAAATGATCGAAGGAGAAAAATGGTCGAAATTACTTGTAAAAATTTAACAATGGTCTAACCCTCAACATGGAGGCTTGAGTACAATGACCATTTCTCTTGACGATTAAGCTTTAAAATTGACCAATGTAAAGAATATTATCTGGCGCGTAGCTGTAACTTCCCCATTAAGCTGTGAGAAATTGACTTTAAAATATACTTTGATTTTGACCACAGTCTAAATGTTAAATAAAACTTTCTATTGTAATATTTTCGTAAAGATAAGTTCATAATTTAGGTACAATAAAGTATGAACAAATAAACTAATCCCCAAGAGGTACAAATTTTAGCACCTGATCAACTGAGAGATAAATTAACTTAATCACCTAAAGGTAAGACGCATCTAAACCGGGGATATTAACCTGACCACTAGATCATAAAGGCTTATTAACAGACGTAGTGGCTACATTAACATTAAATTAACCATATATTTACTCATGTTATGTTTAATTTAAAAAAAATTGTAGGCACTGACATCATTTACATTAACCCAAGTTACTAAGAGTCAAAATAACTTCCAAAGATAAAGTTTGGGCCAAAAGATAACATTTCCGTAATAAAAACAAATATCTCAATCCTGAAGTGAAGTTGAAGCAGATAATGTTGAGGATGTGTTCATAGATATTATTACTTGTTATAAGGATGTATTTTGCTTCTAGGGAGGAGGAAGAGGGGGAGGAGGAGGAGGAAGAGGATTAGGAGGATGATGATAAGGAGGAGGAGATGGAAGACAAGGAAGAGGAGGAGGAGGAGGAGGAGGAGGGAAGTAGGAGTAAGGGGAGGAGGAGTAATAGAGGGAGGAAGACAAGGAAGAGGAGGTGTAACAGAAGGAAGAGGAGAAGTAAGAGGAGAGGAGAAGAAAGAATAAGAGGAGGAAGAGGAGGGAAGTTAGAAGTAGGGTTAACATAGACTTAAATTCCTGTATTAAATTAAGCTCCGTCAATCAGTTATACCAATCCTTCAAAAATCCTCCTCGTATATCTAAGAATTTTATAAAATATACTATTTATTATTTGCCATTTAATCCATTTTATTATATTATAGACTTTATGAGTGTTGTTCTTATCTCTCTCGTTGAACCAAAACACAGCATATTATCCCGAGTTATTTTCACTAAGAACAAATCAATTACCTGTATTTAGTGAACATTTTCAATCAGTATATTCACCTGATCGACTTACTGTGTTCGTGTGGTAGAGACCACGTCCGCTGCTCACTAGTTACTAATATATATCAACCGTTCGACTCGGCCACAATAATTCAGGGTTATTAAGCCTTTCAGCGTCAGGGGACTGTATAGCTTTACCTGCTGACGCCACTTCCAAAATTCAGTATCACACCTTGTAATTTCCCGAATATTCAACTTGTCTCATTATCTACATACGTGGTGCATGTTTTTGCAATGAATACATTAGTCAGAGTAGAAAGGCGACCACAACGTGGGCGAGGAACATGATCTCGAGTTTATAGCTCGACCTTGAAAACGAAAGATCATTGAGTAATCTAATCCAGAGCGATGGTTGACTTACAAGGTATAACTGGCAACTGTAGCAAAAAGCCTGGGACTGTGCAGTATATATATGATAGCTGGGAAGATGTAGTCATCAGTGTTAACAGTACCTACCAGTATGAAGTGTGTGAGTACCTGAGATACTGAGTGTAAAAAGGATTTAGATAAGCATATATATATATATATATATATATATATATATATATATATATATATATATATATATATATATATATATATATATATATATATATATATATATATATATATATATATATATATATATATATATATATATATATATATATATAGATATATATATATAGATATATATACTATACATGTGTGTATATACCTGTGCACATGGTTTTCTTCATACATAAAATCGTTAGTATTTAATACCGGTACATATTCTTCAATTCTTGTAAATTACACAGGTGGTTCTTGCCCTCTTGGCCGTCGTGGCCACCGCCGCCCCCCAGTACGGAGCTCCTCCTCGCTACAGTTCATCAAGCAAGGAGATCCCCATCTTGAGAGATGAGCGGATCCACGAGGAGGACGGCAGATACAGCGTCGACGTGGAGACTGGCAACGGCATCATCCTGTCTCAGTCTGGCTCTCCCAGTGGCCCTGAGGGAGCTGTGGTCAAGGCTGGACAATACTCGTGAGTATCGTAACATGGCGCGAGTTGTGCAATTCATTCAACAGTTTAATTCTATTTTTATAGAACACAGCGACATCTGAGCAGTATGTGATACACACTTTAACTTTACAGCTACACTGCTCCTGACGGCACTCCCGTCGTTGTGAAGTTCGTCGCCGACGAGAACGGCTACCAACCTGAATCTAACCTGCTGCCAGTGGCTCCCGAGTTCCCCCACCCAATCCCTCAGTTCGTGCTGGACCAGATCGCCTTCGCTGCTACAGAGGAACCTCGCCGCTACAGCTACGATGATTAGAGTAAAAGTTTAACTGACGATAAGAGGTCTGTTATAAGACTCTTGTTGAAAGAAAAACGTTCAGGATTGAATCATGTTGTTGGAGTCTGTGTATATATGAACTGATCTGTATTTATTATAATATGCATAATAAAATCGTAAGATTTATCATCATACTGTACCTAATTTATCAGCGCCTCATTCTCACAGCAAAAATGAACCAGAAAATTTTGCGTTAGCAGGTCACAACTTCCTCACTAACACTAAAGAATGTTCCCTGTGTTTATTATGGTAGCATGATGGTATCACTATGGATAAACAATATAACAGCACTATAAAATTAATGAAGCTCTTAAATATACTAAAACAACATGTTATAATTACGATAAACTGTCCGATAGAAACACTATACACAAGTATGTTAGTGAAGAATTGTTTACCCTGGACAAGTTGTACCCTTTCTGATATGACTGAAAAAAGTTTGCGTCTGAGGGATGTTGGTGTCGATGTTAGTGTAGCTGATATTATAGTCACAAACACGGCCTACAAGCTGCCCCTTAAAGACATACATACATACCTACATACATATATACATACATACATACATACATACATACATACATACTTGCATACTCTCCATTATGCACTCATTGAATAATTAACACTACTGTAATAGGCATTCCTACAATATCATCTCAGGCCACAGCTACAGTACTTCATTATCGTCTCCCCACACAGTCCAGCATCACCCATAAGCAACGGTGTATATAACAGACAAGTATGGATGGTAGTTGACTCACTGACCAATAGAAAAAGGGACTAGAGTGATGACAGGAAAATCCGCCAAAAAATACTTCTCTAAGTTTCTCACTGACTAAGTTTCTCATTAAGTTCCTCAGTGATAAGTTCCTCAATGACTAAGTTTCTCACTGATTGAGTTTCTCACTGGCATGATGTTTCCTACTTTTAACACCAGAGGTCAGTCTTGTAGTGTTATTGCACACACACACACACACACACACACATACACACACACACACACACACACACACACACATACACACACAAACAACCACTGTCTTCTTTCTCCCGAAGAATCATTATACCAAATTATATTAAATTTTCCGTATAATTGTTCAGACATAATATAATCCTTCATTGCATTCTACTCTATGTGAACTAATTACGTTGATTAATACAATTACAGCATGTAAGTAATCAGTGAAATTATATAATACGAATACATTTACAAGTACTGAGGCATGACAAGATTGTTATAGAGAAAAATAAAAGAGAAATTGATTTATTTTTTGTTATCATATATGTCTAGTGTATGACCTGACTTACCGAGCTAAATAAAGCCGACTCTCTTAAAGGCCAAAGCTGTTGAAATAAAGTAATACATTATAACATCAACAGCATAAATAATATTACAATTGAACGAATATAATGGTGTTAACTCCTCATTCGATCTTTCAACATTCATCAGTGCGAAAAAAATTTTGTTTAGTGCAAATAACTATGAAAGTAATTAAGGTTGTATTGGCCCTTCATAACAGTTAAGTGCATTACAGCGACAACTTTACCTGAAAACAATTCATCTTCTGATATCTTTATTTGTTTACAATAAGTCGTACTCTCTGGTGACTATCATGACAAACAAAACATAAACAGAGACTAACATTACGATATCGGGTCATTAACAACTTGGAGCTACAGACCAAATTTTATGGTTAGTTTAGTGGCATTTTAGTCTCATCGTCAGTGTTTCGATTTTCGTCACCAGAACAACTTGGTAAGAAAAGAACTAAGGAGAGTCATACCTAAGAATCCTGAAACAATATCAGTTAGAATTTCCATCTCAGTGAATCGCATATTATTTTATTTAACCTTTAGAGGTCAGGGGTTTCTCTCAGCTGAATAAAATCATTTAGTGTTAGCCAGAATGTAATACTTCAATGAGTCGCTGCTCGCCAGAGGGTTAACCCACTGCCTAAGGGTGAAACTCGTATATATTAAGTCATATCAGACACGAACCGTCAGTGTGCGACTCAGTTTTTGTGTACTTGGGATTACTCCACTTCTTACAAGCGGTGGTAAAATGTTAGGAAATCTTATATCATTGTAAATACTTCCAACAAAGCAGATAAGAACGCTGAATTACCTGATTCATCCAAAAGTTAACTAAGTTAATATCTATGGATGTCACTCTCTGTTCCTCTTTAACTGCCTCTCTTATTAAAAGTTAGTAACGTGGATACAGCACAATGAAACTAACCTCGATAAACAAAGAGACTGTGGCCAGCACTGCATTTGATCACCTCACTTCTCTAACTAAGGTCTGGTACTCATTCACAGCTGGGTCGACTAGGGTGCCCCGGCCCCGGGTACGAACCAGCAACCCATAAGGCTGGAAACGAGCTCCGTATCCACTCTGACAGCACACCCCATTTACTCTCATTAATACACATAAAATATTCCTTTGCACTGTGTAGAATCTGAAAATTTGGCCACGAATAAAAAAAAAATCTGACATTTGCACGTTTCATTATCAACAAGTTATTCTATCAATAATTTCTCCTCCTGTCAGTGGAAAATTACTTATCATTTACCTTCATGTGTATTACAACACCATAAATGGAACACGCGGTATATCGTAACACATATTTCTAAACGGTATATTACAAAGTATTGGTGTTATCAATGTCTTCATAGATAAGGTTACTGTAATCGTCCCTACCACACTTCAACTGATCTATTTTGATGTAAGATGTGATTGCATTTAACCAGAGGATCATAGATCACTTATGCTTTCAAGAACACATTAAGTTTGTATCATTATCTGCATTTACGACGCCCGCGTTTTGCAATGACGATATTAACCAGAGTAGAAAGGCGACCAGAGTGTGGGCGAGGAACATGATCTCTAATTTATAGCTCGACCTTGAAAACGAAGATCATTGAGTAATCTAGAGCGATGGTTGACTCGCAAGGTATAACTGGCAACTGTAGCAAGAAGCCTAGGACTGTATATATATATGATAGCTGGGAAGATGTAGTCATCAGTGTTAACAGTACCTGCCAGCATGAAGTTTGTGAGTACCTGAACTTCTGAGTGTATTTATAGTAGATCCATGAATATTTACATATAAATACGTTCATATATATATATATATATATATATATATATATATATATATATATATATATATATATATATATATATATATATATATATATATATATATATATATATATATATATGAACGTATTTACATGTAAATATTCATGGATCTACTACAAATACACATAAATTGTGTGTGCGTGTGTGTGTGTGTGTGTTTGTGTGTGTGTGTGTGGTGCGTTTGAGTGTGTAAAGGATTTCTGTACATTTTCAGAAATGTTGGAATCCAGGAATTATCACTTTAAGTGTTGAAATGAAAAGGAAAATCTGAAAACCGTTTGCCTCCCTCAGTTGGTGTATTATGCGTAAATTGGACAGTGTCGCTAAAATAAATGAACAACATATATCATGTATTACCGTCTGGGTTATAGAATATGCCTGATACAGCGCTACTCATTACTTGATTCATTAAAGGTTTAGGATAGTATTATTTCGATTTAACTGGAAGGTGTTTGACCTTTAATATGGTTTGCTCCAATTCTTTATTAACTCGCACATATTACACAGGTGGTTCTTGCCCTCTTGGCCGTCGTGGCCACCGCCGCCCCCCAGTACGGAGCTCCTCCTCGCTACAGTTCATCAAGCAAGGAGATCCCCATCTTGAGAGATGAGCGGATCCACGAGGAGGACGGCAGATACAGCGTCGACGTGGAGACTGGCAACGGCATCATCCTGTCTCAGTCTGGCTCTCCCAGTGGCCCTGAGGGAGCTGTGGTCAAGGCTGGACAATACTCGTGAGTATCGTAACATGGCGCGAGTTGTGCAATTCATTCAACAGTTTAATTCTATTTTTATAGAACACAGCGACATCTGAGCAGTATGTGATACACACTTTAACTTTACAGCTACACTGCTCCTGACGGCACTCCCGTCGTTGTGAAGTTCGTCGCCGACGAGAACGGCTACCAACCTGAATCTAACCTGCTGCCAGTGGCTCCCGAGTTCCCCCACCCAATCCCTCAGTTCGTGCTGGACCAGATCGCCTTCGCTGCTACAGAGGAACCTCGCCGCTACAGCTACGATGATTAAAGTAAAAGTTTAACTGACGATAAGAGGTCTGTTATAAGACTCTTGTTGAAAGAAAAACAATATTAGGGACTTAATCATGTTGTTGGAGTTTATGTATTGATCTTTATTTATTACAATATGCAAATTAAATCGCAAAGTTTTTTTTTCAAGATTAATCCTACATATATATATTTCTGGGGTAATTAGTGGCCTTACGACCACACACACACACACACACACACACACACGTCTGCCAATAGCTTCTCCAAACTCTAAAGGCTACAGTTAATTTGAAAACAGATCTCGACTTCACACCACTATGGGGCACACATTTGCTATATTCTCCCGTCCTGAAACAAATTATTATTATCTCACAGGAAGGATTATTCCTAACCCATACATTTATTCAGCAATATTACCATCATATCTATTGCTAGTGACTGTAACCTTTGATCTGCTGTAGCTAGAAATGTCACCATGATTATTTATATAATAGTACAATGCTTAGTAGAGACAGGTGATCGCAGGCACCTTCGTGCCCAGTGAAAGTTTGAACGCTCGTGCTTGGCAAGCGTACAGCGAATTAGGGTGCGCCAAGTCCATAGACTTGCATCGTTTTCCATCGTAAATAAAATGGTTAATTAATGCCTTCGTAAAGACACAATCGACATGGGACCAGGTTTTTTTGCGATTTTTCCACCAGGTTTGATGAAAAACGATTGTGCCGTTTCGGCTGCCCAGAACAGAAGACAGACAGACAGACACACGGCTAGTCCTATAGTATATTAGATGTGTTTTCGAATCATATGGTTCACTTTTGCACATATCTTGACCCTTCATAATAGCCATTTTTGTGTATGTGTAATATTGCTGTCACATGTTGGTTGGTGTTCCATAGTCCTGGTGCTTTATTCTAAGATAAAATCCAATCCAAAGATCTTTGCTTCACCTTTCATCAATTCCTCACTTCTTCTCTACCTCTCCATTAAGTCAGATGATTTAACCTTTGCTTTCTCTTGTTTATTAATTTAAGTACCTCACTCTTTCTCCTCTTATAATAACTAAATCATTAAATCATTTTTTTTTTCTTATCGATGTTTTTATCTTTCTTATCTCGTTTCAATATTTTGTTATACTGTATTGGTCTTCAGAAAATATACTTTCAAGCGAACTTCCCCAGTTTCTTAGTTTATTACGGAGTTAGAAATAGTTGAGGCTCTACACGAGAGATGTTTATGACTGAACGCATTACATGGTGTAGTAAGATGTTTCTAGATATTCAAAAGAAAATTATATGCTTTCTAATTTACTTATATTGTGAGCTAATTTTGCTTTTAAAAGATCAAATCCTCCACCTGCGTCAAATATTGTAATATTCATTTGTTAACATCTTCATTGCGAGATTAAAATTTTCAAGTGATGTTTTCTTATATATAATTTATATAACAATATGGAGTGCGATACTCGAATGGATATATCGCTATTTCCTTGTTGTAGGGTCGTTGGTTCGATCCCCGGGCACTCCCAGTTCACCCAGCTGTAAATGGTTAGGCTACCTAAGTTTACAACTTGGGGCAGTGAATGCGGTCGAGTGCATTACCGGCCATGCTGCCTCCTTGTGTACCGAAGGCTTAGTATACAGTGTGTTGTATCCACACTGTCCCTAATGGTCGGTCATGCCTATGGGACCCACTTTCATTTTCGTGTAACAATCAATCAGATATTGAACATAGAACCATAACTTCCTATTGAACGATTGCTCGTGAGCATTACCATGGTCGACCAGTTGTAAAGAAAGCCTGTTAGATATCTCCTTAAACTTTGTTTTAAGGTGATTACTCAAATACTTTAATTACGTGTGAAAATAACTCATAATGAAGCAAAGGTTTCGAAATCCTTTTTTTATTTCATAATAACATGGCAATAAAATAAATAAGCATATCTACTGAAAATAAGTAACATATCAATACTGATTTGCTTGCCTTAGAGCAATGGATTTGATGACAACTTCGTAACAATATCAGTCGGCCATAAGATCACTCGGGAGCACTGTAACTGCCAGAGGGTGAAACAGACTTGCCACGGGCTTTGGCAGCGTCCTCCTCAGCAGCGAAGGCGATCTGGTCCAGCACGAACTGAGGGATTGGGTGGGGGAAGGCGGGAGCCACTGGCAGCAGGTCAGACTGGGGCTGGAAGCCGTTCTCGTCGGCGACGTACTTCACAACGATGGGTGTGCCATCAGGAGAAGTGTACCTATGGAGTGAGGAAGCGTATCTAAGTAAGGTTAAGTGTTTCTACATATTTTTAAACAGAAAATATATCAATACAATCAAATTTAAAATCACTTTAACGCCAAACTCACGAGTATTGTCCAGCCTTGCTCACAGCTCCCTCGGGGCCGCTGGGAGCGCCAGATAGAGATACTGAAATGCCGTTGCCAGTCTCAAAGTCGACGTTGTATCTGCCGTCGTCTTCTTGAACACGTTCATCTCTCAAAATAGGAACATGCTCGAGAGAGCTATCAGTGTAGCGAGTGGGGGCGGGAGGCTCTTCGTACTGAGGAGTGGCTGTGGCCACGGCGGCTAGCACGGCGAGAACAACCTGCCGAAGTTTAAAATTTAAAGATACATTATATACAAATTTATGCTGCGCCAGTTATGTAACGTAATTATGGTAACTGGCTGATACACATCTTCACCATACTATAAAGTTTGAAGGAGGACCCTCAATAGCTGTCTGACATGTGTTGTGAAAACAGCGTAACACACACACACACACACACACACACACACAGAAAGAAGATATTTATTTAACGCATCGTTAGATTTTCTAGATTTCCCTTTTCCTCCATCCACCTTCCCAGACTCAAGACGTAATACTCACAAACTTCATGGTGTGTGGGAGAGCAAAAGACTGATGCCTGCAGTCCTGCACCTAACACATATATACAGCCCTTTCCACCCACACTCGGTTGCCAGCTGTACTCTGGAAAGCAAAACTTGGCGAGGATTTCCCAACAACCGATGGTTTTCAAGGTCCCGCTCGTGCACCTCTGCCACGCAGCCTCTCCTTTCTCTCTTCCTCTCAGTAATTTTTCCCTTCCACTTTGTTCCTTTCCTCAGCCCGTCCGTCCCACTTGCTCAGAGAACGGAACCACATTAACTGTACCTGAAACTCTAATGATTATCGCATTTAGGCTTATATAATGAATGAAAAGATAGCAACCACATTTTAATATACAGTATAGATACAACACACGACTGTGGGATTAAACTAGACATAACAAGTTCTGCCGTGATGGCGCTGATACAAGTTACAGTGAAAGTGAACAGTTTATGATAGATGTTGTGCAATAA
Source organism: Homarus americanus (assembly GCF_018991925.1). Taxonomy (NCBI): domain Eukaryota; kingdom Metazoa; phylum Arthropoda; class Malacostraca; order Decapoda; family Nephropidae; genus Homarus; species Homarus americanus. The sequence continues at coordinate 3,001,050 of NW_024723541.1, forward strand.
TGTATCTTGTCATAAATTACATCTTCTTTCATCGAGGATAGAAACATTATTCATTTTCACCCTAGCAAACCGATATACCAATGTAACATTAAAAATACACACGATGCGGAAGGTGGTGCTAACTTATTGTTTTTATCGATACACCTTAATGAAAATTAATTTAAATGTAATAGACGTAGTTTTCCATCATAAGATAGCCAAATTACACCTAAAGTAGACTAGGTTAGGTTAGGTTAGGTTAGGTTAGATTAGGTTAGGTTAGGTTAGGTTAGGTTTTGTATGATATTGTTCATTTATATATATTTAATAATCTGCATGATCACTGTTACATCATCAGCGTAAGCTAAACCAGTTTCCTTATACACCTATACTTATTTATGTCATGCAGCGGTACATACATATGATAAACAGAGGAGTCACGTGAAAGTATTCCCCCCCTGCCTGACCTCTGCCTTCACCTCACGCCGCTCGCTTTATATTTCTGTCTCCTTTACTCTACACCTATACATACACTATATGTCTATAGGATCGTATTGATGTAGGTAGTCGAAAGATGTTGTTAAATCACGTACGTTTACCTCACATCATCTCATCATCTGCCCCTTAAGACATACGTTCTCGTGGTGTTTTTCTCGTTTTATGTCTGGTAAGGTCTGGTAAGGTCTGGTAAGGTCGCAGGAGAGAGTGAAAGGGAGTAACTGATGACAGAGAGGTGGGAAGATATCTTGTTCGAGACGAAGAATATTGGAAAGTGTCGACGTCCAAAAAATAATGATCAATATAAAAAAGATAAGAAGGGAGGTGAAACAAGCATACGGTTGGTAAAATATAAGATGTGGGAGGGAATGACCATTGTAAATAGTTTACGTATAAGGAAGGGCAGATGGCGTGTTAGCTAACGTTGTATAAAGGGAAAAAGTTACAAAGAATCAAATTCTATTATACGATTAGAGGCCAGAAATACAGAGGAACAGCATCTATCACACGAGTAAAGACCAAAATAATAGAGGAACAGCATCTATCACACGAGTAAAGACCAAAATAATAGAGGAACAGCATCTATCACACGAGTAAAGACCAAAATAATAGAGGAACAGCATCTATCACACGAGTAAAGACCAAAATAATAGAGGAACAGCATCTATCACACGAACAGCATCTATCAAAGACCAAAATAATAGAGGAACAGCATCTATCACACAAATAAAGACCAAAATAATAGAGGAACAGCATCTATCACACGACTAAAGACCAAAATAATAGAGGAACAGCATCTATCACACGAGTAAAGACCAAAATAATAGAGGAACAGCATCTATCACACGAGTAAAGACCAAAATAATAGAGGAACAGCATCTATCACACGCGTAAAGACCAAAATAATAGAGGAACAGCATCTATCACACGAGTAAAGACCAAAATAATAGAGGAACAGCATCTATCACACGAGTAAAGACCAAAATAATAGAGGAACAGCATCTATCACACGAGTAAAGACCAAAATTATAGAGGAACAGCATCTATCACACGAATAAAGACCAAAATAATAGAGGAACAGCATCTATCACACGAGTAAAGACCAAAATTATAGAGGAACAGCATCTATCACACAAATGAAAGCATAAACTCTATAGGAAGAAGCTCTATCATATTAATATAGGCAAAGACTTTAGAGGATCAACTTACTTCACACTAAAAGAGGAAGAATACTATAGTGAATGAACTCTGTTATACGAATAAGGTAATTAATATCGAGGGAAAAAGCTATTCTACACAACCAATCTTCTACGGGTGTTCTTTAGTACAAACTTCATAAAATGTCTCATTGGCCACGGCAACGTGTAGTGCATTATTTTGCCAATAAATGGCATAAGCTTGCACGTTTGGTGAGAAAATCGAAACATTTTTGGAACTCCATTTGTATACCAAAAAAAAAGCAACATCATCATTTAAAAATGGGTCATTACACATGTAGCTAGGTAGTGGTGTTTTGTGCCAGAAACACGTCATCACTGGAAGGCCATTGGTCAAGTCCTCTCCATCACTCTAGTTGTTATTGGCTAAAATTTAGAGGGGGTTTCAACGTTTAGTTCATTATTTTGCCCATAGATGGAGATGGTGAGAAAATCGCGTCCCATAAGGCTTATTTTTTTAACAAAATACTACTTAAGAATCTGTGTGTCTGATGTGATTTATATCAATGTTACTATAACTGTTTATAGCCAGAGTTATTAACAAATACCAGTAAAGGTCCAGTGAGTGATAGACTGTCTTCACAGTTTGGTCATAGGATTTTTAACGTTGACAAAACATAAACAGAGATTTACTTAGAGTATATTATTTTAAACTGTTGGTATACCTGACTGGGCAGAGTGATTCAGCTGAGACGAGAACATGAAATATATCATGGTTCCAAACATACTAAAGTGGTTAATGTGGTAAATTATATATTTCACAGTCATAATAAATGGACAACAGGGATACTCTGAATATTGAGGATCAGTCCTCTCCAGGCCGCCAACTTTTCATAACTCCCCCAGAGAGGATGTCAGAAGGCTCGAATATTCCGCGATTCATTGAACCAAAACTGGCAAGATAGTTTTCTCGCTCACTGTACAGTGAATTAAATAATTTATCAATATCAGAGTATCATCTACCAAGCTGTGGTTACGTTGTGTCATTTGGGCATATTTGACATTCTAAATACCTCTAACATACTCACTCAGAGCTTGTGGGGAAAAGAGATAGCAAACACCGACTTAGATTTATTTATAATGTGTTATGAACATAATACACACTATTCACACAACACACACTTCTTAATATATTAAAAAAGAAGTAGTTTATAGCACACACACACACACACACACACACACCTCTAATATTTAATCATTAACGAGTACAAATTTATTTAGCGCACCATGTCTGCGTCAGGGTGCAGGCAGCGTCCTCCGCAATGGACCTCCTATCACCCGAAAATCTTTAATCATCGTAGCTGTAGCGGCGAGGTTCCTCTGTAGCAGCGAAGGCGATCTGGTCCAGCACGAACTGAGGGATTGGGTGGGGGAACTCGGGAGCCACTGGCAGCAGGTTAGATTCAGGTTGGTAGCCGTTCTCGTCGGCGACGAACTTCACAACGACGGGAGTGCCGTCAGGAGCAGTGTAGCTGTGGTGAAAGAATAAACGTCATAGATATCAAACGGTTGCAGTATTTTTTTAGTAATTTAATTTCAAGTAAATCATAATAATAATCATCTGCTCTGCCACTTATACTCACGAGTATTGTCCAGCCTTGACCACAGCTCCTTCAGGGCCGGTGGGAGAGCCAGACTGGGACAGAACGATACCGTTGCCAGTCTCAAAATCGAAGTTGTACCTGCCGTCTTCCTCGTGGACACGGTCGTCCCTCAAGATGGGGATCTCATTCGAGTCATAGCGGGGAGAGTCACCATACTGGGGGGCGGCGACAGCCACGGCGAACAGCACAGCAAAAGCGACCTACATAACACACATACGCCATCGTAATTTTTAACATTTTATACTTATTTCTGATGCCACTGACTAACATAAATTATTAGTGGGAATGATCGTTTTAATGTCTTACATCTGACCTACCATACATTGCGTAGTTGTCCTTCAGCTAATATTTGTCTGCGTTTTAATTAGGCAGAAAGGTTGATAGAAAATGTGAAAGATTTAAAGAGAGAAACAGTTTATTTCATTCCGTCGATACCAAGAGTGAAATACTCACGATCTTCATGATGTGTGTCTGAGTAAGATACTGAAGCCATCAGAGCCTCAGTCAACATATATAGCCACCTCCACCCACACCCGATTGCCCCTTAGAAAGCAAGTGTTGCCCTGGATTTCCCAATAACAACTGGTTTTCAGATCATGACCTTACGATGCATGATCCTGCATGACCCTCGTCTGGATATTGTCTCCCTTTTAGTCCAGATCTGATCTTATTTTGTCAAAGCCATTTCGATACGTAATCTTGCATCTCCATAAAATGCCACTCGTTCCAACAGCTTTTGCAGTGAAGAGAAAAACACACACACACACACACGCACGCGTCGTCTTAGTGGTTTGTGACTTCAAGCACGATAGACTATTGAAGCAACTTAACACGTGCAGCGAACCACTTCCTTATCACATGGCTGACATATACACGTACAGCTGCGATAGCACAAGTTAATGGTGTTACGAAGGGTTGACGTGAACTATGATAGTGGTCTAGTCACCTCTTAGACCAGCTGGACCAGACCCCAGTCTTCACCTTGCCTGAGACCATCACTCGTGTGACTTAGGTTAAACTGGTTGTGACTAATATCGTCTGTCTGTGGGACCTCAATGTGTGTGTGTGTGTGTGTGTGTGTCCCCACCACCATCAGTATATTTTCCAGGGTAAGCGTTGCAACAGTCAGGATTACTTTCACTCTTATATGTGTTCAGTTACATATTTTTTGGCTCCGAGTTTATGAGGTGACAGCAGGAGGGAGGTGGGCGTGGCTGTGTCAAGGTTGTATAAAGACTAAGTAGTCAGGTCAAGTGTCAACCCCCCCCCTCTCCCACCAGAGTTATAAATGGTCCCAACCAAACCATTATAATTTTAGAATCATTTGGTTAGGTTAGGTTAGGTTAGGTTCCATTTGATCTGGACCGCAATTAAATCGTATCAGTCAGAGGAATCTCCACTAGTCTTTCGGCTGTCTGTTAGGAAGCAGTAAATCAATATATTGTACAATACAAAACAACTTTTTTATTATAGATACGTTCGAAAATTTATTACAAGGCACCACCTCAAGTCATAAGATACATCAAGTGCATTTTATATTTAAATTTCAAAATATATTCATGTAGACTCACTTAAGATTAAATAAAACCGCTATGTCGTTATAAATAAGATAAAGTTAATCTGAGGGATTTTAAGTTTTGAAAATCATCTTGGATAATGATAAGGTGTTTTAGGTAATTCGGATGAAGTCGAGAACATGATATATCCCCGATTTCCTTTTCCTTTAGTCCTCTGGTTAGACAATAGAATCTAGTCTGTTAGCTAACTCGTCCGAGGTCTTTTGTCGGGAGGGCATTAATGTCCCTAACAGGTTTCAAGAACATCTGTCTGCTACATCTTGTGTTATCGCGCTTACTCTTAGGTTAGGCCAAGAACACACACACACACACACACACACACAGCGAACGCTTTCTGTGGTATCAAAACAATGTACTGTACATAATAGGACCGACATAGGAGTAAAAAAAATTAATTGTGGTATCGATAAAGCAGGGTGTATAAACAACAGTGGTTCTTGACAGGTGTGGGCAGTAATGAGTCTAGACAGGTATGAAAGCACTAGCAAATCTCAACAGCCAGGGTAAAAATTGATGTTCCTCGCTCGAGAACAAAACACGTGTGACCATCATATACCAACCACAACAAGAGTGCAGGTGAACAACACTTTCCTCTACATGACACTAGGTGTGAGAGTACCCACAGGGCTGGTTGCGTCACCAGCGAGGCTGCAGGTGGCCCAAGTGATCCAGTTTACTTAGGAAGTAAGCGCGAGGTCACTGGCCTGGGTGACCGTCCTGCCTGTCTGCCGTCTCTCCCGTGTGTGTGTGTGTGTGTGTGTGTGTGTAAGTCTCATTATCTCACCTATTGTTAATAATTATCTCAAACAGCTTCATGTTCTCCATATATATGATCCTGTGCTCTAAATATCCCAGTGCTGGATATTAGGAAGACGGGAATTTGTATAATTAAACACATCTAATAATTAACCACACAGCTTGCAATTTGTATCAGGTCCTCCAGAGGTGAAAATAACAAAATCTAAAATAACCCAATATTAACTGTATTTCGACACAATCCTCGTTCACTCCCCACAAAAAAATAAAATAAAATAATGTTAACGTTATCAATTTGGAAGCATTATATCATGAAGGTAATTAAAGGCAAAAACTTGAACTGTAAAACACTCCTGGCAGCTCCAGCATGAGAGTGGAGAAAATACGTGAGACAGACAGACGTTCAGGAACATCCAAGCGGGGGATAACCTTGGCGGGGTGAAGCATCTTGATCAGGACATTTTCGAACACACACCAAACCCGCCTTTTTTATTATACAGTAAGCCTCAGGGTTTTTTTTGTGTACTTTCGATTTCCAAAACCCATAATGGCTATAGGAAAAAAAATGTGTTCACTTGTTTATGTGCCTAAATATATACTAACTAACATATTAACATGAAGGTAAAGCAGAGGTCCGTGTAGAACATGTACTGTGCGTCTCCACCTGTGTAACAACCAACAGTTATCCAAAAATTCATATCAAACAACTTACAAAATATAATTACTTGTTTTGTCTTGTTTTTCTCTCGCACTACTTTGTTGATTACGACGATTCTCCGAGACATTAGGATATATAAGGAAAATAGAACAATATCTTAGTTCTCCGTCACCAGCCCTCCAAATGTGATAAACTTCTCTGAAAAAGTTAATGTTTTCTATTACCTGTTGTACATTTATAAGAACCAGACACGGTTATTGGTGATGTAAGCAGGGTGACTGTAGCGCTGGTAGACAGTCACACCATACACAGTTTAATCTAGTTAGTGAAGAGAAATAACCTTGACTTGTATCATCCAGACTATCAGATTAATTTCCCAAGAATAATCTATGTTTATGGTCAAAAGCCCAGATTACTTGGTCAAAGGTTATTCGGTCACCATTAAGATTATTACGGCTATACTTTCAAATTAGATTCCGGCCATTATCTGAGCTTCTTTCAATGTATTAAGACAATTTTTTACTTATTAGTCGTGTTTGAGGCGATGTTTTGTACTGATATATCCTTTTAATATTTCAATTGATTAAGTACAAAGATCAAAAGACATTTAGGATAGGTAAATGGTTAGATATACACAATATAAATACCAGAGATGTATTAAATAATTCCACGAGTCATTGTGGTGTATCGAGGCAGCATCATAGACCAGCGGCGACGAATTATATGAAGAAAAAACTATAGTAAGTTGTCATAAGCATTAATGAATTTTGTGAAGCAACGCGACTAGTGAAGTAGAGTTAATCATTATCCTCTTTTTTGGGTTTTGTCACACATGAGTGATGACGGCACACACGACAAACTCCAGGTTATATCACAGATGGTCTACTGCCCTTTGGTATATCAGAATCATGACCTCAGTACAAATGAATGATTAATCCCTAGTAATACACTTCTCATACAACATTTACGCAGATGATATTTAGTCCAGTCACAAAAAATATATTAGTTAACCTGGTTACTTTCCACCTTTAATGAAAACTTTAAAAAACATTATAATAAAAAAAATATATTAATGATATTTAGTCCAGTCACAAAAAATATATTAGTTAACCTGGTTACTTTCCACCTTTAATGAAAACTTTAAAAAACATTATAATAATAAAAATATATTAATTAAACCATGTGAAAAAATTCTTACAATGTTCTACGTATACCTGAAATTAGTAGTCTATATGAAGTACTGTTTTCCTGGCCTCAAAGACACAGGTAAACTAATAACAGAGATTAATTGGTAATCACCATATATGATAGAAGCTGCAGCGTTATGAGTTACCTGTACCTCTGATTCAACTCAGCATAAACAACAGTCAAACAGGTTCATCATCTGACGCCACCAGAAATTAAAACAGACATGCATCTACACTTCCAACAACAGACCAACATTACTTTTGTCTTACCTGAGTTGTGATAATGGAAGTTGTCAGACTATATCACCTGAGTCTCCGAGGCAAATGTACTGTAGGTTATTTGGGAAGATGTTATTGTAAGACTATTGCGTAATCTGACTAATACACACACACACACACACACACACACATATATATACAGCATAGATACAAATACGTGAGAGAGAGAGAGAGAGAGAGAGAGAGAGAGAGAGAGTTAAAGTCATTACATCTTCAGTTTCTCTCATACTCAGAACAAATCATTTTTATCGTGATCATCAAATGTGATCAAGTTCTCCGTCCATTCACTTTATAACCACAAGTATTTAAGCCATCATGTAATTTATTTTTATATCTAGTGTTTATATAATGTGTTTGTCTAAAATGTTCATTCATTCTCACTTAAAATTCCCAAGTATTTATGGATATCAAGTTTATAGGTTAGTATTAATCTATATTAAACGCCTCAGAATCTGTCAACACGTAGAAAGGATATTGGAGTAAATTTTTCATTTAGTATCACCTGATTTAACTCAAATTCCTTAGTATTTACTGATGTAATACCCCAGAAGCAAGTAATTATCACTAATAACTACTTTAGAAATTACAAACACACAGTAAGACCAAAGAGAAGTTGTTTTTTCCCCCTTTAAAATCCGAAGACATTAACTCAGGGTTACGAAGCATCGATGAGTGAGATAAACTCTACTGGAACACATTGATAACTGGTGGTATGTGTCTTGCTGTCTGCAGATATCGTCGTGTGGTGATTACAAAGACAGTTTATGAAGCCTCTGATAGAATCTGCACCCCGGTATAAGAAGAGGAATTCAGTAAGTGGCAGTTTGAACTAATCCTCACCGCAGGTTAAGTAAAGAGATTCAGTAAGTGGCAGTTTAAGTATAGCGATTCAGTAAGTGGCAGTTTAAGTATAGCGATTCAGTAAGTGGCAGTTTTAGTAAAGTGATTCAGTAAGTGTCAATTTATAAAGATTTTAAACTAATCCTCACCGCAGTTTAAGTAAAGCGATTCAGTAAGTGGCAGCTTATGAAATGAAGACCAGAAGTGCATAAGTTACCTGGTTGTGGAGAGAGAGAGAGAGAGAGAGAGAGAGAGAGAGAGAGAGAGAGTAACAAATTGCAGTGATAAATGTAGACGTAGTTTAAGAATTTTATTAAAGAAGACAGTGATATGGATAAACAGAGGATTAGTTGAGTTAGTGATTTGTTACACGAGGGTATAGTGTGTGTATGTGTGTATGTGTGTGTGTCTGTGTGTGTGTGTCTGTGTGTGTGTGTGTGTGTGTGTGTGTGTGTGTGTGTGTGTGTGTGTGTGTGTGTGTGTGTGTAATAATAATAATAATAATAATTAACGGTTTATTGAAAAAGTTCTGCAGCCCGAAGGCTGAAAATATACATTGGGCATAAATGACTTATTACATACATTGGTGGTTTAACAAAAGCCTTCATTAGAGAAAGGTAAAGGAACATACAGTGAACATACAGATTAATGTAGGTGTTGAACAGCAAAAACGTAGTGTAGTAACTCCCTCCCAGATGGTGTTAGGAGGGACCTCACGTGGTGTAGTAGTTCCCTCACAGATGGTGTTATGCCTCACGTGGTGTAGTAATTCCCTCACAGATGGTGTGATGTGGATGTGCCTCACGTGGTGTAGTCAGATGGTGTTATGAGGGTGGTGTAGTAATTCCCTCACAGATGGTGTTATGAGGTCACGTGTGTGTAGTAATTCCCTGACAGATGGTGTTATGAGGGGCCTCACGTGGTGTAGTAATTCCCTCACAGATGAGGTTATGAGGTCAACTTGGGTACCACTGTTACTGTTGAGTTGTTCTCACTGACTTAAGCACTGTTCACCACTGTTCACCTCTGTTTAACACTGGTTCCATTTCTTTCCTAAATGAAATAGTAACTTCTGGCGTGAACTTGTTGATATTCCGGTGGGGAGGAGGGTTCAGGGGAGGGAGTTGGTATGGGCCAACATAGCAGTTGACCTGGCTGCTCCGAGAGGAGCGCCAGGTACGTCTTGACCCTTCGGTGGTCAAGGATGTGTGTGTGTGTGTGTGTGTGTGTGTATGTGTGTGTGTCTGTGTGTGTGTGTGTCTGTGTGTGTGTTATCTAGTACACGTGAACACACCAAAACAATATCAGATAACACGAACAGAATAAAAACTGGAAAGAAAGACACGGAGCCAGACAGACAGACTGACAGACAAGAGATTGTGAAATGAAAGTCTGATAGTGATGATGTTAATGTATTGAACAGTGTAACATAAGAGTGTTATCATGTTGCTTGTTCTACCTCGGTCATAATTTACACTTTCTCTTCCTTTCTCTCTTCCCTCTCTTTATGATCTGGTTCTCTCTCTCTCTCTCTCTCTCTCTGTGCCTCGCCCTCTATTTATCTTCCTATTTGTCTGTATATTTATCTTCTCTGTTTAATTATGTCTTCAATGTTTATTTATCTCCAATAAAACTGTAAACACACATAATAAGTCACATGTCTCTTACAAACAGTGGTTGAGCTCCTTAAGGACGATGTTTTAACCTTTTAAGAACGATGGTTTAACCCGTTTAGGAGAATGGTTTAATATTTTAAGGACAATGGTCTAACCCTTCAAGAATAATATCTAATGTAATGTTGTGTATAAACTTATTAAAAGCTCATATATACAGTGCGTAGAGCATAACGTATGAGATACTTAACGTCATTCATTACGTTACGTTACGTTATTATGTATTTAAACTTAATGGATAAAATACCAAACACTTATTCTTACGTACAGACTTCTAAAATATTTCTGTGTGGTGAAAAGTGTTAATATAGTGTATGTAAAGAAGCAAGAATCCGGACACCTGCTAGACAGAATTGCACCACTACCACCACCAGCGGCTGTGAACTAAGAGACCCTAAGTGACGGTGGCGGGGTGGGTGTGTGTGTGTGTGTTGCAACCCAGCTGTCCAGGGCGTGCGTGTTTCATCATCACCTGGGACGCCGCACTTGTAGATCCACCCACCTCCTCGTTGCCTTTCACTATAAACCCTTAGTTTTCAATGATACACGATCGGCTAGTTTCTATGTGCATATTAGAGAACTGATTGACCAAAGGGCGTTTATAATGGAGTGTTGTCATTTGTTAGTTTAAGTATCATCTGAGATTCACCTGTTGACTCGCCTACCTTCCTGTACAACTTCCGTGTGTATGGTCAAGGGTCGTCTGTCTGTGAGTCACGATGGTTGTTCTTGTTATTTACATCTTGATACAGAGAGAGAGAGAGAGAGAGAGAGAGAGAGAGAGATGTGGAGAGTAACTTCACCACTGATGTCTTTGTGAGGATAATGGAGGCAACGGAGGTGCGTAGACCACAAAAATATATTATGATATTAGTTATGTGGCTCGAGGAACCATAGGTTGATATCTCCTATCTTGATTTATTCTAGTTCTATTGATTTACACACACACACACACACATACACACACACACACATACACTGTTTGTCGTCAATTGTAACAACCATGAGTAAACTATCCAGGAATCAAAAGGTTTGTCAGATTATCATTATCAATAGTCGCCAGAAACAAAGTATTAGTAAGACAAGATAGGACACGATTCATAAATTGAAACTACATGTTCAACGAAAACTGTCGGAGCATAACATAAAGGTTGAGTTCAAGACCTTGAAAAAAACCTATATAGGTCTTGACGTGAACTGCAGGCAAAAACTTGAGTCACTAAGCAGAGTCGGCAACTCACGCCTAGTGGGAGTCAACACTATATATAGCTCTTGTGGGGAGGTGCAGAAGTCAGTTCTCTCTGGTACTACATACAAAGCATCATGAAGTTTGTAAGTATTGCCGTTCATTGTAGAGATAAATTGTAACACAGGTAGATCCTAACAAACAAAAAACAATGAATAGAATCATCACACCTGGCGTAACTAACAGAGCGTGGCGTAGCGTTCCGGTCAAAGGTTATAAGGAAAGCTAGACTAACACGCTACAACGACAGAATGTGTCATATCATTGGTACAACTTGTGTATCATCCTGGTAGGTGTAGCAGAGGATATAGAATCAATCTTATAGTAAATGATTCCAGTTAGCGACCTGATGTGATGATAGCCAATGACTCAAGCTGTCCAGGCGTATGAAAATTTTTTTAATTAATGCAGTTTAATCTAGACCTGATGTAATATTCTAGGGATAAAAGATACGGTTTAAGAAGGTGGATTTTTTCACTTAGTAAACCCTTATTTATATCGATCAAAAAGGAGTCTATTTCCAATACTTTCTAGGAATCATATAAATGAACCAAATACCATCTTCGAAAGGATAATTTTTGTGCAACCGCAGATTTGTGGATTTAATACAACTATTAATTCATACCAAACGCCCTGATGCTATTTATGATTATTATTTTAACGAAAGTAAGCAAGTTGATGCTGTCTTTGATAAATTATTGGTGGACATAATATATGAGTCCCCAAAACATGTTGTTACAGGCGTACGTGCCCATTACCTCCATCCTCCGAGGCAGGGTGGTCAAGTGTCCCTTCCAAGTTTCAAGAAACTTTGTACACCTCTCAAAGAGTTACAGTTACCAGACGAGGTATAAAGTATTATTAATAAATAATTATTTATTTTTTACATCATATCTCAGCAGCGTTATATTTTGTGTACAGGTGGTTCTCGCCCTGCTGGCCGCCGTTGCCACCGCCGCCCCACAGTACGCCGCTCCTCCTCGCTACACTGACTCCCTTGAACATGCAGCCATCATAAGGGACGACCGTGTTCACGAGGAGGACGGCAGATACAGCGTCGACGTGGAGACTGACAACGGCATCATCCTGTCTCAGTCTGGCTCTCCCAGTGGCCCTGATGGAGCTGTGGTCAAGGCTGGACAATACTCGTGAGTATTTTGCCTTATTAGGTAAACCTTCGTATTTTGGGCAATGATAAAAATGCAGTTGGATTGAATGTGAAATGTATAACGTGAATTTGTATTTAGATTTTAAAACTCTTCAAACTCTTATCCTTAGCTACACTGCTCCTGACGGCACTCCCGTCGTTGTGAAGTTCGTCGCCGACGAGAACGGCTACCAGCCCCAGTCTGACCTGCTGCCAGTGGCTCCCGAGTTCCCCCACCCAATCCCTCAGTTCGTGCTGGACCAGATCGCCTTCGCTGCTACAGAGGAACCTCGCCGCTACAGCTACGATGATTAAAGTATGACCTTTCCTGACGATGGAAAGTTTGCTGAGGAAGACGCTGCCTGCGCTCCTGGCAAGTTGGCCGCACCCTCTGGTGCACACGGCGGTCCTCAGTGAAAATTTCGTCAACCGAGAAAAAGTTTATGACTTACACTATTTCAGTGACCTTACCCAAGAAATTTTGTGTTAAGTCGAAAACAGTTGTATCCATTAAGTGGAGATATACAAATATTTTGTATTTATTATTTTGTATTTGTGAATGTAAATACATACACATATATATATACATATATTAATATACGTAATGCAGTAAACTTCGTATTTTCATTACCATCTGCCATGTAAACCTCATCATCCCTGGAGACTAATATATAAAGCAACGATGGTTATATTTTCTTGAAGCCTTAACCGCTGTACCAGACACAATTATTCACCCACCATTCATTTTATTCAGTAATTATTATTGTTGTAATAGTTGTGTTCTGTAATTATAATCATAAGAATTATGAAAATGCTTATTATTGCAGGTTAATTAAAAAGCAAATAAGCTGAAGGAAATTTTTCTCAAGTTGTTGTGAAGTTCATAAAAAACCAAACCAACCAAATCTAACCCAACCTTTCTAAACTTACTCCAAGATCATTAAGTTAGGTCAGGTTATGTTAGGTCAGATTAGGTTGGTCTTGTAAGTAATCTCACAGCAAAATACCGAGTCCATGTAGTCGCTTTATGGTAATATGTCCACTACCATTGTTTGTCTCTTTCGGTTTATATAAAATTTTACTAAGTGGGAAAAATAACAACATAGGCGTGATATAGTTTTGGCCAACATGGAAGACCAGTCATTATATCACATCTCTGGTTTTGTCTTGGGAAAAATACTCAAGAAATTAACTTTCAAAGAACATTACAAAGTTACGACCATAAAGTTAGATATTCTTAATTTTTCCGTCAATTTACATAATCAACAAATACAGTACACCTCTTTTACGTATATTTACAGTATCAAACATTAAATGGTACGAAGATCATTAAATAAATTTCTAAAACCAATCAAGCTTTGTCATCATACGAGTCTGATGATAGAGTGGTGACATAATTTAGGGAGACGCACAGGTAAATCAGACAAATATTTTCTGAACTCTACAAATCATACAGGTTTACGAAAGCAAAGAGACAGTCCAGAAAATTTGAAGATTTTTAGTTTTAAATGTAATTATGTTGTGTGAGTCTGAGGTCACCCTAGGAGGTGTGACGGGGTTCTTTTACCACCTGGGGACGTGTACGTTAATCATCCCATTTTATGAAGTAAATAATCGTCAATAAACTTGTTTCTTGGCTCTCCCAGTCCTTCTTCAGGTCATAGGCTTCTCAAGGTCGAGGCTGTATAATTATAAGTTACGCTCAAATCTACAATGCGTCTTCACCTCAGCTCGAGGGTGAAGACAGCAACAACTCTCACACTTGCAATGATTGCCTCTCGTGTTCGAGGATAGTCGGCCCAAGGGACAACAAGGCATCATTTTGTTTAAGGTGTAAATGATGCCGCCACACAACAGCCACGCCCTAGGAGCTAGGTTAAAGAGCTGTATGGTCCAGTGTCAAGAAATTATTCAAGAAGGCCGGACAACTCGTCAACTGCACTGGTTAACCATTACCCCGGAACACGATCCGCAAAAAACGATTGACATTCAAGTTTACAATTACTGCTGGGTATACACAAGGCCGATAGAAGAGGAGGTCTGCCCCACACCCGAGACCCTACTCGTGCATGACGTTACAGCGTAGACTTGACGCCCCATCCACCTGCGGCCTCACTTGTGGGGCGAGGATGCTGACCATTGCAACCACAGGACGTGTGAACCTCGGTGTTATTATTATTAATATTTTTTTTTTCTCTTAGATGGTAATTAGTCATTATCTTAATCTTGTCGAATTTTAGTCACAGAAAAATATAAATAGGATCAATCGAGGACTCTTTACATATCACTCGGCGGCGACTATCAAATGTCTCATTTTACGTCTCCAAGTGATAAGGATCATGTAGGTCCCCAGACGACCCCAGCAGCAGGTATAGACGCCTGGCTGGAGTGAGGGAGAGAGTCGTGGTAGACAGCCGATAATTGTCACCTTGGACTAAAAAAAAAAAATACTGCTGCTGAGATAATTAGTTTTGTAATAGTCATGGTTAAGAAAGATCCTGTTCAAGAAGTATTTTGATTTTGCAATTTCAATGCCCCTCAGTGTGTTGCTCTGTTTTCATTTTGTCTTTTGAGAATCTAACACAACTGTGAGCCGATACCCTTCATCACTACCACCATCACCACCACCACAACCACCAGCAGCAAATTCACCAGCAGCAAATTCACCACCACCACCACCACCACCACTACCACCACGTCCATGCCCGCTCTTACTGGTGATAATAAATCTTCGCATAATAGACTTTGGTACCACTAAATCATTATCGGCTAGACCTCAGAAATTTAGAAGGAAATTGAGAGTCACTGAGGGGAGAGAGAGAGAGAGAGAGAGAGAGAGAGAGAGACCATCATTATCCCATATGACTAATTAGATGAAAGTGAGCAAATAATGCCTGGGCATAAAAAGTGGTTTTAGAGGTTGATGGTAGACTGCCCAGCCTTAATGATCCTTTGTTATTCGAGGTAGTCTGAGGTCACCTGCAATTCTTTACCAACAAACTGCATGCTATGTTATTTAATAGCAAACACCATGACTTTGCAGCATTAATTAGCAGGAGACTTATCGGAAGACATGAGGGTAATACATTGTAACTTAATTAATGTAACCTTGTGACAATTATCTTAAAAGTAGGTGAATGTAAAAACTGGTTAAGGAGGGACATCAGATACAGACCACAACTGGCAACTTTGTCAACGTCACACGATGTTTGCCTATAAATACTGATGTTCTTGATGACAGAGCCACCAGTACCCTCTAGTACCAAGCATCAAACAACATGCACTTCGTAAGTACAGTTCATATACAAACTATTTACAGGACAAGTCTAATTTAAAATATAAAGAATGTGTGATAATTTACAATTAGTTAATCTCGAGGATAAATTATATGCATAACCACTTACAGTTCACTGGAGCCTAATCTTACGGAAAAAAAGTAATTGGTTTTGAATCAACTCTTCATATTTGTTCATGAAAACCAGAGGGAATTAGTTATGAAGACGAACATGTCAAAGTGAAGTGGTTTCACAGGTAAATTGTACAGAATTAGTGTGTTCTGGAGGTTTCAAATGATAGGTTATATTGTGGGATACAAAAGCTCTGAATTTAACTAAACTGGCGTGTGTATTATACAGGTGATTCTCGCCGCCGTGGCCACTGTGGCCACAGCTCTCCCCCAGTACGGCACCCCTTCTCCCTCTCGCTATGGTGATGACTCCCACGAGGTGGTCGCCATCTTGAGGGACGACCGTGTCCGAGAAGACGACGGCAGGTACAATATCGAGGTACAGACTGGCAACGGCATCACCCTGTCACAGTCTGGCTCTCCCCGAGGTCCCACAGGAGCTGTGGTCAAGGCCGGGGAATACTCGTGAGTATCAATGCAAATCTCTTTTTCTCATGCGTCATAATTTATGTTTTAAATGAAGCAGAAATATTTCACCTGTACTGTATATGAAATTCATTTCTTCCTCTCTTATCACAGCTACACTGCTCCTGACGGCACCCCAGTTTACGTGAAGTTCGTCGCCGACGAAAACGGCTACCAGCCCCAGTCTGACCTGCTACCAGTGGCTCCCGAGTTCCCCCACCCAATCCCTCAGTTCGTGCTGGACCAGATCGCCTTCGCCGCTGAGGAAGACGCTGCCCGCGACCGTGGCCAGTCCAAGGCGCCCTCCAGCCGATATGGTGCACGATAATTTCATCTCATTATGTGAAAAAACAAGCAGTTAGCTTTCTCTGTATATTTGTCTATTTATGAATAACTGAGTAAAATGTAAGATTATAAATGTTGTATAAATATTTCCTCATTGTTGAAATGCTTGAAAGAAAATACATAAATAACATACAATGAATACTCTCCTTATATTACAAGGTGCCCAACAAGCGACTATACCCGTCAGGCTACTACAGACGACAGAAACTGACTTGACAGCATTCAACCTCCGTTGTTCCTGGAGGTGTAACACCATGCACTGGGGTACCCGGGGTTGCCATGGCTTGTTTCTGAGAGACAACTTGCAGCCTATTTCCGTGGGTACATTATCAGCTAAACTACATCCACTACACTATCATTTCTAAGGCTACCCGCACCTCCCTACCAAATTTCAGTTATCTATCTTCAAAATTGTGGATATGCATAAAGACAACACAGACACACACGGGCAGACTCCCATAAGCTACATACAACTTACCTTATTGGAAATATCTTGTTGGAGAATACAGGTGGTCGGGTAGCAACTAACAGATCATAATTTTTCTTATTACACTGATGTATATTAGTTCCTCACAGTCCACCGTCTTATGCTGAAAGCCTTCATAACTTTAAGTAGTTTTACGAGAAGTTCATGAAAAACTTTTCCATCATACTAAACTTCATTGACGACTCCTTCATGTTAAATGTAAACAAATACGTAAAACATAACACCTCAGATAGGCGGTGTACGAATTAAGGTCCCGAGTGTATGTAGTAGCACCACTAGTCCTGAGTGTATGTAGTAGCACCACTAGTCCTGAGTGTATGTAGTAGCACCACTAGTCCTGAGTGTATGTAGTAGCACCACTAGTCCTGAGTGTATGTAGTAGCACCACTAGTCCTGAGTGTATGTAGTAGCACCACTAGTCCTGAGTGTATGTAGTAGCACCACTAGTCCTGAGTGTATGTAGTAGCACCACTAGTCCTGAGTGTATGTAGTAGCACCACTAGTCCTGAGTGTATGTAGTAGCACCCCTAGTCCTGAGTGTATGTAGTAGCACCACTAGTCCTGAGTGTATGTAGTAGCACCACTAGTCCTGAGTGTATGTAGTAGCACCACTAGTCCTGAGTGTATGTAGTAGCACCACTAGTCCTGTGTGTAGGTAGTAGCACCACTAGTCCTGAGTGTATGTAGTAGCACCACTAGTCCTGAGTGTATGTAGTAGCACCACTAGTCCTGAGTGTATGTAGTAGCACCACTAGTCCTGAGTGTATGTAGTAGCACCACTAGTCCTGAGTGTATGTAGTAGCACCACTAGTCCTGAGTGTATGTAGTAGCACCACTAGTCCTGAGTGTATGTAGTAGCACCACTAGTCCTGAGTGTATGTAGTAGCACCACTAGTCCTGAGTGTATGTAGTAGCACCACTAGTCCTGAGTGTATGTAGTAGCACCACTAGTCCTGAGTGTATGTAGTAGCACCACTAGTCCTGAGTGTATGTAGTAGCACCACTAGTCCTGAGTGTATGTAGTAGCACCGCTAGTCCTGAGTGTATGTAGTAGCACCGCTAGTCCTGAGTGTATGTAGTAGCACCGCTAGTCCTGAGTGTATGTAGTAGCACCGCTAGTCCTGAGTGTATGTAGTAGCACCGCTAGTCCTGAGTGTATGTAGTAGCACCACTAGTCCTGGAGTGTATGTAGTAGCAACACTTAGTCCTGAGTGTATGTAGTAGCACCACTAGTCCTGAGTGTATGTAGTAGCACCACTAGTCCTGAGTGTATGTAGTAACACCACTAGTCCTGAGTGTATGTAGTAGCACCACTAGTCCTGAGTGTATGTAGTAGCACCACTAGTCCTGAGAACACTTTAAAACAAAGTAGGTATGACACATGGTCTTTGAGTGACCCTAATGGCCAACCCTTTAAGGTTATATAATTACCCATAAACCCTGAGATGACCCAAGTAACACATCTAATTAATCAGAACTAATTTTCTATCCCAAATAACCTTTTCAGCTCAATAATTTATAAAGTAAATTAGCAGAAGCAGTGTGTGTCGTGTCATCAAAACTCTTGGTGGGATGGAAGTGGTATCTGGCAACCTAATGGGTATTTATGCCATATGTCGAGATAAAATTAATTGTATTCTGTTACGAGTTGGGGATTTAGAATATAGTTAAAAGTCTACCCAGATCCCAACAGGCAACAACAACAAAAAACAAAGACAATCGGACTATAAAAGGGTAGACAAAGGATGCGAGTTTTTGTTGTGTATAATAAAGTACCATGAATTCCTTAACCAAAATATTCAGCTATCTATAATTTACCCTTAACCATACTTAACCTAAACATTAACAGTATATACATATTTATACAACATACACAATTTTGAAGCAAGTGGACGTGGGGGAGGCAATATAAGATTACAAATACTTAAGTGCGGAGCTGAGATGGCTGACGAGTAAGGCTGAGTATTGTAGAAGACGGTAGGTAGTCACTGTGCCGTAGGTTTCCATGATAGGTGATCCTGTGGTCACTTCCCAGAGTGAACTGCTCTCTCCTCGAATTGGAGCTGACAAAGAAGACTTTGAGGAGGTGACGCAACAACCAGGATATGGAGAAGGGAAACCCCGGAGTGGTAACTAAGACGAGTCATACTCGTGTTTCGTCCCTAGATGGCGTTGCTCGTGGTGCTGGGTAGGTAGATCAGGACAATAGATGGCGTGGTTCGTAGTGCTGGGTAGGTAGATCATGACAATTGGTGGCGGGGTTCGTAACAATTCTAATAAATTAATGTAAAGGACTTAAGCTCATGTGAAGAAAATATGGTTATTGAGGTTTGGTTACACACTCAGTGTTATATTCCAACATTTCATAAAGAATGAATCGTTGATGTCAAGGGAGAGAAACATAAAAATATTACCAGCAGGACGATAATATAGGAACATTATACCCTACAGTATGTCCGATAAGGGGTATTCTAAATATCAAGGTGTATTTTGCAGTAAATATGCCCTTTTTTGCCTAAAATACTCAATTTAAACCTTATCATTTTTACAGTGCATAATTTTGCAGTAGTGCCACTAGCCCTTAGTAAATATAATAGCACGACTAGCAATAATTATATACGTTAGTACTGCTAGTCCTCAATATATATACCTACTAATTATTTTTGTCCTGAAATTGGTTGCACACACACACACACACACATACACACAGGATAAAGATGTCTTATTTCACTTCAAAGAGATAGTTGTCTGTGTACAGTTAAGCAGCTTTAAAACTTTTTTATGGCTGAACCTTTGTATTCAGAAGAGACCTCTCATGGATATTAAACAACATAGTATGGTAACTCTACACCTTTTGAGGTAAGATAGGTTTAACACCAGCACTAAACACATTACTTGAATACTTAAATGATTCATCTTTATACTAATATCCTTTTTATTTTTCTTGGCTGGTTTTGGTATTTTTTTATGGAGATGGAATTAAAAGAGTATTTGTTTGTTATTATTTTCATCAAGAATTAAAGATAGATAGATAGATAGATAGATTTCTAACCGTGTTTTATATAACTTTTAATTATTACACTGCATAATATAAAAATATTAAATGCGCATTATAATATTTCTGAGCTAGTAATGGCTGTAAGGTTATTGCTATACAAAAGAATATCACATATATTTATAGTAATCCCCAAGAATAGAATAAAAGCACAGAAGAAGAGGAATAATAAAGAAGAAATAGCTGTAATAATATTCTCGTCAATAAAGATGAGAGAGACAGCGGACAAAAACTTGTTTGTTGCACCGCTGACTCAGCCAAAGACGCGGTTGAAGAGGTCAGGTTATATACGCGGGAAGTGTTTAGTGATGGAGTGGTCTTAACAGCTTTACAGTCTGGATTAATTTCTTCCAGTTAACCTCACAGATGTATCTCTCTTAACTGTTAGGTGTTGATAATTAGTGTGTTTATTAGGATAGAATATGCACGTCATGACTTTGTGGTGTTGTAATATTCAGACATCCTGTTAGACGTAAGTAGGCGTGTGAAGATGTCCCCAATTCTTTGTTCCAAGGGACGGGAAAACATCCTCATTATAAGAGAGGGAAAAATATCTGATGATTATTCTTTTCTTTTCTTATTGTGCCCAAAGATTTATGGCTTTCATGGTTCACTGATTTGAATGTTAGACTAGATTAGGGTAAAGTTAGGTAAGATTAAAAATGGGTTTGATTAGGCTACGTAAGATTAGATTAATAGGATACTTTGGCTTAGGTTAAATTGGGTTAAGATAAGTTAGGTTAGATTAGATTCATTTAACATCAGACAGAACTATGTATAGCATAATTATTTTTTGTCTTTTTTTTTAACTGATATTAAACGAAACTTTCTCGGTAATGAAGAGTCTTAGTATGATTTTGATGTTATTGGGAATTATGCATTCTTATCCCGTCACCTACCTAGAATTTTCACCATACTCACTATTCTGGCCGCTCTGCTGTGTACCAGGACACTATTATTACCAATACTGACGAGATGTTGAGGTTACAAGAGGTAGTGATGGTTCCTTAACAGTCCGCCAAGTGTAGTGATGAGTTAGGGAAGCATTACTGGTCCTGTGTGGGTCATGTTCCCTGGATCACTACTCGCTATCTTACTCAAGTCTCCATCTTACATACAGTTGATATATTCACGTACACTTAAGTTTATATCCTGTATAAATCTGTGTACGTTACATGTAAGTGTGTGTCAATGAGCAAATTTATTCATGTGTGTCTGTGCATTCATGTGTGCGTGTTTGTGGTTGAGTGAATGTCTGTGCACATACGTATCTGGTTATGTCCAGTACGTGAGTGGATGAGAATGTGCATCTGCTTATGGAATTGAGCACATTCGTGTATGTATACATTTGTATGTTTGTGCATAAATGTTTCTATGCACACTTGAATCTGTGCAAATATATACGAGTACATATACACACATGCATGAGTGCGTCTGTGTGTTTACTGTGTATGTTAGAGCGTTTATGATCATCCTCAGTTTTATGACACTTCTCTATATTCATTTCTCCACAAAATCTTGACCCCTGAAAAGGAAAGTTGGTGTCAGACGCTCGTACTGACAAAACCGGTTTGGAGGACATGCAACGCAGTTAAGCATCAAGAAGTTTATATTTGCCAGGAACCTTCCAGATAAACACAGTTACTCTCACCAGATTGTTAAACTTATGGTTAATATAATTACTTACGACTAGCCACAGGAGCTTTTTTTATATGACAAACACGTAACTGAACGAAACTGAAATTTCCTGTTTACTCCCGTCCCTCATGATTCATAATAAATTAAGACAAATAGGTGGTCATAGATGGAAAAGCTGAGAAAGCACTAATGGCAACTGTCTGCCACCAACTGTTGACTATAAATACTGTTGGTCTTTCCCATTGCAAGCATCAGTCCCTTCCACTATCGAGCAACATGAAGTTCGTAAGTATTCCAGTGAATTACTTTGTAGAGTTACAGCATGATGAAGAAGCAGGATACTAATTAACGAGTCTGTTTGCTGAAGCTTATGAAATGTCCAGAAAATTCAAATGTACAGAAGAAAAGTAATTATGAATAACTGGCACTTTACTCTTATTTGTAAACAATTAAGTGAAGTATAATAAAAAGGGCCACACTGATCTATACTGACTTGTTATCGATGCTGAGTAGATGAACATAAACAAGTTCAGTGATAACATTATTAGTAACGTTATCTATGATTAATAACTTAGGCTAGTTTTCATTTATCTATAGTGGATGATCTCAGCAACACTCGTCTTCGTTACAGGTGATTCTCGCCGTGTTGGCCGCCGTAGCCACCGCCGCCCCCCAGTACAGTGATCCTCAGGGACGGCAGCTGGGAGACTCTCGAGACGTGGTGCCCATCCTGGAGGATAATCGGTTCCAGGAGGAGGATGGTAGATACAGCGTCGACGTGAAGACTGGCAACGGCATCATCCTGTCCCAGTCTGGCTCTCCTAGTGCTACCAATGGCGCTGTAGTCAAGGCTGGGGAATACTCGTGAGTATAGTAGTGTGTGTGTGTGTGTGTGTGCTATTAAATTTTTGAAATTTTGGCAGTATGAGCTATGAACAGAGTACGGAGTGATAATGCTGCGTGATTGATGTGCTTTATACATAATCACGAAAGAATGACTATGTTTACAGGTATTAATCAGAACCATACCTTTATGTATGAAGAGAATCAGTGTGATTAGAATCCGTAACTTAGACACTTTAGTTTAAATGAAGGCGCCTCCCTCCTCATCCCCACCAACACACACACTTCTAAAATCAAGTGATTTTTACCCGTCTTGGGTCAATTTTATGCTTCCTTGATTCATCCATCCACGTTAAGTTGGTGTTTTCGTAACTCGTGGGATCTTATCAAGGATTTCTTTATACCTATGATAACTTCTTCTTACACTCTGGTCTGGCTGCTGCCACACCAACTTCTTAACATTTGAACCAGTATTTATCAAGTAATCGCCATGTGACGACTCCATACATCATTATTGGTGGATTTAAGTCTCAAACAAAAAATCTATTTAGACAACGTGGAATTCAACTTTATAATATATGACTCATTTTCCAAAGTTATTCTGCACCAGTTGTCTCCTCCTTTGACTTCGTCTCGCTGATTTTAATTTGTCGACATCATTAAGGATAAATACATGTATTCTATGACTCACCTGCTTTGACCTGTTAGCTTCTATAGGACGGGACTTTGTGTAATTTCAGGATATAACTTTTCCTTGAGTTTTGTCAATACAATTGTTTGGTACTGTATATAGTGTAGGTGATTTTCCCTATACTGCTACTGGGAGTTTCTAATGCCAATCTCATAGTAGATTCTTAGGTCTTATACAGTATATTTAATATATAAAGAAGATCACTAATATAAATTAGCTATGCCAAAGTTTCATACATATGTCACAAAATTCATGTTTTCGTTTTTCATATTGAAGTCCCCCACAGTAACTTATAGAAGCTACCGGATGTATACAATAATCAAGACATGGACAGGAACGGCTCACGATCGACACGGTGGAAGCTTATGCGGAAGTTATATAGACAACAATGTACTCCTAAACATTTGACTCAGAACGAAAAAGAATGTTTTTGCACATATAAAATTTTTCCTTTCCATTTTTACAGCTACACTGCTCCTGACGGCACTCTGGTGGAGGTGAAGTTCATCGCCGACGAGAACGGCTTCCAGCCCCAGTCTAACCTGCTGCCAGTGGCTCCCGCCTTCCCCCACCCAATCCCTCAGTTCGTGCTGGACCAGATCGCCTTCGCTGCCACTGAAGATCCTAGTCTGTACAACTACGAAAAATAAAATAAAGGCTGTTGAGTACATTACAACCTCCAGTATATCTGGTGCTCTCTGACGTATAAAAATAAAAGGATTGTACACGAATCGTACATCAGTGCTTGGAGGTGTCAAGTGCGTATGCTTAATTTATTTGTAAGATTATATAGAATTAATATATAAACAGAAAACACAAACTTGTGTTATTTCTTTGATTATATTTTACCTATTTTACTCTAGTCATATACAAACATACCTTAGGTATATCGACAAGGCTAAACCATTCCTACAATACCAAGAAACCAAACCTAACATGACCTAACTTTACCGACCTGAGCCTGACCAAAAATATATATGATCGTTAAATTGTGTTAGTTTTAGATATGTTTCGTTAACTAGATTAAATTAGGTTCGATTGCGTTTGGTTATTTGGAATAGTTAGATTTAGTTAGGTTTGTTAAGTTAGTTAGCTGAGGATATTCTATTTCAAGTGGATATTCTAATTATTTGGTGAGAATATTACTGTGATATGGTGAGGAATTCGAGGAAACAGAGATTGGTGGATATTATTGTTGATCACTACAAATTAACTCTTGCTGTGTGAAAGCTGCACTTGGCGGTCAACAGCAGTATATAACTTTACCATTTAATATCGACACGACGCAGCCGATTTGTAAAATACGAAAACAAATGCTAGAAGTTTGATATATCATACAGTAGTTTCATATATAATACAGTATTATGATATAATATAAAAAATCGTATATTATTCAGTAGCTTCATCTATAATACAGTAGTCTGATATATTATTCATTAGCTTCATATATAATACAGTAGTCTGATACATCATGGTCCCACTTCAGCATACACCAGACACAATATCTTAATTTCTCAAAGTTGTCATCTCAGATATATATTAACTTTAAAAATAAATTACTGCTCTTCAATAACCAAGGACTTAAATACACATTCTCTAGTTTAGTCAATACTTTAGTCATCAACAAATGCATATATAGAGAGATACATCTTTCTGATTTATCCTGGAGAAGTGCAGTACTTACTCAGACAACAAGAAGAGTGCTTTATAGGTTCTTGTGTTCAAACATCGAAACATGGCATGAAAACCCCCACACATATTCTGTTATAGCTCGTATTACTCAAACACATTAACAAAAACATGCAAATATCAGCATATACATTAAAATCAAGAGTATATATAGAGCTGTGTTATTTAATACGAATCCACATGATATATACGTATGTGATATAAATTTACAGAGTGTATTAATCTCGAGTGTGTTTTAACTCTAATTTAAGCATGAATTTGGTAGTTATTACTTTCACGTATAGATAATGTGAACCTGTGAACATTAGCTGAGAAAATGTCGTGTTAATTAGACGAGAGGAAGGAAGGTTGTGTGTAACGAAGAATGAGTAATTGACTGAGTGATGGGCAGTGTAAGGAAGGGTGAATGATAGGGGAAAGTAAATGACAGAGTGATGGGAAGAAGTAATGGGCTGGGTAATTGGCACTGAAAGGAAGAATGGTTGAGTGAGAGGTAGGGAGGAAGAATGGTGGAGTGAGAGGTAGGGAGGAAGAATGGTGGAGTGAGAGGCGGTGAGGGAGAATGGTGGAGTGAGAGGTAGGGAGGAAGAATGGTGGAGTGAGAGGTAGGGAGGAAGAATGGTGGAGTGAGAGGCAGTGAGGGAGAATGGTGGAGTGAGAGGTAGGGAGGAAGAATGGTGGAGTGAGAGGTAGGGAGGAAGAATGGTGGAGTGAGAGGCAGTGAGAATGGTGGAGTGAGGCAGTGAGGAGAATGGAGTGAGACAGTGAGGGAGAGGTAGGAAGGAAGAATGGTTGAGGAGAGGTAGGGAGGAAGAATGGTGGAGGCAGTGAGGGGAGAATGGGTGGAGGAGAGGCAGGAGGAAGAATGGTGGAAGTGAGGGAGGTAGGGAGGAAGAATGGTGGGAGGAAGAATGGTGGGTGAGAGGAGGGGAGGAAGAATGGTGGGGAGAGGTAGGGGGGAAGAATGGTGGAGTGAGAGGTAGGGAGGAAGAATGGTGGGTGGGGAGGTAGGGAGGAAGAGAGAGTGGGGAGGAGAATGGGGTGGGCAGGAGGGAGATGGTGGGTGAGAGGCAGTGAGGGAGATGGTGGGGAGGAAGCGGTGAGGGAGAATGGTGGAGTGAGAGGCAGTGAGGGAGAATGGTGGAGTGAGAGGCAGTGAGGGAGAATGGTGGAGTGAGAGGCAGTGAAGGAGAATGGTGGAGTGATAGGCAGTGAGGGAGAATGGTGGAGTGAGAGGCAGTGAGGGAGAATGGTTGAGTGAGAGGTAGGGAGGAAGAATGGTGGAGTGAGAGGTAGTGAGGGAGAATGGTGGAGTGAGAGGCAGTGAGGGAGAATGGTGGAGTGAGAGGCAGTGAGGGAGAATGGACTAGTGTTGAATGAAAATGAAATAAAATAGACTGTAACCTGCTAAAAGACGATTATTTTAGAATTAATAGCTAGATTATTATTTTCTTCAGTATTTATGATTTATTCCTTTATTTAATGTTTAATGTATTATTCTTCTAGATTTTCATTGATTGGTTTTCAAGTTCTGTTTTATTATCATAAGCTTATATGAATATTAAAATGACTTTCACTATATTACAACATTTATCAGGAAAACGACTTTGAAAAATTGTCATAATTTCTCCTTGATGAAAAGTTGTAAAGAAAAAAGAAAAATTTCTTTATGAGAACTAATATAGTAAATTTCGCATCAATTTACCATAGGAAGAAATCAGATACTTCAACAGGTGTTTGTAAAATATGCGAATATACATATGTGATCACTGATATATAATATTTGGTAGACATAAAGGTAATATTTTATTATAAGAAACATTACGACACTACCGCATAAAAGCTGAAAGTTTGTGTACAGACAGACAGACAGAGAGACAGACAGACAGACAGAGAGAGACAGACAGAGAGACAGAGAGACAGAGAGACAGAGACACAGACAGTCACAGAGACAGTCAGACAGACAGACTCGTTTGGGTCTTTATGTCCATTTGCCATTGTGGGATGAAGCAAGAATTTAGTGTCAAATTAAAGTCAAGATTAAACCATTAAAATCAGTTGATCTACACAAGGCAACAATTAGGCTCGTTGTACACAGTTTACACCTGAGTGTGTAATGCTTGGCCTTACCTGAGCAACACCTGGGAAATCTTGGATACTTTCTGTATAACTTTTTTTTTAATCCAGTTTTCAAAAAGGGTTTAGGTGATTTGATTGGTGTGAAAATCCCAAATTAAACCCAAAACATAAATCTGTGGTTAATGTATAGTGGAGTATTGTTAACCTGTAGTTACTCTGTATATGTTAAATGTCCTTTCGGTCATATACTGTACGTTCTCTTATATGAAAACAAAAATAATGAGTTATTCTTAGTTGTAGTCATGGACGGAGATTATTAACATATTACACACACACACACACACACACACACACACACACACACACACACACACACGCCTTAGAGAACAGAAGGATCGTTCAGAAAAATATGGGATAATTTTCCCTGAGCACTGGCGGCATAAATTGGATTATACCCAACATCATAACTCAAAAAATCATGGATATTAGTAATGATAATAAATTTTTCACACTTTGCTATTACTTAATATATAAGAAGGAAGTTTTTGTTTTGTTTTTTTATTTACTGTTAATAACGTGGGAAGGTGTAGTGGATGATACTGACTAAATACAGGTTGTGAAGGACGGGTTACCTGATGACACTGGTGGGACGGTTGGGTGTTGGGTGGGGTAGGTCGAGGGAGAACTGGGTAAAGGGCGGTGGCGGGAGATCCAGGAGAAGTAGAAATACGTAACCTGACATTAAGGGAAGGCCAGTGGCATGAGGGGTCGAGGGAGGGGCAGTGGAGGGAGAGTTGAATGAGGGTCGTCTTATTGATGGGTGTGTCCTAAGACCTTGGACATATGTTGACTAAGAATGATTTTTTTTTCATACCACTAGTAAATAAAACTCCAAGTAGTTATGATGATTATGAATTAGAAACTCATTAATAAAAAAATAAATCCAGAATGTTTTCGTTTTATATTGACAATTCAGCAAGTCACCTTAAGTTTGACTCAGTGAAGGATAATATTATGTCAAAGCCAACAACCTCCTCCACATGGAGTGTTCCCAATACTAATGTGCTATAAAGGTCTCCATTATAATGTGGGATATTCACTGACTCTGAACACCAATTGCAGTATTCTATATATCTTTCATAGTCTATAGCACAGTACACATACACTGTACTATATCAACCTTATAATGTAGCCTCGATGATAATTTTAAGCCTGAGGTGTATCTTACACTCCTAGCTGCGTCTCCGCAAGTCTTTTGACAGAGATGAAACATTTCCCACAACTACAGATAATGTTTTCCTCTATAACATTAACTTCTTACGGTGGTCGTGATAGTTGCTGGTTATTAAGTATCATTAAGGAGATAATACGATCTATTAGAATCATCAATTAATTATTTGTATATATCCAGGTGACTTTATGTGTACCTGTGAGAATTCCTGCACACTATATATGTGTGTGTGTGTGTGTGCGCGTGTGTGTGCGCGTGTGTGTGTGTGTGTGTGTGTGTGTGTGTGTGTGAAATCCACTGAAATCTATACGTGTGTCTTTTCATTGTCAGTCATTGTAATCTTTGATGTTTGTTTTGTCTGCGTGTGTTTGTGTATTCATTTACAATATCAGAACTAAAGATATAATTACATTTTTTTGCCAATTATTGCTGCTTCTTAAAAAACTGAAGTAGTTAGGATAATTGGACGTAAAATTAATGGGAAACTTCATTTTATTCTTGACGTAAAACTTAACTTATGTTTTATAACTTTGTGCATGAGCCATCGTAAAGTAATTTTTTTTTCCAACTAAAAACGTTGTACCATTTCTCAGGAGAACGAGGATGACCCCAGGTAAATTATCATAATACGTTAATGATATGCAAGACTATGAAGGCCACATCAACATATATCATGTATCTCAATCTCTAATATGTAAGTACTGGATTCCCACAAAAAGTTGTCATCGTTAAGAACATTCTAAAGCACAACTGGCAACTGACTACCAGTACGGGTTGACTATAAATAGGTCGGCCTTCCCGCTACAGTCATCAGTTCCTTCCTGTGCCAAGCAATATGAAGTCGGTAAGTATTCTAATCCTCTATTGCTGAGAACCTTTATTACAATTATGAATGCAAAATATAATTATGGTAAAGTCCTACTAAGTTGATATCAAAGCCTCTGCATCAACAAGGCACTGGTAAATAATATACACTAACATACTGCTTCTTGTCTTCAACAATTAACTGTTATATGATTTAAGACTATAATTACTGTATTAGTTCAAGATGAAATTACTGTTTTTTCCTGACATAATGAACATGACGCATGATAAGAAAATATTTTCATCATAACAGCAGGTGACATAATTAAGAGATGTATCTGTTGTACAGGTGATTCTCTCCTTGTTGGCCGCCGTGGCCATCGCCGCCCCCGACAGCTACCCTCACCAAGGACGATCCATTATTGACTCCGACGAACATGTGGCCATCTTGAAGGACGACCGCGTCCATGAAGAAGACGGCACGTACAACGTCGAAGTTGAGACCGCCAACGACATCAAACTTTCCCAGTCTGGCTCTCCCCGTGGTCCCGAGGGAGCTGTGGTCAAAGCCGGAGAATTCTCGTGAGTTGAATTCAAATATTTTATATGTATAGTCGCATATAGTATTATATGCTTGTGTGTGTGTGTGTGTGTGTGTGTTAACTTTTTAATTTTGTAATAAGCTGAAGCGTTTAACACCTGACATATTTGCTCTCACTACAGCTACACCGCTCCTGACGGCCAACGTATTTCCGTGAAGTACGTCGCCGACGAGAACGGCTTCCAGCCCCAGTCAGATAGTCTGCCAGTGGCTCCCGCCTTCCCCCACCCAATCCCTCAGTTCGTGCTGGACCAGATCACCTTCGCTGCTGAGGAGGACGCTGCCATTGCCCGTGGCAGATCAGAGTCCACTGGACCTTCTGACAGATACAAGTATGGTTCTCGTTAATGAATGCCTGCGGCTCATAATGTACTCCCGAAGACTCTTCTCCTCTCCACCAATTTATGTTATATATGATCAAAATGTTGGGAAGGATCCTATATAGACTTCCTGCTACTTGTGTATTTATTGATATTTGTCTTGCAATTATTGTGAAAAATAAGAATAAAAATGTGATTGCAGTGTTACATCCTTTTCATCATTACCGACTTTATGTTACTATGATCCTTTCAATATGATATACCCGTAAAGGCTAATGTGTTCCTACGAAGGGTATTAGCAGCTCTCTGTGCATGTCTCAGTTGAATCTAAAGGTTAATGTGAATTTAATAATTACAAAGTAAAAAAGAAAAAAATATTCACATTAATGTTGTTCTTCTCTTGTAAAATGACATTATGGGGAGAACACCTCAATGAAACTCTTAAAAGGCTGTTTTTGCTTCACTGAATGTACGTGAAAATAAGTAGCAGCAGAGATAAGGATTAACTCCTCTGAGCCTAACACAAAACTGATGAAAATATTCCTATAGTGTTAGGACAGGCCAGGAATCCAATGCTCTGTTTGTTCATTCGAGGGATAACAAGCATTGCATTGACTGGGATAATGCCTCCTCAATATTACCTTGTAATTCAATTGATAGAAGGAACATCATAGAATCTAGTCTCATTAAACATACCGAAGCATTCAACATGAATATGAGTAATGGCATGTACAAACTGGACAATTTTGTAATTAAGAAGATTTGTAACCAGGTGAGAAGGTTGGGTCACCTTACCCTCTGACCTGACTACCGACCGTTGCCGTGCTATTTAAAGATTAGTAGGGTCATTACCTAATACCTGACCATTGTGGACCTGGTCTCACCCTCCTCTGTATATATACACCTTGTTATGTACTTCTCTTTGGTCTGTACTCACCCCTGAAGACGTGAATTACACGAAAGCGCTTGGGAACTTCGTGTTTTCTTCTTTCCTTGTGGTTATCAGCATATACCTAGATCACGCGCACCTACAGTGATTTACTTGCATATATATATATCAGGATAGGTTAAAGAAACTTAACTTGCATTCCCTAGAAAGACGAAGAGTGCGGGGAGATATGATAGAAGTATTTAAGTGGGTGAAAGGAATCAATAAAGGGGATATAGATAAAGTTCTTATAATATCCGAGCAGGATAGGACTCGGAGCAACGGATTCAAGTTGGATAAGTTTAAGTTTAGGAGGGAGATAGGAAGAAACTGGTTCACAAATAGGGTGGTGGACGAGTGGAACAAGCTTAGCAACTTTGTAGTAAGTGCGGGAACTCTGGAAAGTTTCAAAAGGAGGCTAGATAGATTCATGGATGATAGAGAGTGGTAGTAACTCTCGACAGGAGCTGCCATGCACAGGCCAACCGGCCTATTGCAGACTCCTTATTTTCTTATGTTCTTATGTTCTATATATATATATATATATATATATATATATATATATATATATATATATATATATATATATATATATATATATATATATACAATCAACACCTCAACCCGCCAGGATTCGAAGTCCGCGTGCTTTATTGGGCTAATGAAATATATATGGATCCTCGTGTTTCGAAGCCGGATTTGGTAAAACGTTACTCTGACCACCTACGTGATACGGGTAGTCCCCATTAGAGGTTCACGGAGCCTTAAGCTCGTTGAACAGGCTTTGTGTGAAATATAACAAAGTCTAGGACTGCTTTTAGTATCCTGGTGGTCCAGCGGTTAGTGTTCCCCGGCCACAGTCATGGGCGCGTGGGCAGTGGGTTCGAATACTGGCGGGTTGAGGTGTTGATTGTATGTAGAAGTCCGCGTGCTTTATTGGGCGAATGAAATATATATATATATATATATATATATATATATATATATATATATATATATATATATATATATATATATATATATATCACTGTAGGTGCCCGTGATCTATGTATATGCTGTTTAACCACATAGAAAACAAGAAAACACGAAGTTCCCAAGGGCTTTCGTGTAATTCACATCTTCAGGGGCGAGTACAGACTGTAGAGTACTCACCCCAGAAGATGTGAATCAAGGAAAATTTAAAAAGAACCAAGATGTCTTACTTAACGTTTTATTGTGTACTGGCGCCCAACCACCTTCTGCCCTTATGGCTAAATTCATGACATAAAACATTATGAAATACTTTTTTATCATCTAATTCCCCTACCCATCCTTCACTCAATGAATGATGTGGTTTTGTTTCAGCTGTATGACTCTCGCTAAGGTAAAAGGAATAGTACACTATGTGTTCATGTACGAGTATTAGCAAATACTTCTACAATATCTGAAATAAAGATTTTTTACATTTATATTTGTTGGTCAAATGTTAGCGCCTCTTTAAGTCTTAATTTCATTACATATTCTTCAATGGTAAATTCTCTTATATTAATGTCTTTAAAAAACTGAAGTAGTTTGGATATTTATTTATACCTAAAAGTAATGGGCTCATCAATTTGTTGATGAAGTTTCATACAACTTATGTTTTATAACCTTATTTAAAGTATACTGTACAGTTAATTCCTTTTCCCACTAAGCCTTGTGAGGGGCAGGGGTTTTACTCAGCCGAATAAAATTATTTTGAGTTAGCCAGAATAAAATCCCTAAATCAGACACTACTAATTAAAGAGTTAGAGCATTGTATCATGTGGCAGGAGTATGACAGTCACTTTCGAGACTAATTATCATACTACGAAAAATTATATGCAAGACTATGAAGGCCACATCAACATATATTATGTATCTCAATCTCTAATATGTAAGTACTGGATTCCCACAAAAAGTTGTCATCGTTAAGAACATTCTAAAGCACAACTGGCAACTGACTACCAGTACGGGTTGACTATAAATAGGTCGGCCTTCCCGCTACAGTCATCAGTTCCTTCCTGTGCCAAGCAATATGAAGTCGGTAAGTATTCTAATCCTCTATTGCTGAGAACCTTTATTACAATTATGAATGCAAAATATAATTATGGTAAAGTCCTACTAAGTTGATATCAAAGCCTCTGCATCAACAAGGCACTGGTAAATAATATACACTAACATACTGCTTCTTGTCTTCAACAATTAACTGTTATATGATTTAAGACTATAATTACTGTATTAGTTCAAGATGAAATTACTGTTTTTTCCTGACATAATGAACATGACGCATGATAAGAAAATATTTTCATAATAACAGCAGGTGACATAATTAAGAGACGTATCTGTTGTACAGGTGATTCTCTCCTTGTTGGCCGCCGTGGCCATCGCCGCCCCCGACAGCTACCCTCACCAAGGACGATCCATTATTGACTCCGACGAACATGTGGCCATCTTGAAGGACGACCGCGTCCATGAAGAAGACGGCACGTACAACGTCGAAGTTGAGACCGCCAACGACATCAAACTTTCCCAGTCTGGCTCTCCCCGTGGTCCCGAGGGAGCTGTGGTCAAAGCCGGAGAATTCTCGTGAGTTGAATTCAAATATTTCATATGTATAGTCGCATATAGTATTATATGCTTGTGTGTGTGTGTGTTAACTTTTTAATTTTGTAATAAGCTGAAGCGTTTAACACCTGACATATTTACTCTCACTACAGCTACACCGCTCCTGACGGCCAACGTATTTCCGTGAAGTACGTCGCCGACGAGAACGGCTTCCAGCCCCAGTCAGATAGTCTGCCAGTGGCTCCCGCCTTCCCCCACCCAATCCCTCGGTTCGTGCTGGACCAGATCACCTTCGCTGCTGAGGAGGACGCTGCCATTGCCCGTGGCAGATCAGAGTCCACTGGACCTTCTGACAGATACAAGTATGGTTCTCGTTAATGAATGCCTGCGGCTCATAATGTACTCCCGAAGACTCTTCTCCTCTCCACCAATTTATGTTATATATGATCAAAATGTTGGGAAGGATCCTATATAGACTTCCTGCTACTTGTGTATTTATTGATATTAATATTAAAATGTGATTGCAGTGTTACATCTTTTTTATACCACTTGTTATGAGATGAAAAATATTCGTGTCAGTATGATGTACTTTCATGGGCAAATGTTACTAGATAAATATTTGTTTATATATTCATAGATGTAATAAACATAATATTAGCATCTGTAAATATTAATAAGTAATTAGATAATTCGGTCTACTTTTCATACATTGACGCTGTTTAATTACCTGATAACAGCACTATATAGTCCTTACATACAGTAGCTGTACTTATTCTTATAGACGCTACTAAAGAGTTGGTAATATTATTAATATCGTAGAAATAGTAGAGGTGTGATACTGACACATTGAGAAGGAGTTTTACGGTAAAATACAGGTGTAGAGTGTGTGTGTGGGGGGGGGGCGTGTGTTTGGCAGGAGACAATGGAAATGTTGCATAAATATTAAAGGAATTAGCTCTACGATGATGAATGGAATCCTTTAAATTGATTCAGAGTAAAAGTCCGTTATTCCACTGTCGATAAAGACAAGAAACGATTTAATATGAAAAAAATCAGTCAAAAGTCATTGGGAACATTATAATTATTTAATTAATTTATTGCACCCAGGGGGCGACTAACCGAGTCACAAGACCATGCGGTCAGACATAATTACACTGGTACTCGTGCCTCGCAGGACACGCTGCAATTGGCTAAAAGTTCGTTGACTGTGGTCGCATTGGCCACGTTAACGTTTAGTGCATTATTTTGCCAATAGATGGCATAAGCTTGCACGTTTGGCGAGAAAATCGAAACATTTTTGGAATTGTCAACGTTTGGTTCATTATTTTGCCCATAGATGGAGATGGTGAGACAATCGCGTTCCATAGAGCTTAGTTTTTAAACAAAATACTACCTAATAATCTGTGTGTCTGATGCCATTTATATCAATGTTACTATTACGTTAGGTTATATTATGTTTGGTTGCTTGGCGTGGTGTATGTTTGGTAAGAATTTTGGTCGTGGTAGAATACATCAGTGAGTGGCGTCCACACACCAGGATAATGATTGTTGTCCTTACTTGTTTCACAGCGTGTAACAATTGTCTCTTCTGGACAAAGTGTTTTCTCATTGGTTGAATATTCTTTCGCTGTCTTCATATTGGCTGTTCCCCTTCAATTCAATATTCTGTCAACAGATGACGTAGGCTGGTACTTATTGGAAAGAATTCAACATTTCCATACGGCCTGTTGTTGTAACAACATAATACGTTAATTTCCTGTTTAGTTCAGTACATATATTTTTGGATCCATTTATTGTGCTTAAATCCTTCCTGTGAGAAATCAAATGGTGAGGTTATAAAATAACAACTATTTTCGTCTTCTGTGATTTTCAATTTATATCGAACAAGATCAGTTAAATTATCCATCTTCTATTTACATCACAAAGTGTACCTAACGTATGTCTTTTCCAGTTTATTATTTCATATTTATTTTAACAAAAGTACAAGACGTGTACATGTTAATCTCACTCTCGCCATGACTATTAGAGACAACAGGTGGAATGAAGGGCTGCTGTAGCCAGGTGACGTGGGTGTACCTGTTCCACACATTACTTCCCAATAGTGGTGGTTGAAGCACATGGAACGAAGGTCAACAACGGAAAATATCTACAACAAATTCTACATATTTATATAAATTTTCAAAAGTTCTTGTCCATTGTAGAAACGGTGCTTAGCCGCTGAAGCACCAAGATACTCGAAAACATCAACAGGACATAAATTCATTGTCAGTGTATATTGTTATCAGTATTTATCTTAGTCATCAGCCCCATCAGTTTCAGCTTTACTTTAGTCGTACCTGCTTGCATATTGAACATTTCTCCATCTTCTGTGAACTGCATCTCACCTGTGTTCGTATCCTCGATTACTTTACCTGCCCTCACCGCTTCTCTCCACACCTTAATACTGTGAGGGATTCATTAACAACTCTCTTACATTTCATGATGAGTGTAATTCCTTTAAAGTCTATCATCTATCTAGTACCATTAACCCGAGTATGTATTTTTTTAATATAATATAACTTTTCTCCCTGTGTGTCTGTCTTTCTCTCTCGTTCTATAATTTTGTCATTCATCTCATGGTCTCTTCCTTCAATGGCAGAAAACATAACTCGCGTTTTGTTTTTTGACCTTCGAAAAGATGATCATCGCTCCTTGTATCCTGAGAATTAAAGATAGATTAGGTTAGGTGAGGTTGGTTTAGGTGTGAGTTTGGTTGGTTGAATTAGGTTGGGGGTTTAATAAGTTATTCTCCAAGTAGTTAGGTTTCCGATATCCTAACGTTATGCCGGTAAGGTTGAAATGCTGAATTATTAATAGCGGAAACCTGTGTCTAGCTTCAAGTCGTAAAGTAACCATTTGTCTACGTTTTATTCCCGTTTCACTAATGCCAATAATACTTGTTAATGGGTCATGTCTACATTAAAATATAATTATTTAGCCATTATATAACGTAGGGTGACATTCTTGCCCCATGTGCTGAGGTGAGAGAGTACTTATTGACCATTTACCTTTCCAGTACACACACTCTCCTGGGTGGACAAATCACACACCGAGTTACCTCAGAGATGGTGAATATCACTTTATTATCATTCTTACATCGAAAAAAACATTTATTATCACATAGACGATACGTTAAACTTTCTATACTATCATATGATTATAATACTAATTTCTTGACATAATTAAAAGTTGAAAAGTTGATAAAGTCATCTTTCTCTGATACACCTCGTAAAGCCATCAACGTGTAGACACTCATTCATCCGGGACCATTAAAACAACATATTTATTATTCATATATATTGTTCACATGCTTCTCTTTCTCTTCTCTTAAGACCACACCACCATTATATAAACACTTGGAAAATCGACAATGAGTGAGAAATATTTTGATTACGAGACATAAAGTTCCATCAGGTTTCCGCTGAATTGTTAAGTTGTCAGGGAAGTTGAGTTATAATCCTGAGAACATGGAGTAACGCCACTAGCCCTGAGTATTATGGAGTTGCACCACTAGACTGAGTATATGTACTTGCACCATTAACCTAACCTAACGTAACCTAACCCACCCAAGTCAATATCAGTTACATCAACACATGTGATCCGTTTTCTAAATTGACTTGGAGTTCATGAGTCTTCCCCGTAGAGTACTTCACTGGATCGTTCTCTCATAAGCGAGTGATCTATTGGCATCGCCCCGATACACTACAAACCAATTCCCAAAATATTCATTCGCTCATTGTATATTAATTTATTTATCGGATTTAATAATTTGTTTGATGCCCGGGAGTGTGGTGGACTAGGAGTGTGGTGGACCAGGGGTGTGGTGGACCAGGAGTGTGGTGGACCAGGGGTGTGGTGGACCAGGAGTGTGGTCAACCAAGAGCGTGGTCAACCAGGAGTGCGGTGGACCAGAAGTGCGGTGGGCCAGGAGTGCGGTGGACCAGGAGTGCGGTGAGCCAGGAGTGTGGTGGACCAGGTGCCCCATGGATGGCGCAGGATGGCTTGACGTCAAAAGTCCAGCGAGAATTTGTAACAACAGATAAACAGAAGCCATTAGGATGACCAACTGACCGTCATAGTGATGTTATAAAGTGACGAAAAAAGCCACTGGCGAGGTAAGGTCCTGTGATCCAGGGTTGAAGTCATCCAACGTTGAGTGTCAGAAAATTAGAGAATGTTACTGTCAGTGCTGGGGCAGAGAGTGAAGGCAAGCATACTATCCCCAGTCAGTCTGCCAGATACGATCGCTATGTAGTCAAGAATGCTGAGAACAGAAGGGCTCTCAGTATCAGGCATGAGTCGTTGTCGTGCCTTTGCGACGGACTTCTATTATCCGATGTGAACTATGTTATTACTATTCATTTATCATTGGGTAATGTTGGGTTATGAGAACCGACATCAGGACTTTGTTGTGAAAAGGGAATATCATAATACCTCAGCTTGAATTTGTTAAATGTGAAAAGCTGTTGGCAATGCAACAACCACACCCTAAGTTAAATGATCTGTATGACCCAGTGTCTGAGAATGGTATTTACATCTTAAACGCTGGATGTCCTGTGACCTCGGCTGTCCCACGACCTGAATTACTGATAGAGACAGGGAGAGAGTAACTAGTTTCTCTTTTGCTTTGTGATGACGGTATGTCTTGAAACCATGACCAATATTCAAACTAGTATTGTCTAGTATACCGTGAAACATCAACAAGTCAACCCAGAGTGTTTACCATGTGGTTCTGGCATCACATATCACACAGGTTGGGAGGCGCAGGTGGATAGATCTCCCCCTATGATCTGGTTGTGAAAAAGTTAGAGGCTCACGAAAAGCTGGTTGTAATATAATGATTATCCTACCTGTACTTATTCACGGGAGACATTAATTACACAGTATCAGTCTAACAGTATCCAGCATACAAATGTCGGAACACTGAACAAATTAAATCTGCCATTTAACGTTGTTTATGGACGTGTATTTGCATGCAACACGAGACACTAATTACAAGGAATCAATTAAATTTGTTTTAAAATGCATGTTTGTATGCACGACGAACCAAGAAATAAGCAAGAATTCACTCTCGAACAACACAAACTATATATGTCTACCAACCTGGTTTGTTTAAAGTCTTCTGTTGTTAAGTCTTAAGCGGGACAGACACTCCCCACAGCTGTCTATTAATTACCCCACACCAAAAGACATTCCGTAGCGCCTCACAGCTCTACACACTACAAGTAACCCAACCACTCACTCGGCCACGTTATGTCCCATTAAAATTACTTAACATCATCTTATACTAATCTGAAAATAACAACAAATATACCCAAATTAACACAACTATTCCTGCAGTGGTCTTCGAGAATTTGTCACCCACTGATACTGTAACTCAGTGGCGTAGAAACACTAATTCCTACGTTGGTGCAAGACAGTACTAGGTTACTCTCTCACATGATCGGGTTATTTTAAAG
The DNA here is from genome assembly GCF_018991925.1 of Homarus americanus. NCBI lineage: Eukaryota > Metazoa > Arthropoda > Malacostraca > Decapoda > Nephropidae > Homarus > Homarus americanus. The sequence continues at coordinate 3,040,356 of NW_024723541.1, forward strand.
GCATTAACAAGAAGACAGAAAATTTACAGGAATAGGATAAGTTTTTTAAGGGTTTGTTTAATGAATACTTAACTAGTTATTATAAGAATGAGAAAAAACAAAAAAATGGAGGATGTAAATAATGTAAAAAAATATAAATGAAATCTATGAAAATAAATATTTATATAACAACATGACAAAGACTTCAGTGCAGTCAGATGAATATTATGTATACGGGAATGACAGTCAAGAGTTATTTCGTACAAAAAACTATAAAATAAAGAATGAGACAGCACAAGAATATAGTATGTCTTCCCTTCACTGTGGGACGATTACAGTGTTATGAGCGGCAGCGGTAAGCGACATTTCAAGCAAATTTCACCTGAGAAAGCCATTAACATCTGTACTACACTTTAAGGGGAGATAAGGTAATATAAAGTGAATATAAGATTAAATAGTAACTAAGCTGAAAGAAAGATTTGGGTACAGATTTATTACCTATTAAGCGTTAACGCTGGCTGAATGCTTGAGAACACCTTTTTTATGATAATGACCTTTACCTTTCATTTATAAAAGTTCTACAATGCAAATAACTTTTTTTTTCTGATGTATTCAATTAATAAACATGATTATTAAACGAGCCAGCGGAGGAGAAGGGCCTTGTGACGTGATAGACTATGTACCTTCCCTCCCTGGGGTCGGTAGAGGGCCAGGGAGAGGTCACCACTATATAAGAGATAGTTCCATCTCCTCAGTATCAGTTCCTCACTACAACAACCACCATGAAGTGTGTAAGTAATCAGGTGGTCGAGTAATGTGATGTTTCTTGAAAAATTCCTCAAAGGCCTTATTTTCTGTCAATGTTAATATCAATCGTTTTACTTCATTGTGCAAGAAAATATAGGGATTTACTATTTATTCAGAAGACTTGTTTAATTTTGTTTGTGCCTGATTTTGATTCGCGATATATATATTTTTGTTACCTGTACAAATATCAAATCAAATTCATTAAGGATATTTATCAGGTACTTGAGCTATGTTTTTGCTGCTTTTGTTCCTCACAGAGTAAATTATTTTTTATACCTTAATATATTATGTCTCTTATTGTGACTTCGATATCTTTATGGGTCAAAATTTTTATGAGAACTTACAATGAGAGATTCATGTTTCTGGAATTTGTTTTACAGGTGATTCTTGTTACTCTGGCTGTCATGGCCACCGCTGCCCCCCAGTACAACTACCAGCCCTCCCAAAACTACGGGGCCCCCGATGCTTCCTTTAGGGCGGCTTCCCTCGACACCATTGAGGTGATTCCTATTCTCAGAGACGACCGTGTCCATGAGGACGACGGCACGTACAGTTTCGATGTTGAGACTGGCGATGGCATCATTCTTTCTCAGTCTGGCTCTCCCAGAGGACCTGGAGGAGCTGTAATCACCTCTGGAGAATATTCGTGAGTATTACAACATGTCGTACCGTCCAGAGGCTTAAAGTCTTAGTATAAAGAGCACAAGGATATGTTACTGATAACAGTATTCCATGTTACCTTGAATAACTACTAGATGAATCAGACGGAAAACATCAAACTGTTGCTTCTTTATCTTATGAAAATCCAAATTTTTGCACAAAACACGAAAGATCTGGAATACAGTTACAGTTTTTAGAATAGTAAAAGCACCCAAACCCTGTATGTCCCAAATTTAGATAAGCCATCAGGAAGACAGATTTTATAAAGGAGGGGAGGGGGGGGAGGAGGGGGGGAGGGGATGATCATTGCTGGAGCTGCTCATACACTTCTCAGGGTAATACATATTTAACATTGCTCAGGCAGGTGACGCCTGCTAGATACCATAATAGAAAATATCTGTGACCACTTACCGAATTATATTTTGGTAAGTCGTTTCACTGTGCACCACAAGCATGGAGTAACTACAGCCTCGTAACGTCATCGGTCTAAACAGAAATATACATAAGTGTAAATGCTCCTCGGGTAGAAGATTGTTGTCTTGTATATACTACATGTGAGATGACTATATTACTGGTTAACGGTCCTTCTCTCACCACAGCTACACTGCTCCTGACGGCACTCCCGTCGTTGTGAAGTTCGTCGCCGACGAGAACGGCTTCCAGCCCCAGTCTGACCTGCTGCCAGTGGCTCCCGCCTTCCCCCACCCAATCCCTCAGTTCGTGCTGGATCAGATCGCCTTTGCTGCTGAGGAGGACGCTGCCCTCGCCCGCGCTGAGGCTGCTAGTGTTAGGTCGGCAGGCTCTAACGGAGCGCCTTCAATCACATACAGGCAGCCTTTGTAGATGCTATTCAGTACACAGTCTGAACTCTAGATGACTATCAAACTTTATGTATTTATTACTTATGTTCTGTGGATGTATTTTTCCCTCGAAAATTAAAATTGAGCAAGAGTAACAGCTATTTTGTCCCGTCCCTAAAACTGGAATCCTTAAATCCTGTAATAATTATCATGAAAGATACGACAGTATCTTTCATGATAATTAAGATAATAATAATACTATACTTCTACTACTACTAATAATAATAATAATAACCTGAATAGTTTACTTTCAAGGATAAAGCATACAACATCAGTCAATATAGTACAAACAGATGTGGTGAGACTATAAAAAAAAAGATATTTTCAGCAACAAACAAGTGGTATTCTTGAACAGTCATACTATAGTCATATAACTAAGACATATTTATAGTATAGTATAATGGTAAAGGCTTAAAGCACGTAAGTTAATATGAAGACAAAGACACGAAGCGGCGAGGGGTTCAAGAAGGTGACCCCTGACTTTTGAGCTGAAGAAGAAGAAGAAGAAGAAGAAGAAGAAGAAGAAGAAGAACAAAGTATTTAGCTGGCTACACAACGCAAAAAAAAATATACAAGGTGTGAAAGTATCCATCGTTTAACTCAACCAAATCTACAAAATATGAAAATTACTTAATCTAGTTCACTTAAGAGGCTTAGCTTCGACCTCATAAATTTTACATTCGTCTTACTCACTCTACAGCCCGCTATGGTGTCGCTGCCCTCAATATACCAGACACAGTCAACAAACCAAGAACACGATCGTCATTCTTACATTACTGTTGAGGACTACATTATATCAGTAAACATTATTAGATATAACAAAAGTGAAGGAGCCCCTGACCACACAACTACCTCGTCTAAGTTATTATGAGATGAAACCATAAAGTATTAATCTGGCTGGAATTAAATTTTGTGGTAATGAGAACAAGTAAGAGTGGCAATACCGGCTGTCTCACCTTTTGTTTACATTGACTTGACTAGTCAGAGGGACGCCAGCCTGACCACCATCAGCTGACAACTCCATATTCTTATGTTAAAAACAGATACCGTGATCTGAAATTTAATTTTTTCTAGAGAAGGATTGTAATCTTGTAATAACAAAAATTCAGTAGAACTCCGTCAGTTTATTAGTAAATGTTCAAGAAATTTAACGTCAGAAAAGTTATCCGTAATCGTTTTCTGGGTTGATATATGATAATGGTGACAAAAATGGGAGAAATATATCACTACTATGATTTTAGCAAGAACGAACCACATAGTTATAGGAATACTTATGTGTTCAGTGGTTCATTCCTGGTGAAAGCATAGTTCAGGTTTACAGGTGTGTTTACTCTCCCAAGTTTACAGGTGTGTTTACTCTTCCCAGGTTTACAGGTGTGTTTACTCTCCCAAGTTTACAGGTGTGTTTACTCTCCCAAGTTTACAGGTGTATTTACTCTTCCCAGGTTTACAGGTGTGTTTACTCTCCCAAGTTTACAGGTGTATTTACTCTTCCCAGGTTTACAGGTGTGTTTACTCTCCCAAGTTTACAGGTGTGTTTACTCTCCCAAGTTTACAGGTGTGTTTACTCTTCCCAGGTTTACAGGTGTGTTTTACTCCCAGGTTTACAGGTGTGTTTACTCTTCCCAGGTTTACAGGTGTGTTTACTCTCCCAGGTTTACAGGTGTGTTTCTCTTCCCAGGTTTACAGGTGTGTTTACTTTCTTCCCAGGTTTACAGGTGTGTTTACTCTCCCAAGTTTACAGGTGTGTTTACTCTTCCCAGGTTTACAGGTGTGTTTACTCTTCCCAGGTTTACAGGTGTGTTTACTCTTCCCAGGTTTACAGGTGTGTTTACTCTCCCAAGTTTACAGGTGTGTTTGCTCTTTCCAGGTTTACAGGTGTGTTTACTCTCCCTAATTTACAAGTGTGTTTACTCTTCCCAGGTTTACAGGTGTGTTTACTCTCAGGTGTCTACAGGTGTGTTTGAGCATTTCCTGTGAGTTAGCTCTCCTATGGGTTTGAGTTGGAGCGGAAATTCCTCATGAGTTGGCTGTCAGAAGGCTTCATAAATGACCCCTGGAGTAACTTCTCATATGTCAATGTGGCAATGTTTTTATTCCCTGGATAAAGATATAGAGGCGCTGTTATTATTATTATTATTATTATTATTATTATTATTATTATTATTATTATTATTATTAGATTACGTAAAAGTAAGGTTAGATTAAGTTATATAACATTTTCATGGGTTATTTTGGTCAGTACCGATTCTATTGATTTTTTGGTTTATTTGTGTTTATCTAGAATTAGTACAAACTTTCACAATTCTGAAATATATTTATATGTATCCGTAAAACTCCTGATAAAAATATACAGGATTATCAAAAGTAAGCAATGAACGCAAGGGAAGAGAAAGCACACCCAGACGCGTTCTAGGTGCTCGATTTTTCTTTGAAGTGACGTTGAGTAAATGACGAAGGCGGTGAAGGGCAGTTCGTTCCAAGGGCGGCTTCTGCATGAGGGTCAATACAGGAAAGTCGGTCTAGTGTGTATGAGCTCACGACTATTTAAACTCCAGATGGCCCTCCCTCAGCATCACTCCCTGACAGCCTCTACCAACATGAAGTTTGTAAGTGTGTGTGGCTCCTCAGACCTACCTTGTTGAGACGATTCTTGTACACCTGGCTGGCTCTACCGGTGCTTGCGTCATTAAGTGTTATAAAGGAACATTTTAGAAACTTGTGTTATTTTGGATGTTTGATTATGTGTCTTAAGTGTCCCAGCTAACATAAGGCTTAACTCTGAATAAAGTAATGTAAGTTTTTGAGTAATGATGTGTTTATTTAGAGCAAATCTTACTGTATAATTGTGTACTTGTGTTCTTTATTACTTTTGATATGTTTTATCTTTAGAAAGAAATTTTTGACGACTAGTTCATATACTCACACACACGCATAAACTCATATCATCACTTCACTCGCTTTCACTCATCCTTTACTGCTCTACACTGCCCTCTAATGGACAATGGACGGAGTTCCGTTAACAGAGGTCAAGGTCAGTTTTACACAATACAGTTACGCGTCACTCTGTAGTGTATTGAGATTGTCGCTCTTTGTCAACAAATTCGAAACTAAAGATACTCAATTAGCATCTACTTCTCTCCAGGTTAATTCTTTCTCAATTACTCAGATTATTTTTCTTTTACATGGCATAAAGATCAGAGTCTTTCTTCCTCAGTTGATCCTCGTCGCCGTGTCTGCCGTGGCCACCGCCGCCCCTGATTACAACCCCCCGGAGGCCACCTACGGCGCCCCCGCTGCCTCCAGCAGGGCTGTCTCGTTCGACACTGTCGAGGTGGTTCCTATCCTGAGGGACGACCGTGTTCAGGAAACAGACGGAAGGTACAACTTCGACGTGGAGACTGGCGACGGCATCGTCCTGTCCCAGTCTGGGTCTCCAGACGGTCCCGATGGAGCTGTTGTGAAGGCTGGCAGATACGCGTAAGTTGTCAGACCTGATGAAGTTTTATATAAAATACAATTTATATTTGAGGATATATAGATGGAGTTATTATATATTGTATATTATACATATTCTATATACATCTACAGCTACACTGCTCCTGACGGCACCCCAGTCGAAGTAACATTTGTAGCCGACGAGAACGGCTACCAGCCCCAGTCTGACCTGCTGCCAGTGGCTCCCGCCTTCCCCCACCCAATCCCTCAGTTCGTGCTGGACCAGATCGCCTTCGCCGCTGAGGAGGACGCTGCCCGCGCCCGTGGAGAGTCTGCTGGTTTGAGGTCTGCTGCCTCCTCCCCATCTAGCTCATATGGACCCCCTCAGTAATACTCTGTATTCTTCACTTAGTTCTGAGGAACATTAATATTTATGTATTTATTGCATCTGTGTTTTAGACAATGTGGACGTTATCTCTATTGCTAAATAAACACAATTGATAAACTATCTCTTTCCCTTTTACTTACACCAATAATTTGTTAAATGTTGTTGAAATATTTAGTTCTTAGTGCTTAGGTCTTTACATCTGGCAGTCCTATAATACACAGACCGACCGGCCGTCAAAGTTGACTGCTAGTGGGTGTAAGGTGTTGTAATAGTCCAATTACTAACCATATTACGCGCTTAAAGAACTTAGTCGCTGAAGCGCAATATTGACATAAAAACAACTTACACCGTTTCCTTTAACTAACAGAACAATAGATGAAGAGTAGCAGACACAACGTTCTGTAAAAAAAACTCTGGTGTTCGATGAAGATATTACTACACACGTCTGACAGTTCCCTTACCAGACATTCCATCGTTTTGTTAATTTTATTTAGACAATCAAGAGCCGCTGTTTTAAGTTGTTATCGGATAGTGATTATGACTGAGTAAACAATAAAACTCCTTCAAATGAAACAAACTCTTCATAACTGTGAGAACTCCGTGAATACAATGAGAATTAAATCTGATTAAAAGGTTGTAATATATATACCAGGGACTGAGAACAGGCGTATGGGCAGTGTGGGTTCCTAACTCTGAAGGGACTGGAGAATAACTATTTACACTTTGAGAACATTTGGACCAGATATCAATGTAAATTCTATCTCCAGGAAACTCAGTCATATGTCCTTGCATGAAACTCCAGACTATAAGAAGTAAAAGAATTATTTAGAATTATTAGTAAACATGGCATTTCAGTACCGTTTTGGGTGTCTTTAAGGCCAAAAATATAGAAAATAAAACAACATACATCTGGAAATGATTATAGAGACAAGAATGAAGATTACTAGTCTATATACGTGTCACAGATTACGGCTGCCATGAGAGTATTGGTGCACTCAGCACCTACCAGCCCACACTTCCGTCCTACCTAAGATATATAACAGAATTGGGTATGAAGTCACCAGCGTCAAGCAGTGTAAATACATTCTTGGATTAGCTAATTATGTTAGGAAGCTTTATAACCTAACCCCTTGTGTACGGGGTCCCTTCTCTACTGAATAAAATCGTCTGGAATTAGCCAAATAAAATATTAATAATGGCGTCTCCATAGTGAAGGAGTTAGAGGAGATAGTCTACTAATATGCATTTTATGTGATTCCTCAATTGATTTTCGACTCTGGCACTGAGTGGTCTATCTCGACTTATAAAATTTATTAACAAACTTCGAATCAATAATCTGTCTTGAGAGAAAAGTAGAGTATTTATATAAGAAATTAATAAGAAACAAGAAAGAAATTAGTAAATAGTTGTTAGTGAAAGGTAGAGGAGGATTTTATTCTGTCGTATCATCTTGTGTATAAAAAAAAAAATACTAAAGTGACTTAACTTAAAATCATTGTAACTGGAGCTGCTATCCTTTGCTCTCTTGGGAAGTTTGTTAAATTTTGTTAGCATAATTTAATCTGAGTTATGTAATTTCCGTCATAGAATTGGTGATCCATTTATAGCTTGAGGTTATTAGAATAGGAAAAGGGGAGGTATCTTAAGTAGACATTCACTACAAACTAGAAACTCACCCAACAAACAGCATCATGCAACTCGACCTATTATTTTACTTTAGGCAGGTCGACCATTTCAAGATTTCCATCATCCTGTTTACCATGATGTTTATGGCATGTTAACGATTGTCTATGTCCTCACCCCTTGTAACCCCTTGTTGAGTATACTACATCCACAACTAGACATATTAATAGGATCGATCAGGAGGTGGTAGGTGGCAGTTGACCCGGGAGAGCTTCCTATACTTGGTTCTTCAGACACGTATCAACAATTCACGGATTTCAGGGTTGGTTAAACTACATTAAATTTGCTTTACATTGAATCACATTACGACTAGCGTTTCGAATTAAGGCATAGAGAAAAAAATGAATTAACGAGTTATTTAACACATAATGAGAAAATTAATCATTTATAATTAGACTTTAACTCACAGACTAGATGGGTGTAATTGCATGACGAAAACACATGAAATTACAATGGATACAGCGTTCACTGTCCGTTCTAAGGGATGCTGGTCTGATCTTAGGGCACAACCAGTCCATCCAGCTATAACCAGGTACCTAACTTTACAACTGGGGAAGTGAAGGCGGTCGAGTGCACTGCCAGACACGCTGCTTCTTTGTGTACCTAAGGTCTAGTACACAGTGTTCTGTATCTACACTACTGAGCGGACCGTGATGTCTACGGTATCCACTTTCAATTGGTTTCACTACTAAAGGTACAAGGAACAAGCCATCTTCATGAGTATAGAGGAGTTGTGTGTATCACCGTAGTCCAGGTAGATATTATATCCAGTTTATGTTCTCCACGACCTCTTGGTAAGGGAGTTTGGTAGCTGGTAAATACATACACAGTGTTATTGATTAATATGTATGTGTATTATTAATTATCATATACATTTACCGCATATCGTATATCAGGATTGTCTTCACCGTAGCCAAACACATACACTGTGGACCAAAAAGAATTAATTATATATGATCTTTCATTAACTTCATCTATTCTGAAAAGGCACAAGGAGTGTCTGGTTACTGAACGACGAAGAAAAAGTAAGAGTATTAAGACAGTCTTAAATATATTATGCGAGATTAACTTTTCCCTGAATAAAGAAGTCAGGAAATGTCGGAGGCGGTGAAGGGCTGATCGAGACGGATCAAGGGCGGGTCAACAATGGTAAGTGGTCCAGTGCGTGAGCTCACCAGTATTTAAGGTCTGGACATCTTTTCCAGAGCATCAGTAGCTCACCACCACTCCCAGCATGAAGTTTGTAAGTGTCCTGACCTATACTTGATCAACACCTCACCTATAATGGCTTATTATTTTATTTAAATACAGATTACGCTGTTAAGAAAACCAATTAATTTTCGTTCAATAAGTCATTTGTCTTGATTCAGAAACGTAGACCATCTAACTCCACCATCCCGGACACCTTCCTCACGCTCATCTCGACCAAGTACTCCCTCACCCCCCCATCTACCACACCCTCGGTCACCCACCTTTATTTTGCCCCTCTCCCCCTCTCACTACTTTGCATCATTAGGATTTATATTTGTATTTTGATTTCTCTTCTTTCTCCAGATTCATATTTTTAGGAGTATCCAATTCTACTGCAGCAAAACCTGACACTCATCTTATAACTACAGTTTGATTTAATAAAAAATCTGTTACCTCAGGTGATCCTCGCCGCCGTGGCCTCCCTGGCTGTCGCCGCCCCCCAGTACACCCTCCCTGAGCCCAGCTATAGCGCTCCCGCTGCCTCCAGCAGGGCTGTCTCGTTCGACACTGTCGAGGTGGTTCCTATCCTGAGGGACGACCGTGTTCACGAGACTGATGGTAGGTACAGCTTCGACGTGGAGACTGGCAACAGCATCATGTTCTCCCAGTCTGGGTCTCCAGACGGTCCTAATGGAGCTGTAGTGACGGCTGGCAAATATGCGTGAGTATTTTTATAACACAAGCAATTGAAATTTTCTAATATAAGGAACATCTTGAAATATTTGGATTCTCCTTGAAAATTAATTGTCTATAATATTGACTCTACATGACACTTACGTCCACAGGTACACCGCTCCCGACGGCTCTTTAATAGAACTGAAGTTTGTCGCTGACGAAAACGGCTTCCAACCCGAGTCAGATATTCTGCCAGTGGCTCCCGCCTTCCCCCACCCAATCCCTCAGTTCGTGCTGGACCAGATCGCCTTCGCTGCTGAAGAGGACGCTGCCCGCGCCCGCGCTGAGGCCAATGGCATCAGGTCTGCTGCCTCTTCTCCCTCCTTGACTTACGGAGCACCTCAGTAACCTTTATTTAACATGAGCCATCCCACTCCAAGGATCTCCACCCACCTTCCTGTATTTATTTCATTTATGCCTTAAGTACTGTATGACTTTTACTGTACATGTGCAATATATATATTCTGCAAGAGTACCTATTTTCTTTACCCAGTGGCTTCATCAGATGATTCCAAATCACTAATAATTTTTTCATAACAGTATTCCATCTTTATGAAACCTGTCTGTTTGTTTACACTTTGTTGCTGATGCTCCTCCCACTCATTCTCCCAACCAATCGGAAGAGAGTACGTATAAATTGTCTGAATCGGTCTAAAAGTGAACAGGTAAACGCGCCCAAAATCTTAAATGCATTTCTTGTACGTTTGTGTCTCAGGTGCGCCACAGTCTGAGCTACCTTCTCCCATGAGCCACTATACGGGATGGCCTCAACCCCCACACTAATCTGACAAGTGCAGCACCGTGACTTGCATGTACGCGGCAGACTCTCTCACATCTGCTAGGGTACAGGACCGGTTCTCTAGGGCGAGTGGATAAGCTTTTGAAAGGATAATTAAACCTCTAGAACATTTTGCTAGATGTTGATGGCAAAACTTTGCACGGTGAAGTTTATGAGTCGTAGTGTAAGATCATTGTGACTCTGAAGTTTATGAGTCGTAGTGTAAGATCCTTGTGACTCTGAAGTTTATGAGTCGTAGTGTAAGATCCTTGTGACTCTGAAGTTTATGAGTCGTAGTGTAAGATCCTTGTGACTCTGAAGTTTATGAGTCGTTGTGTAAGATCCTTGTGACTCTGAAGTTTATGAGTCGTTGTGTAAGATCCTTGTGACTCTGAAGTTTATGAGTCGTAGTGTAAGATCCTTGTGACTCTGAAGTTTATGAGTCGTAGTGTAAGATCCTTGTGACTCTGAAGTTTATGAGTCGTAGTGTAAGATCCTTGTGACTGAAGTTTATGAGTCGTAGTGTAAGATCCTTGTGACTGAAGTTTATGAGTCGTAGTGTAAGATCCTTGTGACTCTGAAGTTTATGAGTCGTAGTGTAAGATCCTTGTGACTGAAGTTTATGAGTCGTTGTGTAAGATCCTTATGACTGAAGTTTATGAGTCGTAGTGTAAGATCCTTGTGACTGAAGTTCATAAGATCGTTGAGACTGGATACCAATTGCTTGATATATATTGACAATCACAGCACGATTCCATTCATGACTAGTGAGAGAACTTTGTATTAATTAGCAATAGAAGGTAAAGCTAAGAACTCCTATTGCATATCAATAAGTGAATGGCCTGTTTATTCACCTACCTACATGCCGAGACAAGACTCATTTTCATATATCATTTAAATTAGGGTTTTAATTTGCGGGGGACCAGATATGAAGAAATTATAAATGAATACATACACAATAAACTAATTAATCTAACCTAAGTTAATCAAAGCAAACCCTTACCTGCCCTAACTAACATGATGATCTTAGAATATTTTTATAGCATATTATGTCATGTTAGGATAGGTTAGGTTAGGTTAGGTTAAGCAGTTTGCAGTCATTAATGGTTTAGTCAGCTGTGGTGCCACACTATATATCGTTGCCTGATTGATAACTCGAAATCTACTTAACGTAAGTTGTGTAGCTGACTAAATGGTATTAAGACATTTCTTAACTTTTATGTAGTTGACACTGAAAAGTGAAAACAGAGCACATATAAACTTACTAGTTTGTAAGTGGTGGTGCGAATACAGCACACTGTAGGTTAAGCCATTTTCAGTACACAATGAGGCTAGACTGCCGCCTGTACTTCCGTATTTTTAAAGTTAGTTACCATCATAATCAGGTATGGTATGCGTGAACATAGAGATGAACGTAGCTTAGAAGAATTGTAACTTTATTACCAAGATATAGTGCATATTACAATCAAAATGGATGTAAGTTTGTGTAATACTGAGTTGATGTGTAGCTCATGTTGGGTGTTCAACTTGTACATGTCTCACATATCAATGCCGTAGGTTACGCATAGAAAGAAAAATGTATCTTTTTTATCATGCTTCTTATTATTCATACACACCATCTTTCATATATTAATTGTATTATAAATATAATATATACATGAGGGAGGTCAGCGTTAGAGTGGTTCATGATGAGCAGCAGTTACTGAGGGGCGCCGTAGGTGGGAGAGGGAGCGCTCCTGACTGCAGCAGCCTCAGCGCGGTCTTCCTCAGCAGCGAAGGCGATTTGATCCAGCACGAACTGAGGGATTGGGTGGGGGAAGGCGGGAGCCACTGGCAGAATATCTGACTCGGGCTGGAAGCCGTTCTCGTCGGCGACAAACTGTACTTCGATTATAGTGCCGTCAGGAGCAGGGTACCTGTGTCATGGGGAGTTTGTTACTCAAGCAGTTATCATTATTAGTAGGTATTTGTTGCACTGTATATTCTCCAAACTCGGTATAAACTGTCATATACTTGATACTCACGAATATCTTCCAGTTTGGACCACAGCTCCATCAGGGCCGCTAGGAGAACCAGCCTGATATAAAGAGATGCTGTTGCCAGTCTCCACGTCAAGGGTGAAGGTACCGTCGTCCTCCTGAGTACGCTCGTCCTTCAGGATAGGTACCACCTCAACAACCTCACCGGCAGACTTAAGCAAGTGATCGGGAGCGCCGTAAGTCTGTGGAGGCTCGGGGGGGCCATAAGTGTATGGAGGCTCTGTGGGGGTGGGTACTGGTGGAGGGTTGTAACCGTACTGGGGGGCGGCGATGGCCAGGGCAGCGACGGTGGAGAGGATCACCTGTGATAAAAGTAAACGTTATGAAAATTGGCTTATGTCATTCAAGACTGTCATGTTTATCTTGATTTAATTCCAATCTACAGTTCTTCGCGACTGTCCATGCTAAGTTAAATTCTCGTGTTTTATCACATTCATTCTTTTTGAGAAGCCCGACTGAAGGTATGCATAATCGAAGGAAAGACTATGAATTTGCACACACACATGAGCACAGTACTTGGTGCGACGAAGGCGAGGGGGAAGACACTGGCTTCTCCCATTCATGTTTGCTGAGTAACGATCATAATTTAATAGACTGAAAAATAGTTTATAAGTACAGGACACTGAGTGTATGTAGTAGCACCACTAGTCCTGAGTGTATGTAGTAGCACCACTAGTCCTGAGTGTATGTAGTAGCACCACTAGTCCTGAGTGTATGTAGTAGCACCACTAGTCCTGAGTGTATGTAGTAGCACCACTAGTCCTGAGTGTATGTAGTAGCACCACTAGTCCTGAGTGTATGTAGTAGCACCACTACTAGTCCTGAGTGTATGTAGTAGCACCACTAGTCCTGAGTGTATGTAGTAGCACCACTAGTCCTGAGTGTATGTAGTAGCACCACTAGTCCTGAGTGTATGTAGTAGCACCACTAGTCCTGTGTGTATGTAGTAGCACCACTAGTCCTGAGTGTATGTAGTAGCACCACTAGTCCTGAGTGTATGTAGTAGCACCACTAGTCCTGAGTGTATGTAGTAGCACCACTAGTCCTGAGTGTATGTAGTAGCACCACTAGTCCTGAGTGTATGTAGTAGCACCACTAGTCCTGAGTGTATGTAGTAGCACCACTAGTCCTGAGTGTATGTAGTAGCACCACTAGTCCTGAGTGTATGTAGTAGCACCACTAGTCCTGAGTGTATGTAGTAGCACCACTAGTCCTGAGTGTATGTAGTAGCACCACTAGTCCTGAGTGTATGTAGTAACACCACTAGTCCTGAGTGTATGTAGTAGCACCACTAGTCCTGAGTGTATGTAGTAGCACCACTAGTCTTGAGTGTATGTAGTAGCACCACTAGTCCTGAGTGTATGTAGTAGCACCACTAGTCCTGAGTGTATGTAGTAACACCACTAGTCCTGAGTGTATGTAGTAGCACCATGAACCCCCTCCCCCTTAAATTCAGTAGTAAGTACTGTTTGACAAGTGGTGAAGATGTACTTATACCACCCAGACGCATTCCTCTAGAATACACAAAAGTAACAGGAATATTATTAAATAGAATCGGAACCAGTACTTAGTAAGATACCCTGTGGCAGCCCAACACACAATGACTGAACCTAACATTGGAAGAGATACTCACAAACTTCATCTCTGAGGCTCGAGGAAGACTCATACTCTTGGCTTATCTACAGCACTATATATACACTAACACTGGAGAAAGGACTGCCCTTGGTTAAGACAGCCTTACCCTCACTGCTGCCTGAAGAATACCCTACCGTGTCGACACACTTTCCACGCTATAGGTCTTGCATGACAATAACATGCAAACTGTACATGTACCTTCTCTTTGGGAAACGTCGGGACCGTAAAAGCAGAGAAGTCTTATGAATGTCCGTTCTCGACTGCGCCACATCCCATTGAACATAATGAGTTAATACTTGGTTATTCATTGATTTGTGATGTCATTACTTCTAGAATTCTGCCTGTAACTGTGACGTCAATGTAGGGAGCATGTGGCTGAGAAAAAGATTTTTACATTTTTAATTATTTTATGATATAATAATTATTCATTCTCAATTTAATTTTCCAGTCGTTACGGATAGGATGTGTGCATGAAGTTAATATAGCATTACAAATAATTCAAGTTCACTTTTAATCATAGTGAGTCCTTCCCAATCCACGTACAAAAAATTTAAGTTTAGTACAAGAGACAAAGCAAAAATATCTCCTTTAGTAAAATGTCTCACAATAATGTCACTAAGTTCTTTAATTTCTTTCTTTGATCAATGAAAACCTCCTCAATGATTTTAAGGTAACGGGACATGATCACTCTCTAGGGACATGATCACCCTCTGGGGACATGATCACCCTCTGGGGACATGATCACCCTCTAGGGACATGATCACCCTCTGGGGATATGATCACCCTCTGGGGACATGATCGCCCCTGGGACCCTGAAGGACACACGTCTGGTTGCGGGTTTAGTGTGTGGTGTAGATCAACAGACACAGGAGTCAGCTCTCTCTGCCCATGCACTAATTTCCTCATTTTCATTCTGGTCATCCCTAATATATGTATCCTCGTGTCTTGTATTAAGTAAGATGGCATCGCGTGCTGTGAGTTTTGTGAGTCAATATAATGGGAAAGTTGTTATCTTTCCTGACTGGTAGTCCATTAGTCTCGAGGCCGAACCTAAATTAAGGAATCAGTGTATTATTGAAATCTCCTATGAGACAGTATTGCTGTAATGGTGGAACCAGAGCCTTACCAGTCTGTCTTAAATACCCATCTGGCTGACAAATAGGGAGAGGTATACCTGTCTTCTCTCAACCTGTGTGTGTGATTTATAACTAAGATGGGAGAAGTCACTCCACTTGTTCGGACTGCGAGTACTGGGGATGAAGGACCCATTGCGATGGTGGGAACTAGAAAATCTCGATTAAGCTGCTGGAGGGAGGAGAAGGTACCACTACTGTTTGGTTAATTAACTGTAGTTGGCAGGGGCAGGATTTGCTAATAAGTTCATGCAGCCTCTCTTTCCACAGGTGAATTTACTTTTCTTCACGTCACCTGAATCTCTCCAGGCGCAGCCAACCAATGCACCTGAAGGAAGCGCTGACGTCTTGGCTTTAAATGAAGATGACGAGGCATAAAGCCGTGCAAGTTGTTCCTCCAAGGTCATGTTAAACCACTCGAACAACTCTGACACATTTTCTCACGTGGCTACTCAGAAGAACTAACTTCCATGTCGTCCCGTCATTAGTGATGTTTCTGGCCAACTAACAACTTGTACCTTTGTATCTGTTGATTAAAAGAGTACGATCGAGAGTCATGTGTCGGGTCAAATGCAAGAGATCCCCCCTGAGGTGCTACAGTCCGCGATACATTGTCCAAAGAGATGTTTTTTCTTCATTTTTCTCTCGTGTTATGCGTTAATTTGCTGAGTTTGTGTAATGAATATATCTGAAGCGCCAATTATCTCATTATCACAGCACAGTTAAGAGGGAGATGAAAATACTATTAAAACGATGGACAGTATTGGTGCCTGTGTGGTGAAGCACAAAAGCAATGTTTACATGCAAAAAATGAAGCTAATCAGACCAGACGGTGGGTAACCTGACCTTAGTGTGGCAACCCTCAACTCACCCTCAGCTAAATCTACGTGAGGTTTGTTACAAGTTCACCTGAGATACGAGCCCGGTGTTGTCCCTCCCTGGGTGACGCCATTTAGTGTTCTGTTACGACTCGACGTGTTCGTACTTGATACTGCTGATCGTAAAATACTCATGTTACGTCCTGAATTACTGAATCACTTAACGCTTCAAGGGAATATTTACGTAAACTTGGCCATGTAATGTATGTGTCAATCAGCTGTTCTTGTAAGAGATGGTACCTTTTTACAATAGGTTTCAGGTGAGGCGGACTAATGAATCATCCCGTCATGTAGTGTACACTTTCGTATATTCTTCGTCCACGAGATAATCATGAATCCGTGTTAAGACTCTCAGGTGTTCGTACGAAAATTTCAGAATGCATTTAACGGTTTGAATTGAACTAAAGTCTCTAAATAATACCTTCAGAGAGCATCAAAATAATATTAAGACTCGACTTTAATTAGGCAAGTTCACTTTGCACTAGATGGAGACATTTATTAGAGAGACAACTTCAGAACAGGACAGTGAAAAAAAATCATATGTTGTTTTGTTGTAATAACCTGGAATAAATAAAGATGGTCAAGGTAGTGAAGGAGTCTGGCCAGTGAGAGGCAGAAGTGAGAGGGTAAACCATAACTGCCCAATCACCTGTCGGAAATTAATTAAGCAGGTAAGAACGATGCAGTCTATTAAATGAAATGAAAAGTGAATGAATGAGGACTGTTTGAAGGGATTATACCTTATACAACATTGTTTCTTTTTGCCAGTTTTTGTTTCGATTTTATCATTTATGAGAGAGAGAGAGAGAGAGAGAGAGAGAGGATGGGTTATAACACGCACGTCTCTCTCTCCACCATGAGTTGCAGGCACCAGCAGACCTTTACCTGCACTTGGGAATTTTGGCTAATCATTCTCACACTTTTTGGTGTTATAAACTCGATCATGTCCTCTTTCCTGGCTCGTCTTCACCAGTCTTTACTTTATTTCTTAACTAGCGTGAAAAATCGCCTAACTCACAGAAAATCCTAATGAAAATAAGAAATAAAAACGAAAGTAATGATAAAGGAAGAGTCTTAGGATTTTATAATGTTCAAAAGGTAAGAAAAAGTTCACTGAATGTTATTGATTAACACAGCTTCAAGCGGGGTATTCATTTCAGTCAGGTCGGTAAAGGTGAACACTGAGTTGGACAAAAAAAGCTACAGAAGAGTCCACATGTCTTTCTTTCTCCCTACACATCTATCTCTACCCCTCCACCTCCACCTCCACCCTACACCTCCACCCTCACCTCCATCTACAAAGGGTAACAGTAATGTAACAACAAGGTGCTCACCCACACACACACAGGCTCAATTATCATAAAATGCAAACTAGGTCTCAGTTGTTCTACAGTCCACATATATCACAGCATCACATGGAATAATAAAAGGAAATCATCAGGTATGAATGCATATATTCATAAAGAACACCATCTTATTTACACTTCACTTAACATACTCGTATATATATAAATACAGACAATAAATAAGTAAAAGTCAGCGAAGATTCATAAGTCGATTACATGACGTCAAGGGATATTTACTGGGGTTGACCATAAGACCGGGATGGGGCAGGGGCAGAGGCAGAGGCCCTGACTTCAGCAACCTCAGCGCGGGCGCGGGCAGCATCCTCCTCAGCGGCGAAGGCGATCTGGTCCAGCACGAACTGGGGGATTGGGTGGGGGAAGGCGGGAGCCACTGGCAGCACGTCAGACTGGGGCTGGAAGCCGTTCTCGTCGGCGACGTACTTCACCTCCACCAGAGTGCCGTCAGGAGCAGTGTAGCTGTGGAGGAAGAATGTATAATTTAATTCACTAAACTTACTCGTGATGCTATGAGTAACAATGAAAGCTTTTGAGGAATCAGAACTCATAAGAACATTAAATATACTCACGAGTATTGACCAGCCTTAACCACAGCGCCCTCTGGACCATTAGGAGAGCCAGACTGGGACATAACGATGCCGTTGCCAGTTTCTAAGTCGACGCTGTACCTTCCATCTTCCTCGTGGACGCGGTCGTCCCTGAGGATAGGTATAACCTCCACACTGTCGATGGAGACAGCCCTGCTGGAGGCAGCGGGGGCGACGTAGCTGGGCTCAGGGAGGGTGTACTGGGGGGCGGCGACAGCCAGGGAGGCCACGGCGGCGAGGATCATCTGAGGTAATAAAGTGACTGCTGAATTTTGTCTCGTTTCTGTAAATCTTCGTACGAGTGAGTTGTTTAATTCGTGTTGCTTTATGACACCAATTACTAGACATTTGATTACATATTCTGTAACAAGAAGATTCTTGTTAATAACTTTTTAATTAACATATACTGTATGATTATCTATATGTATACAAATTTAAGGATCTGAACAATCACTATGTATGTTATATGATACTATGAAATGTTTACACATGACTCGTGTGTTTCTTTGTGCTATTTTTTTCATAAATACAATTATGATTGAATATTAAATGCTGTGCTAAAAATCATTAATTTTTATGATCAAAATAATTGTAATTAAATTTTTCCGGCGCTGGACACCAGGAATATTTCCGTGGACTTATAAACATCAAGTCTTCGCTAGCAGGTTACTAAGTTCCTTAGCGGAGCGCTGTACACTTACGAACTTCATGGTGGTGTTCGTCGTCTCAAACTGATGGCCTGGAAATGGTACCTGGAGCTTATATAGTGGTGACCCACCAGGTCTTCCCGGTACTGACCCAAGGCGAGTAGACGCCCTGAGTCAACCCTGACTTGCCCTTCACCGATGCCCAGCCCTCCCCAGCTCTTTATCTCAGAAACTTTTCCCTACACCATTCCTCCTATCCCTCTCTCTCTGTCTTGAAACGTCTTCCGACCGTGTTTGTTTGATTGATTGACAATTCACATAAACAAGAGGAAGACACTCGGATCTAATTTAGCTAATACACTAGTGATTGTGGGAACATCTCCTTAACTCCTCGAGGACGATACTCTGCATATCCTCGCCCCTTGAGAACGAAAACTTAAACCATTGTGCACTACTATGAAATCCATTGAGTATAATGTCTCAATCCTTGCTTTAAAATTACCAAATTTCTTGAGTACGATGACTTTGTGCTGAGGGGGTTAAGTCCTCATTGTCAATTTATTTAACCATAAACCCTTAACTGCTTAAGATATATGAATGAATCTTTCTTACATGTATTATAAGAAATGTGACTCTGATTCTTAATTCGGTAAATTCTTATTATGGTTTAAATATTTTTGGATGTTTATGAATTTTCACATATGGCCAACACTCAATGGCCATGTTTCCTCCACTGGCCTGTGTTTTTATTTAACTATTTCAATGACTCTTGTTTGTCTTGAGTTTATCCACATTTTTGCCCACGTTTATTTACAAACAATAATACTGTCACTTTAGACGGTGTTAGATTTAGTTTCTATCGTTGTCTTGGTCATAATTTTCTGTTAAGCTATGTTTATTGAGTCTATATTTTGGTAGGTCTTTGGGGATGTTTATATAAGCTTTGGTTTCACTTTATTTTAAATTATACAGCTTAAGGATAGATATTTTTTTTCGACGATATTTGATTGATACTAAAATAGGAGATGAAAGAAAATTTGTCACAAGTTAATAGGATTATTGATAGGATGATGTTAGTTAAGCTGGTAACGGAAGAAGGATTGCACAACGATGGAAGCTTTCAGGGATCTAGTAAAACAGGTACCGGCTGGAGAGAAGACAGACATTGGTGAGGTCCTGAACAAACACTTGGGGTAAGATGTATACGGGTATATGCTGGACGGTTACGGATTCGAGAGGAGATACGAAGATGGATAGAGTATATAAAATGTGATTCATATTAATTCTTCAGTGTGAATACCGAGCTTAGGAAGAGGGGTGCACACTTGTTGATTTACAGGCGTAGGGGAAACATTGCCCAAATGAATTACAGCTCAGTGATAGTTGATATGATAGAGGTATACAGTGACAACATCAATATATTGGCTGTTAGGGAACTCATGATTGGGAAATATTTGGCCCAAACGGTATAAAAAGAAAAAGTGCTACAGAGAAGAGTGTTGCAGTGGCCGGAGAGTCATGAGAACAAGAGGTTGAAAGTGAATGCTGATAGGATGGAGGTTATGGTGGGTAGCAAAACGGAAAGAGATACGATCAGGATTATGGCTAGGAGAAATGAGGAGTTGACACAGGTGTACAGGTTTAGTTTACGAGCAGTGTTAAAGAAAGAGGGAGATTTTTAGGAGCAAGTGAGGGGATAGGATGAGAGCGGGATAAACGAACTGTAATAAGGTTGAAGTAGTTGTTATTGCATGGAGCAGTGAGGAAGAAGAAAGAGATGTTGATCAAGAATACTGAGATGTACTTGTTTTAGTAGATATTGAGAGTGTCACTGAGAAACTGGTTGAAAGTGAAGATTTTAGAGCAAGTAAAAGAGGCAGGAGTGACGTGTATAAACAACAATAAGAGAAAACATACGAAGATAGTTTGTTTACTTGGTACGACGAGAAGGAGGAGGGGGAGGGCGACCAGAGGAGCCTTGAATGAATCGACCAGAGGGACGAGATACAGTTGAAGATAAGAGTTAAGATACAAAACACGTGGTTAAGAGAGGCGTGGTGAGTATCAGGCTGAGGGTGATAGAGGCACAAGAAACAGGAGCATGATAGAAACGGATCCTCAAAAGACAACTCCTAGTCATCAAAATCAGCTATAGTAGAAGTTAAAACCAATAGTATCTATGATTTCTAGTTTGTGTTTATCATTTTATTCAAAATATCACACTGATGATAGGCAGGGGCAACACGCTGAGTCTAATGGTATTTATTTTAAGAATCTGTTTCCCTTGTAAAGTTAAAGTACCAAACACCATTTCAAGGTATAAGGATCTCAAGTCGCAGTTGGCAGAGCATGTTGTTGTAAAAAGGAATGTAATAACAGAACGGAAAGATCCACCCCGGGACTCATAAAAGGTAAATATAAAAATTATTCTATGAGGAAAATTTTGATATTTAGTAGTGTCAGAGAGCGTGGGAGAACTGAGGTTAAAGGCAATAGAATCACACGGTAGAATCAAGAGTGCGTGTGGTTGAATTATGTGGCAGCTACAGGGAATAGTGTTAGTGGACAGAAAGTTCGCATTTTTATTATATTGTTTTAAAATTCAGAAGTAAACAGCTTTGTTCAGGTGATCGTTCAAGGGATTCCCGGACATATATCGAGTAAACCATCTAATAAATTTATAACAGGAAAAAAGTGGTAACAAAAAAATCTCTTGTATAATGAAATTGTATTTTTTTTATTACATAGTACAATATGTATATTATATACAATAAATTATTGAATGAATGAAGTGTTTAGAAGTTATTTAAAAGTTTCATTTACTGGGGTTGACCATAAGACCGGGATGGGGCAGGGGCAGAGGCAGAGGCCCTGACTTCAGCAACCTCAGCGCGGGCGCGGGCAGCGTCCTCCTCAGCAGCGAAGGCGATCTGGTCCAGCACGAACTGGGGGATTGGGTGGGGGAAGGCGGGAGCCACTGGCAGCACGTCAGACTGGGGCTGGAAGCCGTTCTCGTCGGCGACGTACTTCACCTCCACCAGAGTGCCGTCAGGAGCAGTGTAGCTGTGGAGGAAGAATGTATAATTTAATTCACTAAACTTACTCGTGATGCTATGAGTAACAATGAAAGCTTTTGAGGAATCAGAACTCATAAGAACATTAAATATACTCACGAGTATTGACCAGCCTTAACCACAGCGCCCTCTGGACCATCAGGAGAGCCAGACTGGGACATAACGATGCCGTTGCCAGTTTCTAAGTCGACGCTGTACCTTCCATCTTCCTCGTGGACGCGGTCGTCCCTGAGGATAGGTATAACCTCCACACTGTCGATGGAGACAGCCCTGCTGGAGGCAGCGGGGGCGACGTAGCTGGGCTCAGGGAGGGTGTACTGGGGGGCGGCGACAGCCAGGGAGGCCACGGCGGCGAGGATCATCTGAGGTAATAAAGTGACTGCTGAATTTTGTCTCGTTTCTGTAAATCTTCGTACGAGTGAGTTGTTTAATTCGTGTTGTTTTATGACACCAATTACTAGACATTAGATTACATATTCTGTAACAAGAAGATTCTTGTTTATTAATTTTTAATTAAAATACACTGTAGATTTTCTGTATGTATGCAAATTACTTTAAAGATCTGATCAATGACTATGTATGTTATATGATACTATGAAATGTTTAGACATGATTCGTGTGTTTCCGTATGCTAAAATGCATTTTTTTATAAATTCAAATATGAATAAATGTTGTGCTAAAACCTATTACTTGTACTTGGTATACGCATTATATTACTGTCATTTAGCTTTTAGGCACTGAACACCAGGAACATTTGCCAAGACTTATAAACATCAAAGTCTTCGCTAGCAGGTTACTAAGTTCCTTAGCGGATCGCTGTACACTTACGAACTTCATGGTGGTGTTCGTCGTCTCAAACTGATGGCCTGGAGATGGTCCCTGGAGCTTATATAGTGGTGACCCACCAGGTCTTCTCGGTACTGACCCAGGCGAGGAGACGCCCTTGGTCAACCCTGATTTGCCCTTCACCGATTCCCTGCCCTTCCCATCTCTGTATCTCAGAGACATTTATGTAAATCATTCCTTTCTCTTTCTCTCTTTTTCTCTCTCTTTCTCATTTAGATTTGCTCATTAAAATGCAATTTTATTATTTTCACAATAAAAACTTAAAATAATACCAATGAATGGAATTAAATTATTGCTCAATGGAGAATGGTTGATTGTTTTAAAGGCTTTCGTTCTGCTGGTGAATGACGGCTGCTGGTGTTTCCGCTGTGAGTGTCGAGGCCGTAGACTGTGTAAACTGTAACGTGGGGGACTCGGCTCAGTGGGGAGGGGAGTGACGCAGCAAGGGGCAGTGACAAGAGCTGGCCACACAACAATCTGACCACACAACATTCTGGCCACACAACTTCCTGAACACACTGCGGATACCAGTTGCTCAGTGCTGAAAATATATAAAATCATGAACTAGAATACTACACGAGATTAGTTTCTTCCAGACGACATGAACCAATGAGACTAACCCTAAACTGTAACTAATACTCTCCTATGATCTTTAGGATAAGTCAACATAAATTAAATTAGTTTCGTTTCATTTCATTTCCGAATTACTGTATTTATATGACTGACCGGATTTGTGGTCCTAGTTTTGGGTACATTTCCAATACTGACAGTCACATACTCATGATTGTCGCTGGTTGTACACCCTAGAGGCATGATGTGCGATATCAAAAGATGTGGTCAACCTAAGTAACCCTTTCTGATGATGATGAACACCGTCCGCTCTGCCTGTCCTATAACACAAACCAATATCATGATCGGTGAGCAGACGTCCAAGATCTACAACTTGGCGTCGTCTCAAGTCGGGTCAGTTTGCTGATACATTTAGTTGGTAAATATATATGATAGCGCAATTCTAAGAGACCCGAGTCATTTTCACTTTCTGAGCTTAATGTTAAGTATACTTAGGAGAATGCTGCTTGTTCAGAGTGAAATGTGGAAAACCACTGATAACTGGAGAACTAATGAGGTCATCAACAAAGGTAATCCAACTTCGGGCACTCCTGGTCACCTTGGAAGGCCGTGTATATATAAAAAAATGACTGGACTAAGAACCACCTTGAGGTATTCTGACGTAATATAATCTAAAGGAATCTTGGTGTTGATCCTGTTCAGGTAACCTCAGGTAATCTATAGTATAAGGGGAGAGAAGTAACGTGTGATATACAGGTAAAGTCAATACAGTGATATAGTGCACTGTTATCTATTTATCTTCGTTATATAAGACGTCAGGACGAAACAGCCAAACGATTTTTTTTAACCCCTGTGAGTAGACAAACAGTTGAAGACTTGTACCATTAGTTTGGAGTCTCAGGTAGACAGAGGGACTCTTATTGTTGTTTTCATCAGACATACTAACGTACCGGAAAGGTTAGACGTGTAACCAGACACCTGTGGGGAGGGTGAGACTCTGACGTTTATTTTATTACATCAGTATCAATATATTCAAATTTTGTCTCTTTGAATAATAATAATAATAATAATAATAATAATAGTAATAATAATAATAATAATAATAATAATAATAATAATAATAATAATAATAATAATAATAATAATAATAATAATAATAATAATAATAATAATAATAATAATAATAATAATAATAATAATAATAATAATAATAAAGAACAAGAATTCTCACGGTTCCGTCTTCAAGTGAGGAAAATCCATTGAAATATCAAAAAATTATTTTTCTCTCAATAAACAGGTTTCCAATTAATTATGTAAAAACACGAGACCAAGGTTAATTAACATAACGCTGAGTCACACACCTCCATCCAAACCTCCCACACACCTTGTCCCAGCCAGATGACAATAAATTTCATGAACCAATTTTTTTTATCTTAGTTCACAGTTCGTCTCTTCTCCTCCCTGTCCTAAGATGAGAATATATTGTTGACTATCATCCTCTAGTCTTCAGTTGTGAGAGATCTAATAGAAACATATTAAACCATCATCAAGTTAACCATTGTCCTAGATGGGTAAAGAATGTGTCAACAAGTAACATATCACTTCTGAGCTTTACGACCAATACCGTCATGGATTCAGTACCTCTCAGGGAAGTAGTAAACGACAAGACCTCATTTATCAAACTGGGAAAAATCCAGGTCAAGAATGAGTCTGTGTGTGGCAGAAGACTACAACACTCGTCACAGCTGTTCTCACACAACAGAACAAAGGGAACTGTGCGTCAGCTGAAGTAAACGGAAGAGTGTTTTTGTAAAGAATGTTGCCTCGTGGTTCTGTAAGGCTGGAACGTCGACATGAAGCTGCTGGGGGTAGGACGAGGGGGTGTTCTTGTTACACAATGAGCGGCCTTGTGCCCCTACCCTCTCCACTCCATTCTGCCTCCTTACACACGCTGACCTCGGCTTTACATATAGGATTAGATTATCGGTCTCTCTCTCTCTCTCTCTCTCTCTCTCTCTCTCTCTCTCTCTCTCTCTCTCTCTCTCTCTCTCTCTCGACTTCTTGTATGGTGAGGATAATACAATCTATCACTATTACCCTACTGCTATAAATTATTATCGACCACAGGCTCTGACACGTACCAAAACTTTACAAGCTTGAACAGAATCTTAAATCTCCTTATAGGATTAAATATCTATGTAAGCTAAGAATTAATGCTGAGTCAGTAGCATTAGAACCTGATACCTTACACAGTTGACTAAATAACCTGTAAATCAAGAGGTTTGTCAGCGAAGGATTTACTGATATTGAGAGTAAGTGTAAACAGTGATGGACTCAGTTTACTAAGGTACATAAATAGTTAATAAGTGAGTAGCCAATTATTACAGGTCATATTAACTACGACTAATTCTATTGGTCTCATTAACATATACAAAAGATACAGAAAAATCCTGTTATAGAAAATTACAGTTCCAAATTATAATACATTTTCACTTGTATGTACAATGAAAGGAGACGATGAATTTGTAACCTTTAATTCAGTTATGTTTAGGTGTATTTAAAGCTAATTAATTTGGACAAAACATCTTTTCAACAGGTGTAAATTATATGTACAGGTAAATAACCCATACATGAAATATTATCTCAGTCTCATTCTAATAATAATAATAATAATAATAATAATAATAATAATAATAATAATAATAATAATAATAATAATAATAATAATAATAATAATAATGGTAATAATAATAATAATAATAATAATAATAATAATAATAATAATAATAATAATAATAATAATAATAATAATAATAATAATAATAATAATAATAATAATAATAATAATAATAATAATAATAATAATAATAATAATAATAATAATAATAATAATAATAATAATAATAATAATAATAATAATAATAATAATAATAATAATAATAATAAAAACACAATTCAAAGTTACTGAACGTTATACAAATACACGTCAAGAATGGTACATATTTTAGAGGTAGTTACAGAGACAACCTTTGAGAGGATATGATACCAGATGTCCTTAGAACATTACCCACACCACCTGGGATAAACTGAGTGTTAGGCAGAGAGGAAATACCTTAGGGTGGGTCCATGAAACTCTGCGGTACTGAAAATTAACTTATCACACGCACCCTCCCAAGTCCTGTTAGGTTCGTGGGTGTGTCTAGGTCCAGAGGTGTGTGTGTGTGTGTGTGTGTGTGTGTGTGTGTGTGTGTGTGTGTGTGTCCTTTCCTCGATGCCTCTATGCCCATTCCCACGTGCCCTTCGTCAGGTCACTACACCCAAACTCAATCACCTCTCTCTCAAATCCCATATGTCCCTACTCCCAAACAGCCCTTTCTCTTTCCACATAACCTCCCCCATCCCTCCACCCCACACGCTCACTCTCCTCATCCCTATGTAATTCGAGACAGAGTTCCCCCCTTTCATGTGTTTTTTTGTAACTTATTTCAGGTATTTGTAATCTCAAGGTGAAGTAAGCATCGTCAACAACAACAATGGTGTACTTGTTTACCTGTATGTAAATGAGGCAAACTTGTAGAGCTAGTTTTGTGTATATGTAGAGAACAGAGGAATTTGGTTGAGAAAAGTGTAACTATCAGAGGTAGAGAAGGGATGACTGAAGGCTGGTGATCATCTTGAGGTGTATGTACGATCGTCAGATACTGTACATATGTGTGTTTTCCTGAGCAGACCAAGACACACAAATTTCGTCTTGTAACTTCAAGCGAATGTCGTGAGGAGACAAGATAAGGTGAGATGTTTTTTTATACTATTTAATAACTTAGCCAGAAATAAAGAATCGTGTGTGTCCCGTTAAATACGATCATATAATTTTTCCCCATCTTGTTTTAGCATCAAATTATAGGTCTCTTTAGGGTTTAGATCTGATTCAGTAACCACTAAAATACGTTAGTTATTGGATTTTATCTATTACCAAACCCGAATCCTTCGGCGTTGAAGTTCGACTTACATAACCAATTAAATTAACCTTAGTCATGAAAGTCCAATGTGATTGGCTGTTTGGAAATCTGTTACAGACATGTGATTTTCTAAGTTTGCTTTGTCAGTGTTCAGAAAGTCCTCGTCATCGCTGGCTGCTCTGTTCTGTGAGTTCTGAACCCAAATTGTCTAAGAGATATTGTTATATTTAATCAAGTGAGTGTTAGTTTATATATCTTCACTGTCTATGTATAACAGCATAAGTAACATAAATAACTTTACTGCTGTTGTTGATATAACTTATTTATATTATTACGTAGTAGAATTTACAAAATAAGTTTCGACATTTATTATTACATAATACTGCAACAATTATTAAGTAAGTTAGGGATATAACACATAGGAGTAACACCATGAGTGACATACACACCAGGAGTAACACCATGAGTGACATAACACACCATAAGTGACAACATACCAATAGTAACACCATGAGTAACACAACACACCAGGAGTAACACCATGAGTAACACAACACACCAGTAGTAACACCATGAGTAACACAACACACCAAGAGTAACACCATGAGTAACACAACATACCAGTAGTAACACCATGAGTAACACAACATACCAGTAGTAACACCATGAGTAACACAACACACTCCATCGAAGAGTTTCATAAGTATACGTACAGTTGTTCTTTCTCTATGATTATATATTTAACTAGACATTAACTTCAAGCGTTGGCCAAAAGAGTAACATGCAATGCCCCCCAGTACCCCGTCATGAGCCACCTGAGAATATTCGTAAACTTGTACAATCTTCAGGTAGTGTTGTAGCCGATGGAAAGTGGACGAATTAAACTGGCCACCAAACCACCAGTGTTCATGGGATAACACCAACTACTGAACTCCTTTAAGGTCTTCAAGGACTTAACATCCTCGGCAAGTTTCAAGAAAATGTGAGAATATCTGAGTGTTATCTCGTCTAATGTTAAAGATAAGGAGGGAGGTGCTGACGAGGACGTGGCATCATCCTCCTTTTCATTATCCGCCGCGAAATCATCCAAGGATATGATTATTTGGTGATGGAATGAGGTTTTGTAAGCTGAGAGAGCCTTGTATCAATCCTGAGTAACGAGGTCATGATGAAAGAGAATACCTGTAAAAAGAATAAGAAATATATATATTATTGTACAGTAATTTCCCCACAGAGAAATTAACTTGTGACCAAAATATAAATGAACAGTAATCTCCCCAAGGTAAATGTAATGAACTTATGGGGGAAAAAATCTAATTGGACGGTAATCTTCCAGCTATCAATATAATCACCTTGTTTTGATGACGAGGAGTGAGTAGGTAGATGCACGATACATGGGGAGAAAATTATATGTCTCCATTATAATGAATAGACACTGTACACGGCCGACTCTTAGGCAAAGACCAAACATTAGTGCTTTTGTAAACACCATCGACATTTATTGTACTGTATTATTAGTCATTAGCTTACCTGAGTTGTCTTACGGGTTATGGGCTCTCGAATCAACCTCACTAAAGCATTATGTACAGTTTAGTGGAATCGATCTCCCTCGTTGTATCACTGATGTGTACCGTCTTCCTCCTCACCACAGCAGTACTTTCTTGATATCTCAGACTATCATCCAGTATCTGATAACACAGTGATTCACTCGATATCTGATTTCAATTTTGTTCTCATAATATCACTATTCTGCTTCATACACCTGATTATCATTCACTTTAGACTTTTCTCCTTTTCTTCTCTTATTTCTCGTTATATCTCCTTGCTGGATTTCCACCATACACTAATTTATCTTTTTTCTGTTTTTCTTTATATACATATTTTCCGCAGAAGGAACCTTGATTCTTGAAGGTGACGTCGGGAAGAGGAAAGCAGTAGGTGGAGTGCAGAGGAACTATCTCACTGATGTATCTTTCCTCTGTGACTCCGTCGGTCCGCATCTCTACGTGTTAATGTTATGAGACGCCTCCTCCTGGACACAGTGTCACCCACCGTACTGAATGGTCACTGCCCCTCTCAAGGAACCTCACAACATACCGGGTAAAAATTGTGTTTGTAACTTGAACCAGTTTTACTGTAAATGTCCAGGTGAACTTGCTTGTGTCTGAGTGTTGTGCTGTATCACTCAAAGGTCAGCTATTTTCCCAGATATCTTTTAACGCAATAACTATATGCCTTATAACTCATCAGCCGTCATGATGTATACAGTATGCATATATTATCAGATTTCTTGCATTCTAGACACCCATATCTTAATTACTTTTAAAAGTAAAACCCAAAACTGCCATTCCATCTATGACAAAGTTCTTAAAGACAGAACCAGTTGTATATCTCAGGTCCACACAACATAATTCTTACAGTCACCAAGTTCGACTAATTTATTTCTATGCTTCACACCTAATTCGATATACATAATAATTCACGAACTATTTACTCTATCTAACAAATATTAATTTATGTCCAAGAGCCAAACTTTCATAGACAACCTCAAAAAGAATTGTTATACTTTTTTTACTTTGCTGAAAATGTATTTGTAGATTTTTATTGACTTTTTTTGCTAAAATAATTTTCCCAGTTGTCTAAGGTATTTTTCCCTTTAGCCTTCCCTGTAATTCTGTATGTGTGTGTGTGTGTGTGTGTGTGTGTTCATTTATATATTCTTACTGTGTATACTCGATTATGGACACACGATTGTACAGTATATGCACATATATGAAACCATAATGTTACGTCAGCTTCCCAGGTTACGATGATGTACTACAACTCCTTAATAATATATTCTTTCAAGTGAGGTTTATTGTACGTGCATTTGGTCCCGTTACCAGCAGGTGATACACAATAACACGACAATGTGTCAACGTAGATGTTCACTGTTCCTCGGGGTCTAAAGCTCAGATATCTAAGACTGAAGCTGAACTTGTTTAGTGACGTGAGAGAATCTGTGGTTGGATCAGCGTCGTCATCACATGTTTTATGTTGTTATCATTATATCTCAGAAAGCATAGTTGTTGAGTCTTATTTTTTGTATGATAACAATAGAAAATAGAAAATACATTCACTGTCCTATTATTATAGATTGAGAGTCTACAAGATTATGAATTGATAATAAGCAAGTAGATAAATCGATTAAATAGATAATTAGATAGTCAGAGACATCACTCAGTATAATGTTACACTAAAGACCTCGTTAATATGACACCATAAGACTTAAACACTGTTGTTAGTCACTCAGGTTGCCTCACAAGGCCTCTGGAGATGTTCATTTCGTAATCTGAGGGACACTTACCTCTCTCCTGATGAAGTAAATTCTCTGGTCATCAAAGATTTCCTCCACACTTAGCAATATCTAGTATCCATGTGTGAGTCA
Organism: Homarus americanus; assembly: GCF_018991925.1. Classification (NCBI taxonomy): domain Eukaryota; kingdom Metazoa; phylum Arthropoda; class Malacostraca; order Decapoda; family Nephropidae; genus Homarus; species Homarus americanus. The sequence goes on from NW_024723541.1 coordinate 3,071,034, forward strand.
GTAAGGGATTGTTTTATAGTTAGTGACCGATTGTTATCGTTATGGTAGGATATCATGGAAAGACATTTGAGAACACAAAGAAAAAATCTGGGTGATGACCAAGTCCCAATCCCCCTTACCTGCATCACAAGTGGATGATGCTACATATTGTCAAAAGTGTCTAAGGAATTTTACCCACAACTGTACTTTCTATATTACATCACATTATGCATTGTCTCAGGTCAAAACAATGTATCAAGAATTCTGTCTCGGCAGTTTTTCATTAGACATAATATTTGGTATTCTGGGTAAGCCTCCTGACATATTTATAGATGGCAGGATGAATAATAGAGACGAGTTCAGTGCACCAGCGACCGGACCTTTTACTTCGGCTGACGTGCTGACAGTCTCCCGCCTCTCAGTATCTTCACTAATCCAGAGCGTAAATAAACTTGGTTTATCTTCTATATATAAACTTTATGGCCAGCTTTGTCAGATTAAGCTTACATCTCGTCTTACCAACGGCAAAGACGACAGTAACAATGTTCGATTTACCTCATTCATATTGCATCAGATTAGAATTTACTTAAATAATAGACGTATGCGTCCACAGCGAATATTTCCCGTGGAAGATGTTGATATTTTAACAACGGGAAATTCTTATTCGTGTTAACAAGATAAAGACCGAAGTCTCGTCTTTACACATTAATTGGGTGTTATGTTTCCAGGTCTGTTCAGGGGTCTTTATTTAACCCTTACTAACAACAGTAATAACTAGAAGCTTTGATTACTCTTTCGATACATTCTCCAAAAATGAAAGACAAAGAAATTCTTTTGTATATATCAGATTTATTCGATCTGCATATTATTCATTTTGTGTTAATAAATACAATAAATACATGAGTGTGTTTGTTGATCAGTAGAACCGGGTGTTTATCGTCTCACAGGAGTTAGTTTGGGCTACTATATTTACTGGAAGGCGCACTGGCCTCAGCGCGGGCGCGGGCAGCGTCCTCTGCAGCTGCGAAGGCGATCTGGTCCAGCACGAACTGGGGGATTGGGTGGGGGAACTCGGGGGCCACTGGCAGCAGGTCAGACTCAGGCTGGAAGCCGTTCGCATTTGCAACGAACTTCATTCTCACTATTGTGCCATCAGGGGCGGTGTAACTGTGGAAAAAAAGATGTTCAGCGAATGGACTACAGTACATAATACTATGAAGAGAATGGAATATAGTACTAAATTCTTGGATATGTGGGACAGTGAGTATTACTTTTATCCCGCCAGTAACTCGAAAACACGTATATAATTCTATTCTGAAAAAAGTCTGAGTAATCTGGGTTTATTAATAAGAGGTCCAAAAAATGATGAACAAATAATGTTTAACTTCCCTCGACATGAAAGTAAGCAGACGCAAGTTAGCACCAACAGTCTTGTCAAACATCCCTGGAAAATGGAGTTTAATATTTGCCCTGAGAGCTTATGTTGACCTCTTGTTAATGAAGTAAAGAGAGATGAGTCTCACTCACGAGTATTCTCCAGCCTTGCTGATCGCTCCTGAATCTCCCTCAGGTGAACCGGATTGTGAGATGGTGATTCCGTTTCCAGTCTTCACTTCGATGTGGTACCTTCCGTCTTCCTCGTGGACACGGTCGTCCTGAATGATGGGCACTACATCCTTCTTTTCCATGCTGTCGGCGGCCTTATAGTCGGGTCTTGGGACGGCGACGGCCACGGCGGCCATGGCGGCGAGGAGCACCTGCAGTGAGAGATTATCTTGAGAAAAGTAATTATTCTTCGTTAATGTTGTATACGAGCAGTGGCTGTCCCAACAAGCAGGACTCGTCAGGGTAGTGTGTAATATGACGCCATTCAACAATTGACATTATGATTCTGAAATTTTAGTGAAATAATAGTTCCTGGAACTCAGTTCAGATACCAATGAGTTGTATATTATTACAGGTCTCTAGTAACACTGGTAACCAGCCTGTCATACTATCCTGCTTGAGAGAAAGTCACTCACGCTAAATTTATTGTATCCCTGCATAATGACAGTGAACAGTAAGAAGAGAACAGATGTACAGAAATACTGCACAACGACGGTAAAGTTTAACTCATACTGTGCACTAACATCATACGGCAGCCCACTAACAGAGCGCGACTAAATACTCCTTGAAGTGAGAGCGACAGTCGACAGCAGTGTTGCGGGAGTGGACAGTCAACCTCACAGTACAGTGGCAGTGGTCGATCAAACAACATTATACAGCCAGAGCGGATGATCGTCTCACCTTTGTTTTTGACTGTAAACGACCAGTTACATTGTGTTGCGACAGTGAGTAAATCAACACAGCAGTGAGGGAGCAGTGAACTCCAGGATACAGCTGAGATAAAAGATCAAACCCACAGAACAGTGACGGTGGACGAGCCGTAATACTGAAACAACATTGAACAATCAGAGGTGTAGAATGTTAACAGTGAACGGTCAGTTACAGTGTGAATGTTGAAACACTCTTATTAGGTTACAGTGGACAGACGATCATCCACATGGCTGACCAGCTCCACTACAGTGTAATCTTTCGTTCCTCTGGACGGTGGGAGAGCAATGTGACTCACAAACTTCATGATGGCGGGTGTTGTGGTGGGCAACTGGTGCCAGAGACTGGGACTGCGGATCTTTTATAGCGAGGGGCCTGGAGCGGTGCCTAGTCATAGCTCACACGGGAGGGGAACGCCCTTGGCAGACACGTCCTGCCCTTCACTCCTGCCCTACATCCTGACCTGTCCACCTGGTTGTCCACTCAATTACCTCGACACGTCCTTGTGGTGATGGGGACACTCCAGCCACCGCCAACACCCACACTGTTTATAATCTTAAAATCCACTCAGCTGACTACAAGACTTCAACACCAATACCAACCAGCTTCCCAGAGCTCTGTAAGGACTCAGCCATGCATGACGGTATGAATGTATTGTTCGTTCCGTAATTGGGTGTCACCAAAATAATGAGAAAGTAATGATACTTTCACTAGAGCCAGAAACTGGGGGGTGACATTTATTGAGGAGTTATCTCTCCTAGTAAAGCAAGTAGTAGTCCCACAGGTCCAACACTCTTAATTCAAGACACATATAATATTCTTTCATTGTTTATTTGTTTGATATATTCATCATAAAAACTCTACATAAATAAAGACAGTGGCTAACTCCGTCTACCAGATATCCTTAAGGGGTTTCATTTGTTTTTAATAAGTTATATATTATGAGAGTAAAGATGAACACATCCAAATATTAACCCACTGAGGATTTCGTGTTAGACTTATTGTCGTATTATAGAATAAGTAAGACTAACATAGCAATAACAACGTCGAAAACAGCTGTAATAATAAAGATGATGAAGGTGATAATAATAATAATAATAATAAAATTCTCACCATCAATATTATTTATAGTATTTGTATTATTAATATTATTATTCATTACCATTATCATCATCAGTATTGTTGTAGCTATAATATTATTGATAAAATCAATATTATTTTTATTATCACTGCCTACATCACCATAATTGACACCATCATCTCCTTCATGATGGTGATAGTGGTCGGCTAACTCTTACTGATACTACTACTAGTCTCACCACAAGAAGATAAAAAAAAATCAACACTAGTAGTAGTAATAAGTAACATTTTTTTTTTTGGCGACATGTTAGCGACGGAGGAAAAACTGCCGCCCTTTTGTCGACGAAAATTCCTCTCTTCCAGGTCGGTCGTGGACGGAGTTTCGTTATAATTTTGTATATTAGATATTTTTTGTTCTCTTGAGGAGGAGGAGGAGTCGTGTTATAAAACATGCACTTAGGTATATGCCAAAGCTTGTACACCGGCGAATAAATGTGTTCTGATTACAGGTGAGAGATGGCAATTTAGTAACTTGTGGTGAAATAGAGTTTGCTTTGGTAGTTGATGCCGAGCAGTCATACACATATTCACCTTCTGATGCCGCAGTCTGCAGTAGACCCTTGAGGCTATACTCTACTGAACAACACATAAGAGAGATAAATGTGTATATATCATAATAGAGAAATAATCCCTTTAAATAACACTAATTTTGGGGGTAATTACAAGTTCTCCCTTTCCTTCTTTTTTCTGTAAATCAGGTTTTATATTGGGTTAAAATTTGTTCTGTGTTTATATCCTCGAGTTGCGAATCAGATGATGAAGGAAAAAAATGTATTTATATAAATCTCAAACTTATGGAATAGATATTTTTTCAATCGCTTTCTAAATTTTGTTTACAGTTTACCGTGTACTGAGTCTTGTTTGTAATCAGTACAAACAAACATCTCGACAATAACTTCTCACGATAATACAGGAGAGAAAAGATTGTGTTTATTGAGTACTGAACAATATTGAGAGAGAGAGAGAGAGAGAGAGAGAGAGAGATTATTTAACGATATATAAGTAAACTCTTAAGAACAACATCATCGTACTCAAGAAAACAGGTAATTGTAATCAAAGGATTAAGAAACCGTACTCAAGGGGTTAATATACTTTAATCGTTAGACTCCTTCATTATATTTAAACATTAAAATACAAACTCTAAATCACAATTCTTCAGTAATCACTAAAATATCTTACCTGTACCCTGACGTTCATCTGAGGTGCATAAAAGCTGAAAATATCTCAAGAGGAAATCATATAGAATAGTGTTGGTGGTAGGCAGGTGGTCAGCGAGCAGTAAAAATAAAGGGTCAGCATACCAGACAGCCAACCGCAGTGTCTTTCAGTTGGTTGAGTTTTACATTGGCCAACACTTGACACCATGCTTCCTCTCCCCTTCTGGTACATGAGGGTACACTAACGCTAGTTGTATGAAGCGACAGTGTTCAATCAGATAGGGACATTAGGAGTCGGTTGTTAAAAGGAGTACTATTGTAGAAGAGATATATAACTACTGTAGGAGTGAGTGAATGACAGCGAATGAAGGGAGTGTGTGTGTGTGTGTGTGTGTGTGTGTGTGTGTGTGTGTGTGTGTGTAGCCAATCGGAATTAATTAAAGATGTTATCTAGTGATCTGTTCTAGAAACACACAAGCATCAATAACGAGTGTGTGTGTGTGTGTGTGTGTGTGTGTGTGTTTGTGTGTGTGTGTACTAACAGCGAGGATACAACTAACCAACTGTCATGTAAGATTTCATTTGCATTACTTTACTGAAAACCAACTCCCGTCTTTGAATTATCATCGAATATTACATAGTTATCTTACCTTACTTTAATTTTTTTGTTATTTCCCAATCGATTTTTCTATGGTAAGGTGTGTGTGTGTGTGTGTGTGTGTGTGTATGTGTGTGTGTGTGTGGTTGTGTGTGTGTTGAGGGAGATTACTACCCTGCCTGGCCTGGCTGCTGAGTGTCGTTGGCTGATGATGGTGGCAGCAGGACAACTAAACAAACCAAGAGGTACAAGAGGTGTGGACTGATTCACTGAAGACTCTCGCCGTTTCAATACCCCACCCAATGGTAAACTGACTAAACATACACTAAGGAACTCCTGATGATGTGTTCAGTGTCCACGTAACCCCTGAGAGAGACTTACTTTTTCTTTGTTATTCGAGTGTGTTATTCATTTCTTTCTTTCTGTCTTTCTTTCTTTCTTTCTTTCTTTTGTATTTCTTTATTCTACGTATTTAAAGACCAAGCCAATATGTTATAGTTGTGAATGCCCCGCAGTGTTTTTGAAGTGGTGTTTGATGCGAAAATTATACCCCAAATCTTTCTTGATGTCTAATTGTTGCCTCGTGTAGGAATTAAGGTTGAGTAAATCATAATTAAAGATCTAAGTTGCTGAAGCACGAAAATACATAAAAAAAAGTAACAACATCCACCAAAAGGTTTCTTGTTCCGCCTCCAAGTAACTGGTTAAAAGACGATGAGTTGTGTTCCTTTAGTGTCACAACCTAAGCTTAGACTCCAGGACACTAGCTGGTGTGTGGGGAACTTCACATACCAAAACCCCTTAAGAAAATATTAAGCGTTGTTGTGTCAGGTTGGTCAGGTCAGTCAGTCTCATTGCATTGTTCGTCTCCTCTACCTTATTTAGAGAAACTTTCTTCGCATGAGTCATAATGTAAAGTTACAAAAACCCAAAATGCAAGATGTCGGTTTTATAAAATTCTGATAATAAAGACATGGTATATTACTTATCTTAGGAGAATAAACATCATAGGACTTGCCAGTATTGTTTTGGACACTGATGAACTGATGTCATTAATAGGTGTCACAGATAAGAGATCACATGGTTGGATATTTCCTCTGATATTTTTTTTATATAAAACTATTTTCCTCAGGATTATTGAGTCCATGAATACACTGAATATAAATTACATGAATACAGGAAATAATAAGCTTTTCTTTGGCTAATTTCTAATAGAATTATAATAAAGGGAAATTAAATGTTTTTGTTTATATTATCGAATTCCTTACAATTTATTAATTAGGAAAAAAATATCTGAGTTAGCTTCAGGAGCATAGTGGTGTTAAGAAGTGACTCATGATTCACTATGCATTTAAGATCAATCCACATGATCCCTGCAATGATCACCCCAGAATGTGGTCACCGTGGGGGGAGGCGGTGAAGTTCCTGGTATGAGGGGGAGAGAGTGACACGAAGACATATGACTTGGCACAACCAGGGCAGGAAAGTGTTGAGTTGGTAAGGACGGAAACCGAATCCGTCCATGTTTAACCTTGACCCATTACCCAATTTAAGGTCACCAGCTGTACAGCGTGTGTGTGTGAGTGTGTGTGTGTGTGTGTGTGTGTGTATGTATGTGTGTGTTTGAGAGTGTATGTTGGCCTCCAATGGTGTATTTCATGCAGGCTTGTATTTACAAACGTGCAGGCATATACACGAGTGTAATTACATGCATGTTGGCGAACACACATACAACACACGGTAAAGGCACAAGTGTTTTAACTATTTTATTCACTATTATTAGCAGAGGCGTCCTTATGCCAACAGATTCCCTGGTGCCTGTATTGAGTTTCCTTGCGGAGATTAACTTCCCCAGTTAGAGAGAGAGAGAGAGAGAGAGAGAGAGAGAGAGAGAGGCAAATGTAGTGTAACAGACATTCATTTTTAACATTTATACACACACACACACACACACACACACACACACACACACACACACACACACACACACACACAAACACACACACAAACACAGGACCGAATACAAAATTAGGGAACTCAGCAAGTAATATACTGTACTGTACATGGTGCCTCTTTGTCTCGGGGAAACGTTGACCTTGTCCTCAATTATGCAGTGCAGGTCAAAGTATAAACATATTTCATTCATCACCTGCTAGTTAGTGTAAATATTTGTCCTCATCACCTGCTAGTTAGTGTAAACATTTGTCCTCATTTATCACCTGCTAGTTAGTATAGACACTAACTTGTCCACATAAATCAGCAGCTGAACAAAGTGGTAGGCGGGCACCAGGGGCATATCCTTCTTAATTAAAGTCAAAGGTAAGATCAAGAATATATCTGCCAGCTGCCTTGACCCATTAAGAGACCCATGTGTGGAGCAGAACAGCAGTGAGACGAAGTTGACGAAAATGCTTGCTCACATCACCTCTCACATTATTTCTCGAAAAAAAAATAAGAAAAACATACAAAAAAGGTTTGGTGATGAAGAGAATTTTACGTCATTCTGTAAAAAACTAGATATTTTTTTTTTAATAATTTTGTCTTAAAAAACCTCCAAAAGGCCATCACGTGATCTGATTACTGTGTGGCAATAATTGTGAGAACAAATTAGATCAACCTTTTCTTAAGGGGATTAAAGTCTCATCCCGGTGTCGTAACCCAAGAAGAATCTAATGAAGACTGTTTTCTCCTGAGGAAGGGGGCGAGGGTGAAGTGTTGGCTGACCTGGACTTAGTATAGGTGCAGTAGCCTTTGTTCTCAGCTGGTGGCTAAATCAACAATTCCCCGTCGACCGTCTTCATACCCGCCAAGATCCACCAGGTAAACACAAGGCAATAGGTTTGTGTTATTGTAATTTGGTAACCAATTAAAACTCTTCGTCTTTGGTTACATACTTCTTGTCTGAAGACGATTCTGATTAAATGTATGTAACTTAAGGTGGCAGGACTCTCCCTCTACAAATATGCACTTGCTGGGTAGTGTCAAGCGTTAAGTTTCCCCTGAGGCAGATGAGTGCAGAGAATGACAGTCTGCAATGTCTTTGATTAACCAGGAGAATGACGAATAAAACCCCTTTTTTCTAAGATATTTTAAACAAAACACTAATTTGATTTTTAAGCTGTGCTACCTGATGAGATTAAATATCCTGCTTTTTTACGGCGAGTACATCTTGTAGTTAAGGAGAGAAAATAAATGTCACTCGATAAATTAAGATTCAATTCGACAGCACAACCAGAGACCGTATTAGTATCTGCCACCAGCTGCAGATCATACCAGCTGCAGATCATACCAGCCGCAGATCATACCAGCTGCAATCTGTTCTATCACCTGAGAGCCGAGTTAATGACACGATCACCGTCTGTGTTTGAGCTCATGTTTTTATCTCTCACTTGCTGTAGGTCGTCGGTGATGAAGAAGTTGTATAAATATTAGCACCACGTCAGTCTCCTCGCCTACATCTTATTGGTCAGTTACCCCTTATGGTTCCTCGCTGGCCACTGCTTATATTCAGCTGTTTGTGTCAGATTCTGTGTGTGTGTGTGTGTGTGAATGTAAGTATATGTCATGTTTTGTGCATGTGTATAATCGATTATTATTTGTCTGTATGTCAGTAGGTACATATACGTACATGTTTGTTGTTTATGTGTATGCTTACGAGTGCATGTGTACATGATCCTGCTTGTATGTGCATGTATTTGTAAATGCTCATGTGCCCGAGTGTTTTTTGTGTTTGTGTGTGTGTGTGTGTGTGTGTGTGTGTGTGTGTGTGTGTGTGTGTGTGTGTGTGTGTGTGTGTGTGTGTGTATTTTACCATCGTTAGGTGCTAACTTAATATTTATATTTTAGAATACAGCTGCAGTCGTAACATAAACGAGTTATCAGTATCTCTGGGTTGTCTTGTACAAGGGAAGGACCACAGGTACACAATTCCTAGTTTTCGTTGTTCCCTGTAAACTAAACCAATCATCACCGGTTTAATTTACTTGTTTCTTTTCATTCCACCTTTATTAAACCCTTCTCATAAGTTTCGCAATTTACCATAAAAATTATATATCGATACACGTTTATATTTCCTCGGTATTATGACCACTGAATTACCATATACGGTACAAAAGTATTTTGGTGACACATTTACTGAAGGTTAAACTGAGGGGTGAGTTGTTTGGTATTCAGAGAGTAAACGAGTCGGTTTTCACTGTGTTTAGGGAGAAGACCTGAGAGAGATCTGTAAAAGGGAAATGACCCAAAAAATCAAAGTGACGAAACGATTACACGTGTTTCGAGGTAACACAACTTTCAGGTCTATAATTATCCCATTAATAGACAAACATAGATTAAGGCCAAGGAATAATTCACTCCGGCCCGAAGGTCAGGTGAAGGGGTGAGTCTCGCAGGAGTTTGGCTTAGAAGGAAAACCCTGGTATACGTTTGATCTTAAAAGGCTTTATACGATGCCAAATCTTATTCATATTAAAATAAGATGTGAAATTTAAGTGATAATGTAGGCTCATGAACGCCAACGAAAGAAAAAATTAATTTCTATGTTACACTTGAAAAAGAAAAGTGTTCGACAGATGATGCTTAAAAAAGAAGAAATTACTTCCCACCAGATCTTAATTTGTAAGTCTGCGCCTCGTCCTATTACCAGTCACCAGCAAATATGTTCCTATGTCAGTCAGATGCTTTCATTTTCTTCACCAATCATCAGTCAGGTGTCTTTATTCCCTTCACCAATCACCTGTCATCTCGATTTCCTCCGCCATACACCTTGACTGTCTCAATGAAACATCGGACACTGGCCTCAACTCTCTGGACCAGTCAGTTGGCAGATATCCAGTAGTTTCGGCCATTTATCAGCGAGACATATCAGCTGTCTCGATAATTCTGTAACCAGACACCGTAATTGTGCCTCAATATGAATGAATCTTTTATTTTCTTTGGCGAACAACGCCGCAATTTTCACCTTAATGCAACGTCCAACAAGTTTTCGACGAATATATCAACAAAGGTACGAAATTATGTACACGTGCTGGTACAAGATAGTCAAACAAACCTCTTGAGAATCCTGTAACTCGGGAGCTCCAGTGAACCGTGCAACAGCAGAAAGTGGTCTTCGAGGGGTCCTGATGCTGAAAATCGAGAACAATAATCCTCGTGTCGACTGGAAGTGACCGTGAAATGAAAGGAGTTACTGGTTAAGCTACTGAAGGACTCTGTCTTACAAGTGAATTATATAAAGCCCTTATAATACAAGAAACAAATCTGTGAAAGGTGTTATTTATATGATCTTAAGAGGGGGTTATAGGAGGCAGCTGAGGGCTTCATCTCGGACGGAACGATGAAGCTTCCAGGTGTTAGTAGAAGATGACGACACATAACACGTTCTGCAGGGTGATGGCTCATATATTTTTTTTTTCCTCACTAAAGCCCGACGGACAACAGCATCTGGCTAATGACTCTGTACCCCAAGTTAGGCAAGACGGTTCCCTGATCCCGGAACCCTACCCAAGATTCCGCGCTGATAATGCAGGTTTTGGTTTGGTTAGCTTAATTTGGTTATGTAAAGTTTTATTAGTTAAGTTTATTGGCTTTGGAGGGAGATTAGGTTATGTTAGCTTATGGGGAGGTTAATTTAAGTTAAGGGTAAGTTAGTTTAAGTTAAGGGTAGGTTAGTATAAGTCAAGGGTAGGTTAGTTTAAGTTAGGGGGAAGGTTAGTTTAAGTTATGGGTACGTTAGTTTAAGTTAAGGGTAGGTTAGTATAAGTTAAGGGTAGGTTAGTATAAGTTAAGGGTAGGTTAGTTTAAGTCAAGGGTAGGTTAGTTTAAGTTAGGGGAAGGTTAGTTTACGTTATGGGTACGTTAGTTTAAGTTAAGGGTAGGTGAGTATAAGTTAAGGGTAGGTAAGTTTAAGTTAAGGATAGGTTAGTTTAAGTTAAGGATAGGTTAGTTTAAGTTATGGGTACGTTAATATAAGTTAAGGATAGGTTAGTTTAAGTTATGGGAAGGTTAGTTTAAGTTATGGGAAGGTTAGTATAAGTTATGGGTACGTTAGTTTAAGTTAAGGATAGGTTAGTTTAAGTTAAGGATACGTTAGTTTAAGTTAAGGATAGGTTAGTATAAGTTATGGGTACGTTAGTTTAAGTTAAGGATAGGTAAGTTTGGTAATTACATCTTTTAAACTTATCTTTCCTCAGCATTTTTTACTTACTCTAAGCGTGACCTTTGACCTGGTGAAAAATAAATGTATATATATCAAATATTTGGTTCATGGTTTCAAAGTCGGTAATAAAAATAATGGTAACCATGAACTAATCAGAGGTGTGTTAGTGCGCGGCTGAACGTACGTCCGGCAGCGTATCGTAACGTTTATTTGGAAAAACTCCCTCAAGTGGGAAAGACATTAGTCAGTCAATCAGGAGAACTCTGCATTGGGCTCACGAAACAGTCAAAGTTAACGTGCTTTCATGTTATATTAACTTGTCGACCTGTACCCCAAAGTATAGACTGAGGTAAGATTTGGGGAGTGGTTCGTCAAGACGGCTGGCTTTAGTTTTTACGGGCTCTGGGCCATCGGGTTAAGTTTGGCTTTGAACCCTGACTGGATGTATGTGTACGTGTGAATGTGTACATGTGTGTGAGTGTGTGCGCGTGGGTGTTAGAAGCAGTGTTTTTATAGTTGTCTTGGCGTGCACACATCTTAAGTTTGTCTAGAGAATATGGCTGTTGACACTGTCCTGTAACTGCTGTGACATAATTCTACTACATATACGTACATCCAGCCTCACCCTGACGCTTTTGTTTCAACAACCAAATACACATCATCTAGATAGGGATAAGGTGTGTCCCTACGTGATACAAGAAAGGCCTATCGGTTTAAAGGTTAAGTAGAGTTGAAGAGTTAGGTTAAGAATTTGGGGAGATGGATAATTGTGAGTGAATATAAGGGTGTGAGGGAAGGGTGGAGGAGAGACGTATACAGGGCTTGAGAGTATAGGAAGGGTAATGTGTTGGCGGGGAGACGAGTGACTGGGGAATATAATGTTTATTTTCCACCGACTTCTGGAGTCTTAAGGGGTTTCAGGACGCCTTGCCTCACCTTGACGGAGTAATTAGTCAACAACAAAGGGTTTCACTATATTACAAGCCGGTACCAATATTTTCAGCAGAGGATCTCGACATATTATACACAAACTATAAGTGAATACAAGTTAGAACACAAGAAGTATAATATAGAAGAAAATCCTTCTTATTCTTTACATGTTATAGTGTCGCGAAAGATAAGAATAATATATTCAAAGAGCCGCCATACAGGTCCATTAAAAGGCTTCAGTAAAAACTGGACATTCACCTTTCTACGAGACTTGACAAGAGATAAGGAATGTTTATGAAAGTAGCTTTACAGAACAATAAACTAAATTTGTCTAAAATATTATACATTAAAGCTAAGTGTACAAAATTTATTCCTTGGTATTGTATGACAGAATCGAACTAACCTGAAATCTACTATAGAAAGGGACACAAGAGGCTCTCCTTAGCCAGTGATGGCAGGCAAGGTCAAGGTTAATTCGATGGTCACTGGAGGACAGCACTATATAAGACCCGGCACAGTAGGTCAGGCATCAGTACTCATCAGCCTCACTCACCATGAAGTTTGTGAGTAGCAAAAATGCTATTATTGGTGTAGTCTTTGTTGTCATGGTTATGTCGTTTTTTTTAATATTATTGTGTTTATTTATAATTTTGCATTATAATAATGGCTGTTTCACCATTTACACCTCTGTTTAATACAAGACTGAACTATTATAATGAAAAACGGAAAAGCAAAATATGTATATCACTCTACTCGATTTTAGATGCTCCTGTTCTTCGTGGCCATCGCCGCCCCCCTGCTCACCCTCAGCGCCCCAGCGGCTCTGGACTCCAGCGAGGAGGTGGAGGTAGTGCCCATCCTGAGGGACGACCGTGTCCACGAGGAGGACGGAAGGTTCAACGTGGAAGTTGAGACTGGCAATGGCATCCGTTTGTCTCAGTCCGGTTCCCCCGACGGTAACAATGGGGCAGTCATCCAGGCTGGACGAGTCTCGTAAGTATATAGAGGAAATATAACTGTTTTATCATATTGTTATTGAAAAATATTTAATTCTGTTTACGTATACATCTTGCGTCTGTAACTAAAAATTATGGTAACAGTCACGTCCCTAATTGATTATAAATAACATTTATTGTAGTCACTATGATTAATTACATCGAACGTAAATGTTTTGAATGTTACAGCTACACCGCCCCTGACGGCACCCCAGTTGAAGTGATATTTGTCGCCAACGAGAACGGCTACCAGCCCCAGTCTGACCTGCTGCCAGTGGCTCCCGAGTTCCCCCACCCAATCCCTCAGTTCGTACTGGACCAGATCGCCTTCGCTGCTGCAGAGGACGCTGCCCGCTCCGAGGACTCAGAGGAGTCTTAAAGCTTCAAAGTCAAATCTGTTTCATCGGCTTTTGATTCCTATAGTGAATTATCTATTACCAACCAATTATATTTATGATATTAATTTTGAAAATAAAACTAACCATGAAACTTGCCTATTTCAATAACTTATCCTGATTCTACTACAACCTACATTTATCTAAGTAAAAGTGGGTTCCGTCGGCCTGGTAGAGTCAGTGTAGATACAGCACACGTCCAAACTGTAAAGCTAGTCACTCAGTTTTATATCTTAGGGGTGACCAGCTCGTGAACCAGGAACCTTACGGCAGGAGATGAACACGGCATCCACTTGGCTACGGCATCCACTTGGCTGCGGCATCCACTTGGCTACGGCATCCAATATCAAGATAACATCCCACGTGTTGATTGTTGCTTAGAGGGTTCATTATAAGCTGCTTTTTTTAAGCACACAATTATTATGTATACTGTATATGTTACTAGCTGGGGAACCCGGCGTTGCCCAGGTTTATTTTTGAGGGGCAGGTCATAGCTCCTGTTCGTGACGCCACTATTATGTGCAATACATAAACTACAATATCTACTACACTTCATCTACAACACTATCATCTACAGTGTCATTTTTTGGTGTAGTCGTCCCCACAGGGCCGGGGGGGGGGGGCTTACGATGAGGCAAATGTCCTCATATTGTATGGCCCCGGGTCACTCCTCCCCTTACATTATTTTGTGGAGCTGAATTAGAGAAGTAACACCCAGATAACAACTCCCAGCTGCAAAGTGTCAGGTCTGTAGGTTTCATGGTGTTAGAGATATGGCACTGACGACTGACCGACTGACACACAGGATCCTTTATAGTTATAGAAAATTTTAATTCTTATCAAATTGTTTGCAGGTAGGCAATTCGTAAATTAATAGCATCAACCGTACGAGTATTCTCCGCTATTTGCTAATAACCATTATTCTGTTGGAGTCGTCCCATAAAATGTCATATTGGTTAAGTTACTGCAGTACAATCGATCTAACTGATCTTATTACTCCAAGATACAGATTCATTCGGGCGGGGAAATGTGCGCCGTCAGTGAGAGAGCCACTGAAGGGTTAATAGTAATGAGTTTTTGTTTTACAAATAAGACATTATTTTCAGATCCTGACACAGAATATTCATCAACAACACCATGGGAGACATCGAGGGATTTTTTGTTTTAAAGGAGGATAAATCTTGAGTACCAGACCTGAAGAAAGTCGACTGCCGGACAGAAGCTGCCAAGACGTGACACACGGGAAGGTTGTCGTCTATTAAACAACAAACTTTTGGTTTTAGATCACGAAACATTTCCCAGCAACTAAGAGCTGTATTACCAAGTAGCTCCTATTTATAATAATAATGCGAGTCTGTGTCTAACATTTATGTATGTGTTAGTACTTTCATAGAAGATTTCGAATAAAAAATTCTCTAAGATATGTTGAAAAATCTGGCAATGATATGATAATGAATTTTTTTATTGGTACATTCAGCATAAATTAGATGAATAACGCATAAGTAAAGTTCTTCGTATATTTATTATAGTTTCAAATAAATACAGTCTGTATGCTAAACAGTGAAATTTTGCTTCAGGTACCCAAGGAGGATGAATGAAATTGTGGTTGAAAGTTTAGGATTCATCAGAGTCCTCGGCGCTGCCGCGGGCAGCGTCCTCTGCAGCAGCGAAGGTGACCCTCCAGTTTTTATAACTATAGTAAACGGGTTTAGAGCACAAGTTGGTGGCCCACCTCTATGGCACCCGTCAAGCCATAGCAACTTATCCGACCTTATATTTACACAACAAGTAATTAATTGTGAAGTTATCCTTTGCTGTAGTGCTCTTTAGGTTACATCTTTCAAGAGAATATATTAGTCGGTATTTTGTCTGAAGTTTATTGACGGTAAGTGACTTGAGGATATGACAATAACAATAAACTAATAAGTATTATTATATAAAAAACCCGCTGTATTCATATCAAAAGGCTCATGAGATGTTTGTGCCTCAACCAATAAATACAACATTGGTAGTACAAATAACATTATTTTGACCTTCCACATCCAATACATATCGTAGTTTTCACCTCTTTTGATAAAATTGGTTGTGTTTAATTCACCTCATAAATACTGTCGTTCTCCTCTTGTTACTTATAATAACATCTACAGAATAGTCAGAGAGACAAAGAAATATTCTTCTTATGGATTATTAACTTTAGCTTTGATTACAGGAAACTCAATGAAGTCATCCATTAATTGTAGAATTCTTTTGGAGAAGGTTTCCAAATATTTACATTTTCACAAATAGTCAGAAATAGCTGCAACAGATATCGAGGTCAGAGAGAAGGTGAGCGAGACCATAACGACCAGTAACATGTCCTTCCTGACCGCATATGATAAAAGAAATACTACGGTTAACAAAAACTGCGGACCCCCAGTGTTGCCAAGAGAGCAAGATGAAGTCCCGCATGTTAAAAAGCTGCTAGAACGCCCAATACATTGTAAGTCCTGCTTTACTGGAATAAGACAGGAAATTTGATTTGGTGTTATTTTATATAGCCGAAGGAAAAAATAATTAGGGAGAAGGAAATTACCTCATTAGCATGTGGCGACGGGTGTGGTCAAGGTCAGGAAGGAAATCGCGGGGATAGAGGGACTATATAAGCCGGGCAGATGTAGTTCATTCACCAGTACTCACCATACACACTCACCATGAAGCTCGTGAGTCTACATCATACTAATAATTGCCTCCTCATAAAATCTTTTAAAAATCCTTAAGGTCTTTATTATCACTTCTGATTGTTATAACATTATATTTAGATTAATTATAAAATAGTTTAACATGTTCCACAAATCTGCAAACAACTTTCACATACAACCAAACATCATAACTTATAATTTTACCTGTAGATGCTACTGTTCGCCGTGGCCATCGCCGCCCCCCAGCTCACCCTCAGCGCCCCAGCGGCTCTGGACTCCAGCGAGGAGGTGGAGGTAGTGCCCATCCTGAGGGACGACCGTGTCCACGAGGAGGACGGAAGGTTCAACGTGGAAGTTGAGACTGGCAATGGCATCCGTTTGTCTCAGTCCGGTTCCCCCGACGGTAACAATGGGGCAGTCATGCAGGCTGGACAATACTCGTAAGTATATAGATGGAGTTACATTTCAACGGGTTAGCCTTTATCAACAGTATGAGTATTGTGTATATTCATTAAATCGCGGATATATTCTAATTTTAATTCTAATTTCAATGTTTATACAGCTACACTGCTCCTGACGGCACTTCAGTTGAAGTAACATTTGTTGCCGACGAGAACGGTTTCCAGCCCCAGTCTGACCTGCTGCCAGTGGCTCCCGCCTTCCCTCACCCAATCCCCCAGTTCGTGCTGGACCAGATCGCCTTCGCTGCTGCAGAGGACGCTGCCCGCGCCAGTGCCGAGGACTCCAAAGAGACTTAAGAGAGGATGTGCATATTCGTCTTTCAGGATTGTTTCAGTGATCGCTATGTGATTATTATATTTATATTTTAAATATACATCTCCAGATTTAAATGTGAATCCTTAAACATCCTACAATTAAAGTTTTCTTAGTTATATTTTAATATTCAATTCATTTTTAATGGGTGGCTTTGGAGTATCCCTTTGAAAATATATCAATACTCATCATGCATCGTAAATACCTCATATGAATCATCGATGTTCTTGTAAGAGTGTGCACGACAGTGCTTGGCGCCTTCCCACAACGGTTAAACCTCCTCACGAGGCTGGCCGCCACCTAGGGGTGAATTTGTTTAAATGTGTAGAAACTGTCGCCAAGACAACAGTCACACTTTAAATTAACGAGGATTGAACAATTCGTGACCTCTAGTGTAAGTCAACGTGTACGCTTTATCATAACTTACCTAACGTTACGAAATCAGTGGTGAAAGATATTCCAGAGGCTTTAACTTCTTAAATACAGAATATCTGACCAAGATTTGTTCCTTTATGCGTGTTCTTCTACCAGCTGTTGTCTCCGTACTGTAGTGTTTCTTGTCCCAGGGAAATATAAGGATTTGTTAATCACCTTCGTTGATTTCGAGATGTTTTCTTAATCAATAGAGTCTATCAGCCACGTGTCCTGGAAACTAGTCACTCTGCTTTATATTTGTTCTTGTTTTTCCAGTATGTGCAAGTAGACATGGACAGATCAGCTGGACAAACACGGCTACGATACATCCTAACGCCCACCTTCACCTAAGTAGCAGAGGTAATACTATTATTATTACTGTTATTAATAAAATAGTAATAGTAATAATGGTGATAGTAGTAGTAGTAGTAGTAGTAGTAAGTTGTTATTCCCGTTACTATCATCACCCTTGTCTTAATTGAGGAGTATTTAACCGTTCTCGTTTAAGACTAAACTGTGTTCCACTATGTACCTGAACACTGAAACTACCGATAAAGAAAATATTAACAATAATATCTAAAAAGAATTAGTTTCATATATCACGAGAAGAAATTAAAGCCAGGAAGGTTTGGCCCATGGAAGGATTATAAGCGACAAAGATGAAATAAGAGCACTTGTAAATACTTCCTAATAATAAGTTTAAATTCTACATTTGAATCCTAGAATGAATATTTATCCATCTTATCTATATGGAGCTTTACACGTTGTTTAGCACCGTACTATTAGTCTGATGGTATACTTAATTTAAGTGAAAATAATGTTTAGCAAGATCTACTGTACAATCTGGTAACAGGAAGTTTTGTTGAAGAGAACTATAGAAAACTACTTAATTTATTTGTAAAACTTAATTTACACTTTATATTGTAAGCTGTAAAACCCTGTTGCTTCCGAATCACTGCAGGGAGATCGTTTCACTTTGATGAGAAGAAATGGCGGCGACAGATCAAGAGTTCTTAGGTGAAATGGTGAATATTATAAGGGTGTTCTCTGGGCAACGTCACCGATTAAAACTTCTTTACTCTTTTTAGTGAGAATGTTTGAAGCTTCAGCGTTAGTTTCAAGGTTAAGATACTAACATATAGACTGCAACATGTTTCTTAGTATGATATTAATTTCTATCACACATGTTATTTTTGTTCCACACACACACACACATACACACACACACACACACACACACACACACACACACACACACACACACATAAACTGAAGTTTTCATCTGTATTTAACTGCCATTTAAATTTTTTCACTGCTTCGTTTTCTGTTTTGTCTTAATAATCAAAGTTATTCCACCAGATCGTAACGGATAGACACATATATCTGGACAAATGATGTAATAACAGAGAAATCATAACACTGAGATTTCACAGTAGGAGGACTGAAGAGGACCGTACGTTTTGGTCTAAATATTCAGGGCTTTTGTTTGTCTGATTATCTCCTCCTAGAGTGGGATTTCAGAGACATTCATATGATTATAAGAAAATGAGAAAACAGTAGAATAATTGATTATCTGTTTAATTTACTTCTTTTGTTCACATATATAAATAATAAATAAATCCTGAAGTTCTCGCATGATAAACGCTACTGAGGAGCGCCGTAGTAGGGGGCAGGGGCGCTGACTTCCTCTGAAGAAGCAACAGCCTCAGCGCGGGCGCGGGCAGCGTCCTCCTCAGCAGCGAAAGCGATCTGGTCCAGCACGAATTGAGGGATTGGGTGGGGGAAGGCGGGAGCCACTGGCAGCAGGTCAGACTGGGGCTGGTAGCCGTTCTCGTCGGCGACGAACTTCACAACGACGTGTGTGCCGTCAGGAGCAGTGTAGCTGTATGTAGGAAATGGGTATAAATACAAAGATAACCATTCACAAAGTGATTAACTTGCAGCAGTTTCACAAATGATTGTTACATTGAATTTTACTATCATTTTCGGTACTTACGAGTATTCTCCAGCTTTAACCACAGCTCCATCGGGACCGTCGGGAGAACCAGACTGGTACAGGACGATGCCATTGCCAGTCTCTACGTCGAAGCTGTACTTGCCATTATCTTCGTGGACACGGTCGTCCCTCAGGATAGGCACCACCTCGACCTCTTCACTGGACTCTTCAATTGGGGTAATAGGGATGTTCCGAGGGGCAGCGACCTCTTCGCTTGTGCCTTCGGGAGGGCCGTAGCTGTACTGGGGGGCGGCGAAGGCCACAGCGGCCAAAGCGGCGATGATCATCTAAAGAGAGAATAAAACATATATTACATCTTTGTTTAAGTGAAACGATAAAACTGTCAGGTGATTTTTATGATATAATATATACTAACAATGAGCAAGTTGTCCTCAGACCAACCCAACTTACAAACTTCATGTTGGCTACAGTTGGGAGATACTGATGACTGATACTCGCCGTCGCTCGTCAGGTCTTATATAGTCCTCTACCCAGAATGTCCCATGTCCTGACCTTGACCCTCCTCTACAACACTCTCCAAAGGGCCAAGAGCTGCTCTATATTTTCTCCTAATTAAAATAGTGATCTTGAATTATGCCGTGAAGCAGCTACATGGCAAATGGCTAATCCATTAACCCCCTTCTGCTCATCTGCATAAACCACACATCTCTTAAACGATTTTACTAATTTTGATAAAACTGGTCAAGTTAGCTAGTTGTTTAATGGTAAAGAAGGATTATTTGACCATGGACACATATTGTCTGTGTACAGTATATGACAACAAGGAGCCATTCAACTGTGGTCAGCACCTTGGATATCATTGAGGACTAGTAAATGGTATCATTGTTTGTTCCGTTTATCAAGAATGTCCTCTGTGTTAAAACTCGGTATCCAGTTTGTCAGTTATATCGACGTTAAATGGGTCAAGATTTTTTCGTGGTTTTGTGCCGTATTTTTTACAGGTGGTCGTCCTTTTAACGTTCTCATAAAAAACAGTTGGTGGCCAGTTTTTGTCGACTAGTCATGTATGGTCAGCCAGGCGGTCTTGAACCTCCTAACTGATCGAACATATGTATAATTATCTAAACCTATGAATATAATTGTGTATTTAATACTAACCTGACAGGTTGAGCCCACAGTGTAAGAGTGAAACTGGGGAAATAATGAAGGTTATTTGTATTTTTTTGCGTTTTTTGACTACATTTCCAATCAGGAATGAAAAGTCAGAACAAGTAAAGAATCTGTGATAATCTCTCATGCATTTTCTATTTTATTGTTTAATGATTTATGTATATAAAAAACTATTAAACTAAAGTAAAATTTATTGACAGTATCCTTACAGCCAACACCGACGCCTTTATATATTATAATTTTTAACTGATATAGAACTTTCTTATAGTGCCTACAGCTGAAGAAATATATACATATATACTGTCAAAAGGTATCATCTACTTCAGTTACACTTAAAATTATTTAGAGTAAGGATCAAGTCTCCTTATCACCATTACGGTAAAAAAAAAATCTTATCGTCAGCGAACATTGAAGAATATTTCCCTCAAGATCCATACACAGATATGAATAACTTTCAACACGACTCTTAAGTTAACCAAAATCACGAGTTGTCTTTAAAAATGTCAATAGATAAAATTTTCAAGATACAATCATAGGATTGTCTGATGGAGTGACCTTCCTTACACAAATTGCCAACAAAGGTCACCTGTCAACCGACCCTAACTTTATTTTAGCCGAATAGTTGATATTCTAGTACGTAAAAAGTGGACAACCCTCCAGAGTGGTCAAGTATGAATTTGTTGGTACGTGTATGAGCCTGTGGTAGAGCAACAATGGAAGGATCCCCCCTAGAAAAACACAATCTATACATCACATAGTAAGGCCTTCTCACCCATAATGGTCTATACATCACATAGTAAGGCCCTCTCAACCATAATGGTCTATACATCACATAGTAAGGCCCTCTCACCCATAATGGTCTATACATCACATAGTAAGGCCCTCTCACCCATAATGGTCTATACATCACATAGTAAGGCCCTCTCACCCATAATAGTCTATACATCACATAGTAAGGCCCTCTCACCCATAATGGTCTATGCATCACATGGTAAGGCCTTCTCACCCATAATGGTCTATGCATCACATGGTAAGGCCCATAATACATCACAGTAATGCTCTCACACCCATAATGGTCTATACATCACATAGTAAGGCCCTCTCACCCATAATGGTCTATACACCACATAGTAAGGCCCTCTCACCCATAATGGTCTATACACCACATAGTAAGGCCCTCTCACCCATAATGGTCTATGCATCACATAGTAAGGCCCTCTCACCCATAATGGTCTATACATCACATAGTAAGGCCCTCTCACCCATAATGGTCTATACATCACATAGTAAGGCCCTCTCACCCATAATGGTCTATACATCACATATAGGCCTTTCACCCATAATGGTCTATACACCACATAGTAAGGCCCTCTCACCCATAATGGTCTATACATCACATAGTAAGGCCCTCTCACCCATAATGGTCTATACATCACATAGTAAGGCCCCTCACCCATAATGGTCTATACATCACATAGTAAGGCCCCTCACCCATACTGGTCTATACATCACATGGTAAGGCCTTCTCACCCATAATGGTCTATACACCACATAGTAAGACCCTCTCACCCATAATGGTCTATACATCACATAGTAAGGCCCTCTCACCCATAATGGTCTATACATCACATAGTAAGGCCCTCTCACCCATAATGGTCTATACATCACATAGTAAGGCCCTCTCACATAGTAAGGTCTATACATCACATGGTAAGGCCTCACCCATACTCTCATCACATAGTAAGGCCCTCTCACCCATGGTAGGGTCTATACACCACATAGTAAGGCCCTCTCACCCATAATGGTCTATGCATCACATAGTAAGGCCCTCTCACCCATAATGGTCTATACAGCAAGGCCCCTCTACATCACATACTCACCCATGGTCTATACATCACATGGCCTCTCACCCATAATGGTCTATACACATAGTAAGGCCCCTCATAATGGTCTATACATCACATAGTAAGGCATAATGGTCTATGCATCACATGGTAAGGCCCTCTCACCCATAATGGTCTATACATCACATAGTAAGGCCCTCTCACCCATAATGGTCTATGCATCACATGGTAAGGCCCTCTCACCCATAATGGTCTATACATCACATAGTAAGGCCCTCTCACCCATAATGGTCTATGCATCACATGGTAAGGCCCTCTCACCCATAATGGTCTATACATCACATAGTAAGGCCCTCTCACCCATAATGGTCTATACATCACATGGTAAGGCCCTCTCACCCATAATGGTCTATACACCACATAGTAAGGGCCTCTCACCCATAATGGTAATTTTCAAATATAATCATAAAACTTGTATTTATTTTTGGTCCACATAGGTTCAGATGCTTTATTACGAGTGAAAGTCTTTGACCTACACTTGAGGACCAGATTTTATGTATAACTCCTTCAGCTCTCAGGATTGGTCATCAACGATAAGGCTGTCTTAAAGATTGATATATTCATTATTTATCTTGACTGTGATAATTATTTCAGTCCTATCTTCAATAAAATATTTCTTTTAAGCCCAATAAACTTCTTCTGTAATGTCACAGGTAGTCAAGAGTTCTTTGAGATATATATTTTTATACAAGATTAAACCCAAAGGACAAAACTATTCCCACCGGTGAGGATAAAAACTCAGCCGGTTGTTAAGTAGCTGTTGAGGGTAACTTTCAGTACGACATTATAAAAAGTAGACCACTTACTCACAGTCAAATATGTAGCATACCTTCAGGGTAAATACTATGGCTGTGAGGGTGTTGTAGGGGAGGGCCAAGGTCATGACATTGGACGGTGTGGGTACCGGACTACATAAGACCTGACGGCAAGTACCAGTCATCATTATCTCCCTACTCGAACAAACATGAAGTTTGTAAGTAGTGGTGTTTGAAAGATATCTGCTTGTCATTGACCTATATAAGAATATACAATAATGTGCTGTTATTCTGTCATTTCACATTTTCAAAACTATGATGTTTTGTTTCTTTTCTTTTAGTTGATCATCGCCGCTGTAGCCGCTGTGACCGTCGCCGCCCCTCAGTACAGCTACGGCCCTCCTCCCAATGACTCAAGCGAAGAGGTTGAGGTGGTGCCTATCCTGAGGGACGACCGTGTCCATGAAGAAGATGGCAGGTACAACCTCCACGTGGAGACTGGCAACGGCATCGTTCTGTCCCAGTCTGGCTCTCCCGACGGTCCTGATGGAGCTGTGGTTAAAGCTGGATCGTACTCGTAAGTATCGAAATGTTTCATATTAGAAACCCTCCCAAGATTTCATTGTCATATTTTACAAATATACCCATTTTCACATATTATTTTAAAAGTCTTATTAAGTGTGTTTTACGGCTATATAAAAACTATCATTCCTTAGTATGCATAACTTGAATGGTCTATGATGAGTAGTTACTTGCGTTCACAGTCAATTTTTCACAACAGCTACACTGCTCCTGACGGCACTCTGGTCGATGTTAAGTTCGTCGCCGACGAGAACGGCTTCCAGCCCCAGTCTGACGTGCTGCCAGTGGCTCCCGCCTTCCCCCACCCAATCCCTCAGTTCGTGCTGGACCAGATCGCCTTCGCTGCTGAGGAGGACGCTGCCCGCGCCCGCGCTGAGGCCGCTGTTTCCTCAGAGGAAGTCAGCGCCCCTGCCCCCAACTACGGCGTCCCTCAGTAACTGATACACTGAGAGAAATTCAGGATTTATTTATTGCTCATATAATTTTAACAAATTATTAAATTACACTGAAATCTGGATGTTTTAATTAACCCTCGTATATCCACCATTGTTTACATCCACCATAATTATTACACTAGGATGTAAATCATTACAGTCATGAAGTGTTTCTATATGAATTTAAGACACGCTGCCAGAAAATATGGTCATGTTGGTGGTATTGGCAGAAAAATTCGAGTTAAATGCATTTAGGTTTTAGAGTAATGTTTTCGTGAACATTCTGTTGTTTTAGTTGATTGGTGTCCCCTTTAAGTGGTTATTCGCATCAGGTCTTCTCTCTTATACCGTCATTGCGGTTCTAACAATAAACCTTAATAGCGTCAACATTTCACGCCTGGGACATATCTTAGAAGAGCTACACTTCTTGACATCCAGAAAGACCAATAAACAGCTAGTCCCCCTTTTACCTTTTCGCATCTCTTTGGCAAAATAGCGCAAAGATATTTTTTATGTTTTTGTAAAGAATCGTCATAGGAAGGAGATTTCGTATTTCTGTTATGTTTATATATGAAAATTTAACACTGAGATACACTAATTTCAGTCTTTGGCGAATTGAATACATGAGTGGTAACATACAAAACTTTTATGTGAATTTCCGTAGAGTTTCATCACCTTTTAGCCGATACAAATATCTTTCACATCGAGTCACTTGTTTCTACGTTTTCTATTAGATGAACAGTAAAGGAACACAATGATGGATGACTGATATGATATAGTAGATAAATTAACGATAACTATATGATAAGAAGATGTCGATAATCTTAAAATTGAATGTCCTTTTGGGTTTGTTACTCGCATTATCCAAAAAAAAAATATTACTATGAAAAACAGCAACAAGGCCAATACATAAAAGACGTTTACCATTCAAAAGTAACTGATGAAGTAATTAATATGAATCTCCGCTTTTCTATCTCTTCAAGAAATCAAAACTCCGTCAAAGAGGCAAAACCAGAGGCAATTGTTCATATAGTGAAGAGAAGCTCAGAACAACACCGCGTTAAGGGCGAGATCGCAATCACACCTGTGGAAGGCGATTATAAAAGACCTGAGAGTGATGCCCCGCCCTCACAACAACTCTTACGCCCCGCCCTTGATGTTGGTAAGTACAGAATACTTCCATTTACCCTCTACATGGAGTTTCCTTTCTGAACAAATCCAATTTTATATCAGTATTTCTTCATTTCTTTGGACTCCTTTATGGAACACATAATCTTATAGCTTGTATATCATCTTCATGGGTTCGCTTCTCTCAAATATAATAGTTATATCATTATATGCATTAATATCTAATAAGCCAAATACAGGGTAGATGTAGTTCTTTCTCTTTATATTATCGTTCTCTGGCATTTTATTTTTTATGGAGATGTGTAGGAACGAAATGTTTATGTGAGAGAAAGAGAGAGAGTTAAATTGGTAATTGTTTCAATGCTCATTTTACTACAGTGAAATTTTACGTGCTCAGAAGGGACGCTCCACACAGAGGCATCCCTAGAATATTATTGTTTAGGTTCTTTCTCCTTGGGAAGGAGGAAAAGGTGGAGTTGCTGTTATATTATGGTAACTCACTGTGTCCTATTGGTGAGAGGGAAGTGAGCAATAAGGGAAAGTTCATATAAGAAAAACATGTTTATGAAACCAATATAATCTCTAAGTGATCCTCGCTGCCTTGGTCGCCTTGACCACCGCTGCTCCCCAGTACAACTACAGTGGCTCTGATGAAGACTCCAGCGAGAGTAAGGAAGTGGTGCCCATACTGAGAGACGACCGAGTCCTTGGCAACGATGGTAGTTACAACTTCGACGTGGAGACTGGCAACGGCATCGTCCTGTCACGATCTGGTTCTCCCGACGGTCCTGATGATTCAGTGGTCATATCTGGACAATACTCGCGAGTACCCAAATTAATGAAATGCTCCTCAAATCACCAACTTATAAAACAAATATAATCTATACGATTTGCTTAGTTAATGCTGAACACAATATTATTTCTAACCATTTTTCTCCACAGCTACACTGCTCCTGACGGCACTCCCGTCGTTGTGAAGTTCGTCGCCGACGAGAACGGCTACCAGCCCCAGTCTGACCTGCTGCCAGTGGCTCCCGAGTTACCCCACCCAGTCCCTCAGTTCGTGCTGGACCAGATCGCCTTCGCTGCTGCAGAGGACGCTGCTCGCTCCCAGGAATCAGATGAGGTCCCCCACCACACCTACGGTATCGCCGAGTAGCGGGTCAGAAGAACAACGTTGTCTAATGTATTTATTATATAATATTAAAACAATATAATGTGTCACTATTTTTTGTTGCTTTCTTACCCAGACTCTGATGTAACTATACATGAAAGTCGCTCGGTATCAGAATGTTAGGAGTTAGTTTATTTTATCAGTACTAAGAAAGAATATATTTACTTCTAAAAGGCGTTTGATGTGTATTGTAGAAACAAAGACTTAATGATGGAACTTCAAGACTCGTATCTCTTCTGTTAAAACAACTGAGGTAAGTCCGCCTACCCGCCCGAGTATCCGAGCTGCTTGTTTTACCCATAGATCGCCGGTAGTCTTAATACTCATTTGGTTTTAGTACAGATTCAAACAGAGGTGTAGACGAACCTACTCCTGAGTGTGTATAAACCTCAAAATCAAATTCTATCTGCCATATCGAAGTACTTAATGCACGTTATTCTTAAATAAGTTTTAAGTTTCCTTAATTATTAAATAAGAATCCTGAGTCACTAAGAACATGGATATAAGGAGTGAGTATAACATCAGGGTAAAATTAGTATGAGGGTGTCCCACTTTTGTAACTGGAAGGGCGGGGGTAGGATCACTTGGGTCGTAAGTCTGTGTTCGTGGCGACTACTACATAATCTAATAAATTTCGGCGAGACAGAAACGCTCCTTTAAAACTACAAGTGAGGGTAGCGAGATAGTCTGTTGCCAGGTAGGGAACCTTCTATTAACAGTTTTTGTTGGTGTGCAAAAAGGTGACCAGGTACTGAGGCTACTACATGGAGTGTCTCTTCGGGGTGAACATTAGGGTCATAAGAGTTTTCTAGGGGAGGTCGAAGGTCCAGAGACTATATAAGACCTGGCGGCGAGGATCAGACATCAGTATCTTTCAACTGCAGCCAACATGAAGTTTGTAAGTAGCTCAGCGATCAATATTTGACTTGGAAAGATACTGTATGGAAACTGCGATACTTTTTTATTTTCTTTGAGAAAGTTCATAATTTGTTTTTTGTCTTTCTATTTAGATGATCATCATCGCTGTGGTCGCTGTGGCCGTTGCCGCCCCTCAGTACAGGTACGCCTTCCAGTCTGAAGAATCTAGTGAGGAGGCTGACGATTCTCAGTATGAAGACAGCGACTCTTTCGAAGATTCTAGTGAAGAGATCGCTGCCCCTCAATATACCTACGGTGCCTCTTCTGAAGAGTCCAGTGAAGAGTCCAGTGAAGAGGTCGAGGTAGTTCCTATCTTGAGGGACGACCGTGTCCACGAAGAAGATGGCACGTACAGCCTTGACGTGGAGACTGGCAATGGCATCATCCTGTCTCAGTCTGGTTCTCCCAGTGGCCCTGATGGCTCTGTGGTCAAGGCTGGAGGATACTCGTAAGTAACGGAATTATAGGATAATTCATAATTATATCCTTCCCATATTTTACACCTGCATGGCATTTGTTGAGTAACTAGAAAATGCTACGCTTCAAACTCACATGTCCAACCAATTTGTTCACAGGTACGCTGCTCCTGACGGCACTCCCGTAGTTGTCAAGTTCATTGCCGACGAAAACGGCTACCAGCCCCAGTCTGACCTACTGCCAGTGGCTCCCGCCTTCCCCCACCCAATACCTCAGTTCGTGCTGGACCAGATCGCCTTCGCTGCTGAGGAGGACGCTGCCCGCGCCCGAGCTGAGGCTGCTGTTTCCTCAGAAGAAATCAGTTCCCCTGTCCGATACTATGGCGCCCCTCAGTAACTGCTATGATGTGGACACCTCAATATTTATTTATTTTATGCTTATTTGAAGGAAAGAAATAAATTATAAAGAAACTTGGATATTTCTCTTATTTTTTCACACATCCACCTGTGGCACATTAACCGTAAATAAGAATGGTCAACCCACTTCTGCAGCATCAAAATCTTTTTTTTTTTTTATTCTTTCGTGACAATTTATTATACACAGTACAGTAGCTAGTAGAAAAACCCAAAAGGTATTTTTGTTAAGAAAATATGTTAGTATCCCTCTGTTTGAATTCGTAAAAACAAATGATTTTTCATCGCGAATTTTTCTAAAGAAGAAAATTAACAGGAGATGGACTTCAGAGTGCTAAGACGCAAAATACAATGGAAATGACAATATATTTTCTATAAAGAGCACAACCACAACCACGAGTAGTGATGACGTCATAGATGAGTGAGTTTCATCAATAATGGAAACGTTTAATTTAAAACTGAGAAGCGCTGCCAGACGGAAACAAACTGTACATAATGAAGACAATAAAACCCCCTGTATATGAAACTGAAACGAACACGTAAAGAAACGATTATTTTGTTGAACTAGAATTAAGTTATGCAAATCAGTTATCATCAGGATCCCTCAATATAAACTTTGACCTATAGATAAAAACTCTAAACTTGCATCTAGTTTATTCACGGAGTTTGTAAATACTAGCAAATGTTCATCACCGGAGACCTAACTTACCTGACATAAATTAATAAACCAGCAATATGAAGAACGGCTGATTCTGTAGCTATGATTAACACTTTATTAACTTAAACTATTGTAAACTGAGCCTACATGTGGCAGAGGAACACACGAGTCTACTAGTTCATCTTAGTAAATAGGAAGGAATATTGAGTGATATAAGCATTGTTCTCTCATTAGTAAAAAAGACCAATCTAGGTTGTGTTATATTTAGTATATGTTGTATGAAAATATAACACAATACAGTTTTACTTATATCGATCCCGCGTGTAGATCTAAAAAATCGAGCACTTGATAATTCCACGAACATTCTAAATTTCCACGTCAGTACAAATGGAATATGATTTTTTTATAGAATTAATGTGACTTCTTTGTTATTGATTAAGTAGGAAAACAAGTTAGCGGAATTTAAAGATTCTGAATCCCGAGCACAAGACAACATTCAATCTTGAGAGGGTAGCCAGTCACGTATAGTGCTGCTGGCTCACTTAAATTGTATTGAACCTATTTTGATACAGCCTGAGAAGGTTATAATAAGTAAATGTGGTAGACTAAAACAGAATATAAAACATTTTAGTATTTATCTGTTAGTAAGATGAGTCAGTGAACAAGTGGAGTTTATGGGTGCTGAGACCTGCACACGTAACAAGCGTAAATAAAATAGGCGTAACAATTATTTAAACATTATTTGTTCACCAGCCAGACAAACCCACACAGCTAAAACTGACCTCTACTTAATACCGTTAAAAGTAAATGAGCTAGTTACCAGGTGGTTGTTTAAGGGCAACTTTCATCATGAGTCTATTTTTTCATTAGCGTGTAAAAAGTAAACTTGTTTCTGACGATGCAACAGATGGTATTCCTTCAGGGTAAATATTATAGCCGTGAGGGTGTTGTAGGGGAGGGCCAAGGTCATGAAATTGGACGGTGTGGGTACCGGACTATATAAGACCTGACGGCGAGTACCAGTCATCAGTATCTCCCTACTCGAACCAACATGAAGTTTGTAAGTAGTGTGGAGCAAAAGCTATGTTGTTAATATTTGACAAATGTAGTTATAGAAACTGTGACGGTTTATTACCTGAATTAACAATTAACATTTTCTATGTTTCTCTCTGTTTAGTTGATCATCGCCGCTGTAGCCGCTGTGGCCGTCGCCGCCCCTCAGTACAGCTACGGCCCTCCTCCCAATGACTCAAGCGAAGAGGTTGAGGTAGTGCCTATCCTGAGGGACGACCGTGTCCATGAAGAAGATGGCAGGTACAACCTCCACGTGGAGACTGGCAACGGCATCGTCCTGTCCCAGTCTGGCTCTCCCGACGGTCCTGATGGAGCTGTGGTTAAAACTGGAGAATACTCGTAAGTATCTTAATTTATAGGAACAGTCAATACATTTTTTATATATATACGATTATTACAAGGTGTTATTTGTGCGGGTGAGGAGTAGAAGGTTTACCTACACATTTCCCAACAATCTTTTCACAGCTACACTGCTCCTGACGGCACTCCCGTCGTTGTGAAGTTCGTCGCCGACGAGAACGGCTACCAGCCCCAGTCTGACCTGCTGCCAGTGGCTCCCGCCTTCCCCCACCCAATCCCTCAGTTCGTGCTGGACCAGATCGCCTTCGCTGCCGAGGAGGACGCTGCCCGGGCCCGTGGTGAGGCTGTTGCTTCCTCAGAGGAAGTCAGCGCCCCTGCCCGGTACTACGGCTCCCCTCAGTAACCGTTATGATGCCGACACTTCAGGATTTATTTATTGCATATATATTTGAACAAAATACATAATTACATTGAATCTCGGGTGATTTACTTTACCTTCTCATATCCAACAATTGCGTATAACGTTAATGCCAATGAACACCTTTTGAAAAAATATATATATTTTTTAATTTATTATTGCTATGACAGATCTGTGAGGATTCAGAAATATTTTAACTAAACGGGAGGTATAGTTATCCCGTCGAAATTAGAGAAGACAAATATTTAACTCTTCCTTTCGTTGGGTTCTTGAAAGTTGAAAGTTGTTTGGGGAATACTGGTCACTTCGCCGTTAGGCTATTTCGGCCGAAGCTGTTTGTTTCCTGAGTCATTTTCTTTGGACTTCTTTCTTTTGTTCTTTTTACTTTTCAATTGGCATTCTTCTTTCTTGGTCTTGTTCTGGTATATTCTCATAAACGTCTAAAAACGGTGATGATGTTAATGTTACTAAATCGTTTTCTTCGGTCTTGTTTAATTCTGGTTTCTTTTCTGTGGTCTTCTTGGGGTCTTGATTTTTTTTTCTGTCTTGTTGGGGTCTTGATTCTTCTTTTCTTCGGTCTTCACTACAAGAAGAACCTCCTTGTGGCTCAGTTTTCCTTGGTTCACATCTCAGTCACTCTACACTCCTCCCTCCACTTGGGACACTCCCGGTCGGAGGAGGAGTGAGGGCCACCACAAGCTGAGCATTTCTTGGCGGCCACCGAGTAGTTGGTGTGCTGGTGCCCGGGTGTCCTGCAACTGCAACAGACCTCCCGAGCTCGACACTTCCCCGCCAGATGGCCATACCTCTGGCATTTGTAACACCTTGTTGGTCTTCTTTCATATGGTCTTACTGGGATGTTCTCCCATCCCAGCAATACGGTGCTTGGTAGATTCTTGGGGTAGCCAACCAGTGCACTTGTCAGCTTCCGTACTATTGAGAGCTGGTCTCCGATCAGCTCGGCCAGTTCTTCTTTTTCAAGGTGTTCTATCTCGGTGTGGGAGATGACTCCCAACACCAAGTTGTCCTCTGTGCGAGCTTCCACTAGTATCTGGATCCTTTTATGTTGGCTCTTTGCTGGGCCTGTCCCCATTCCGCGAAGGTGACGATAAGGCCACCACTCACTGGTCTGCGGACGACCCTTGTCACCCCCCTGATTCCAAAGGAGTCAAAAAACTTCCTTATGACAAGGAGATTTAGTTGCTTGCGCGAAGTGCATGTGACTGGATACAGTCTTACGACCTTCGCCTGGTCACAGGTCAGCATCGTCAGGTTCACGTAGTACCTCGGGAGCAAAGAAGATCTTGCCTCTCCGAGGTGCAGTGTTTAGTGTGTTCTTGAGTAACATAACTGTTTGCCATGTAACGTTTTCAAAGACTGGTTAATCTCAGATATTGGTGAAGGAAAACCAACAAGTAAAATCACAATTTGATTAATATAAACTAATCAAAATACAGACAAGAAACAATAATGACAAAATAACTAAATAGGAAGTTTGCTCAGTTCGAAAATTTAGCAGTTGACAAAACAACACTATTAATCTACAATTAAATGATTACAATATACAGTACTTAACCTAACTGGAGAAGGAATACTTATAACACAAGTTAAAACAATACAAATAACAATGTACCCATCACTATGGAGGGGAGGGAGGTGAGACCCACAGCCGGCAGCCATACTGTCCACAGACCACAATCTGACTGACTGTTCCCGGGTGGTTACCCCAACACCAAACCTCTAATGAAAGAGTCAAAGCATTAAGACAGTCCAGTGTGGCGACTCTTGGCAGTCCTCACCATCTTTTACTTAAGTAATAGATGGCGACTGTCTTAACAATGTAGAGTGGAAAAATCCCAATGGAAACAGAATAATATGTGTTAATAATATCACCCAAGGAAACATATTCTTAGTTCTTCTCTGGATTATATTTTGGGAATGTTTCTTGAAGAGATCAATAAACACATCTTCACCTTTTTTTTAAATCTAAAACCTTTACTTCATAAAGGAATGTATTACTGTTTGCTTAAT
This sequence comes from Homarus americanus, assembly GCF_018991925.1. Taxonomy (NCBI): domain Eukaryota; kingdom Metazoa; phylum Arthropoda; class Malacostraca; order Decapoda; family Nephropidae; genus Homarus; species Homarus americanus. Next base: position 3,103,900 of record NW_024723541.1, read on the forward strand.
GCTGATAATATGTAACTTCCTGTCATAAAAGATCGACGACACAACTTTCTCTCTCGTTATATGAAAATGGATTTGCTTTCTCACAGATATTTCATGTGAATTATAAATTGAAAGAACAAAATGTTTACAAGAGGATATTTTCAATGGCGTGAACGTTATTGATATAAATAACACATACAGTATATTGCAAATGAGCAATTATTGGATAAGAGAAAGTAAAATAAATCATCCGAGTTTCAGTGTAATATATTTATTTTGATCAAATATGTATGTAATAAATAAATCCTGAAATGCACATAGTATATCATTTACTGAGGGGAGCCGTAGTACCGGGCAGGGGCGCTGACTTCCTCTGAGGAAACAGAGCGGGCGCGGGCAGCGTCCTCCTCAGCAGCGAAAGCGATCTGGTCCAGCACGAACTGAGGGATTGGGTGGGGGAAGGCGGGTGCCACTGGCAGCAAGTCAGACTGGGGCTGGTAGCCGTTTTCGTCGGCGACGAACTTCACAACGACGGGAGTGCCGTCAGGAGCAGTGTAGCTGTGAAAAGATTGTTGGGAAATGTGTAGGTAAACTTTCTACTACTCACCCGCACAAATAACACCTTGTAATAATCGTATATATATAAAAAATGTATTGACTGTTCCTATAAATTAAGATACTTACGAGTATTCTCCAGTTTTAACCACAGCTCCATCAGGACCGTCGGGAGAGCCAGACTGGGACAGGACGATGCCGTTGCCAGTCTCCACGTGGAGGTTGTACCTGCCATCTTCTTCATGGACACGGTCGTCCCTCAGGATAGGCACTACCTCAACCTCTTCGCTTGAGTCATTGGGAGGAGGGCCGTAGCTGTACTGAGGGGCGGCGACGGCCACAGCGGCTACAGCGGCGATGATCAACTAAACAGAGAGAAACATAGAAAATGTTAATTGTTAATTCAGGTAATAAACCGTCACAGTTTCTATAACTACATTTGTCAAATATTAACAACATAGCTTTTGCTCCACACTACTTACAAACTTCATGTTGGTTCGAGTAGGGAGATACTGATGACTGGTACTCGCCGTCAGGTCTTATATAGTCCGGTACCCACACCGTCCAATTTCATGACCTTGGCCCTCCCCTACAACACCCTCACGGCCATAATATTTACCCTGAAGGAATACCATCTGTTGCATCGTCAGAAACAAGTTTACTTTTTACACGCTAATGAAAAAATAGACTCATGATGAAAGTTGCCCTTAAACAACCACCTGGTAACTAGCTCATTTACTTTTAACGGTATTAAGTAGAGGTCAGTTTTAGCTGTGTGGGTTTGTCTGGCTGGTGAACAAATAATGTTTAAATAATTGTTACGCCTATTTTATTTACGCGTGTTACGTGTGCAGGTCTCAGCACCCATAAACTCCACTTGTTCACTGACTCCCTCAATAACAGATATAGATTTTATTTATTGTCTATATAATTGTTTCAGTTTACCAAAGACACTTTTACAGCCTTTCCGTGCTATATCAAACTAAGTTCAACAAAATCTAAGGGTGCCAACAGCTCTAAACGTGACTACCTTTCGTGTCGTGGCGGATCAATGTTTGAATTCCTTCACAAAAGAGTTTAAAATGGTATTGTCAGATGCTGGGGATTATACTATAGTCTTAATTCTACGTTGTTGTTTCTCACTCAGTCAGATTTAATTTGCAACGTGTCCAGCGACTACTTTAGTACATACAGACGAAAGTGTATGTACAGTATCATCAAGTACTTCTGCTTTCTGTTTATCAGTGCGGGTCGTTCCTCTCCTTCGTCTTCACCTGCAAGCCAGAACCCGACTCAAGACTTTGTTTCGAATTATTCACATTTTCTGAAACTCTTTGGGCTGGATTACAGTATTGGGTTGACCATTCATATATAGGTTAATGTGCAACTGGTGGATTTGCGAAAAAGAAACATCCAAGTTTCTTTAATAATTTATTTCTTCCATTCAAATAAGCGTAAAATAAATAAATATTGAGGTGTCCACATCTTAACAGTTACTGAGGGGCGTCATAGTACCGGACAGGGGAGCTGACTTCCTCTGAGGAAACAGCAGCCACAGCACGTTCACGGGCAGCGTCCTCCTCAGCAGCGAAGGCGATCTGGTCCAGCACGAACTGAGGGATTGGGTGGGGGAAGGCGGGAGCCACTGGCAGCAGGTCAGACTCGGGCTGGAAGCCGTTCTCGTCGGCGACGAACTTCACAACGACGGGAGTGCCGTCAGGAGCAGTGTAGCTGTGGATAAAAATTTTCGGTAATAGGATTGAATTAGTATTTACCGATTACATCATAGAGAGCATTTTCGTTTTATAAGTAGACTGTTTGAGGAGCATTTCATTAATTTGGGTACTCGCGAGTATTGTCCAGATATGACCACTGAATCATCAGGACCGTCGGGAGAACCAGATCGTAACAGGACGATGCCGTTGCCAGTCTCCGCGTCGAAGTTGTAACTACCATCGTTGCCAAGGACTCGGTCGTCTCTCAGTATGGGCACCACTTCATTACTCTCGCTGGAGTCTTCATCAGAGCCACTGTAGTTGTACTGGGGAGCAGCGGTGGTCAAGGCGACCAAGGCAGCGAGGATCACTTAGAGATTATATTGGTTTCATAAACATGTTTTTCTTATATGAACTTTCCCATATTGCTCACTTCCCTCTCACCAATAGGACACAGTGAGTTACCATAATATAACAGCAACTCCACCTTTTCCTCCTTCCCAAGGAGAAAGAACCTAAACAATAATATTCTAGGGATGCCTCTGTGTGGAGCGTCCCTTCTGAGCACGTAAAATTTCATTGCTGTACAATGTGTATTGAAAAATATACTGATATAATATTATATTTGTTGAGAAAGAACTTCTGTATAAGGCAAGTGTAAGTATGGTATACTTACCAACATGATTGCGTAGGAGTTGTTGTGAGGTGAAGCGTCACTGTCACGTCTTTTATAGTCGTCTTCCACAGGTGTGATTGCAACCTTGCCCTTAACGTGGCATCGTTGAGGGCTTCCCTTCACTAAGCCTCTTTAACGAAGTTTCGATTTCTTAAAGTTAAAGTATATTTATTTTCATTAATTTAGGGCCAATCATATTTTCCACTATTCTGTTCACCAGTTATGTTTATCACTGTACTGAACCTATGTGTCATTTTACATTCTAATCCGGTTTTCATTATCATACCACCTTTAGACTTCGTTTCCTTTGACGCCAGCCTTGCCATTTGTAATCTTGGCGACGATTAACTCAGCGTGAGGAAATGTGGCGAGAGGATTATCAACACGAGTGACACCCTGCAGGAGTTAGTGACAGCCTCACTACGTACAGGTGCTGCTGAGCCGTATAACAGGTAATATAGACGGTACATATTAGTTATATATATATATATTGTTTGTTTTTGTTGGTATATAAGATGTAATTGCCTGTAAACTAGTTTGTCATGCATTCCCTTACACGCTATAGTATGGTGGTCAGGTTAAAGATCATTTCATGCTTAAGACTGACACGAAAATTGTAATATAACTGTTTCAGGTTGTTACGAACCCCGCCACCAATTGTCATGATCTACCTACCCAGCACCACGAGCATCGCCATCTAGGGACGAAACACGAGTATGACTCGTCTTAGTTACCACTCCGGGGTTTCCCTTCTCCATATCCTGGTTGTTGCGTCACCTCCTCAAAGTCTTCTTTGTCAGCTCCAATTCGAGAACAGAGCAGTTCACTCTGGGAAGTGACCACAGGATCACCTATCTTGGAAACCTACGGCGCAGTGACTACCTACCGTCTTCTACAATACTCAGCCTTACTCGTCAGCCATCTCAGCTCCGCACTTAAGTATTTGTAATCTTATATTGCCTCCCCCACGTCCACTTGCTTCAAAATTGTATGTTGTATAAATATGTATATACTGTTAATGTTTATGTTAAGTATGGTTAAGGGTAAATTATAGAAAGCTGAATATTTTGTTAAGGAATTTATGGTACTTTATTATACACAACAAAAACTCGCATCCTTTGTCTACCCTTTTATAGTCCGATTGTCTTTGTTTTTTATTTTGTTGTTACCTGTTGGGATCTGGGTAGACTTTTAACTATATTCTAAATCCCCAACTCGTAACAAGGTACATTATTTTGGTTTTATTGAATAGTTTTGTGCTATATCTTGTTTCATGTAATAATAATCTTATGATTTGATGCCAAGGGACAGAAAGTTAGGGATACAATTATAAAATATATAAAGCCAATCTTATTAGTAGCAGGATAGTTTAGATGGGCTTTAGAGGGGTATTGTGAAGTGTGTGTGGTTTTCTTCAATGGACAGCAAGGGAGTTTATTTAATCATAACTGACGGAACAATCGAAAATAATTACGATAATCGGTCAATTCCAAAACACTCGGACCGATCTGAATTTTGTCATATTTCCGTGATATTTTAGAGTCTTGAATGATTATAAATGTAGTCATCGATTTTGTCTGTCGTCGATTCAAGGACACCGAGAGATTCACATCATTAATCTGTTGTAGTCGTTATGCTCTTAGAAAACTATTTACTCTGCATGAACTTCTCATAAAATAAATAATACAAATCTTAGAGCTGTTAAGTTACTTCCTATAACATTATTTTCAACAGGTTTTCACAGATGGTGCTAAAATGTAATCACAGAAACGCGAGACTTATCGTTGCACATAGTAACCTAATTTCGGTAAAACTCCTAAAGATACCTGTACCAACACGTGTAAGCGACTTGGATATTACAGCGAAGACTTTCACATATGTAATAATAATAATAATAATAGTAATATCATAACAAAATTTATGAAATACAGGTAATAATATTTATGGGAAGAAAAATTAGTCAAACATTTAAGAATTATTTATTATTTATTTATTTCAGAATAAATAGATTAATTACATATGAACACTACACAAGTCATTCTTAGAAGCCAGAGTTCTTAAGGGGCGCCGTAGGTGAAGGAAGGAGCCTCAACGGACTCGTCAGAGCCGCGGGCAGCGTCTTCTGCAGCAGCGAAGGCGATCTGGTCCAGCACGAACTGAGGGATTGGGTGGGGGAACTCGGGAGCCACTGGCAGCAGGTCAGACTGGGGCTGGTAGCCGTTCTCGTCGGCGACGAACTTCACGTAAACTGGGGTGCCGTCAGGAGCAGTGTAGCTGTGATACATATAGGAATTATATTAAATAGAACTTATTCTTCATTTTCATACATTCATTGAATATCTCAGACACTCAGTCTTCCTTGATCACATTATAGATATACTCACGAATAGCTTCCAGACTTCACTATGGCGCCATCAGGACCGTCAGGAGAGCCAGCCTGGGACAGGACGATACCGTCGCCAGTCTCCACGTCGACGCTGTACCTGCCGTCGTCCTCGTGAACACGGACGTCCTTCAGGATGGCCACATGCTCTGCACTCTCTTCGGAATGAGCGTAGTCAGGCTTGGGTGCGGCGACAGCCACAGCGGCCAGGGCGGCGAGGATCACCTTGGCACAAGCATCATAAAGGTAAGTAATGGCTATGACTGCCTCTGTGAGCATCTGTTTATTTTGCAAATCATTATTCTAAGCCTTTTCATACCTAAAAATTTTGCATGTCATGTGATGGAAATTATCCACACATATTTCACAGGCTAATTAATATATCTTGAGGTACTCTCCATATCAGTTAATCCCTGTTAATCGTCCCTACACATACGTCAGAAATTAAAAGATGCTGATAATACTGTATTCCAATTTTCAATACACCCCGAATTGTCCCAGAGTTTATTTTATATATTTAACTCTTTACGAATATCAGACTAATAAGATTTATAGGACACTGTTGAAGAAGCTCCATCACTTACAAACTTCATGGTGAGTGTGCTTGATGAAACTGATGCTGAACTCCGTGTTGCCCAGTCTTTTATAGCGGCAGTGTAGCAATGTCCTCCTGTGAGTGTGGCTGGGGCAGGTTTTATCACCAGCAAACATGTCCCTGACATTTGTTTATCAATCAGATTGACCAAATACATTAATCAGTATTGCCTCGTCAATGACTTTTAATACTCTCATTGTGCGAGTATAGAGGCCTGAGGTATAAATTTGTTCTCTTATTGATGTTTGGGAAATTATCAGTCTGCTTCTAATGTTAAGAAAAATTCTCCCCCTCCTTCACTGAACTGGTTTGTTTATAATGATCAACTTCGGGTTTAGCTCTCCATCTCCTGCCAGTCTTCTGCTGTGATCCGTATGTGGCCTCTGACGACCTACTCCTTATTTTATAGACCTTTAACTGTGTCGCACAAGATTCCCTTCTCAACATCTAATCTATTTCCGTGCTATAGTTTCCGCCCATTTCAATAATACTTCGTACTTGAAGCAGTGATTTTATCCTATTCATGTCGTGGTTTTATGTGTACACCTACCTTACATCTTTCTATGTTTCTTTAAGTATTTTAGGATTGCTGTACGAGTATCGTGTCCATTATTCACCGCTGGTTGTAGATAACGCAAACACATCCCAAACATAGTGGTTCCCCGCAATCAGTAACGAAGGTTTTTTATAGAGTATTTCAAATAATTTGTTGATTTTGCAAAATTGATTTTCGTGATATAATGTTCGTAGGTGCGCGCGCGTGTTTTTACGCTACATTAGTGATGTTCGCCGATTAAGCTTTAAAAAGTCGACTTGACATTTTTACCATGTAAGGATAACTTTATATTTTGATTGCCACAACTCGATGGGAATTTATTCGTATGTGATAAGTCTTGGCCTGCTTAATTTAAAGCCTTTGATTACCATCATAAAGTAACCAAATTATACCTAGGTTAGGTTAGGTTAGGTTCGGTCCATTATGTAGTTATTTATATGTATTTTGATTATATGCTCACTTTTTTTAACAGAATTGCACAATCATGGAAAGATGAATCATTAATTTGAATAATTACCATAAGGTAAATAATGTTCTTAGTTTCTCGGCCAGTTTTAGCAGCAATGTTGGAGAATGGAAGTGTGAAAGGCCACAATTATTGATTACAAACTCGAAACGTTTGGAGGTTACTTGAGACTGTGTGTGTGTGTGACAAGAGCAGCAGATCGACACTTGATAAAGAGATCCCCTACCGGTTAACACGATACAACTCAACGATGCAAAACGAAATCCATCATAAGTCGATTAAATTAGGAAGTTAGGGCACTGGAGGGGAATGAATGATCAAAGCGGAAGATCGTTCAGAAAGCTAGGAAGGTGTCGGAACTGATTTATTAAGTCTAGGCTGATAAAGCAAAAGTCAAGAGAGAGAGAATAGGGAAAGGAGAGAGAAAGGAAAACTCAAAGAAACAAAACTAATGAGGGTAAGGGAAAAATTTTCTCAGTGAAAAACAAATCCGAAATCTCTTGTAAATTTTCTTGGTATCCATCTGACTATCTGCATAAAACAGTAAAAAATGAAATGACTTCAAAAACAATAACTATCCAATAATGATTAAAACTTGGGTGTAACCTGATTAATTAGCAAATGTCAACGACGTGTTAACTGTGAGTGGAACCTGCCTCAGGTACAGCGCCACCAGGTGGACACTGCTACACCCCCGCTATAAAAGACTGAGAGACAGGCATTTGAGCACCAGAATCTCTCAAACACACTCACTATGAAGTTCGTAAGTGTTGTGAATAATTTAGTGATTCATACAATATGCATTTGTTGTCTATATATATATATATATATATATATATATATATATATATATATCTCAGCATGAAGTCCTTGTTCATTGCAGTTGTCTATATCTAACCGGACGAGCACACAAAAAGCTATAAGCTGACAAGAGATTTAACTCAAAATATATCAACTAGCCAATGAAAGTGCATAGATATTCTAATTCTCGTATAAGACAAGACACTGTTAATTGTGGACCCATGATAGCTGTATATGGTGAGGCTCACAGAACTCTCCTGTAACTACCACTTACCTTTATGATGCTTGTGCCAAGGTGATCCTCGCCGCCCTGGCCACTGTGGCTGTCGCAGCACCCAAACCTGACTACGCTCGTTCCAAAGAGAGTGTAGAACAGGTGGCCATCCTCAGGGACGACCGTGTTCACGAGGACGACGGCAAGTACAGCGTCGACGTGGAGACTGGCGACGGTATCGTCCTGTCCCAGGCTGGCTCTCCTGACGGTCCTGATGGCGCCATAGTGAAGTCTGGAAGCTATTCGTGAGTATATCTATAATGTGATCAAGGAAGACTGAGTGTCTGAGATATTCAATGAATGTATGAAAATGAAGAATAATTTCTATCTAATATAATTCCTAAATGTATCACAGCTACACTGCCCCTGACGGCACCCCAGTTTACGTGAAGTACGTCGCTGACGAGAACGGCTACCAGCCCCAGTCTGACCTGCTGCCAGTGGCTCCCGAGTTCCCCCACCCAATCCCTCAGTTCGTGCTGGACCAGATCGCCTTCGCTGCTGCAGAAGACGCTGCCCGCGGCTCTGATGAGTCCGTTGAGGCTCCTTCCTTCACCTACGGCGCCCCTTAAGAACTTGTGTAGTGTTCATATGTAAATTAATCTATTTATTTTGAAATAAATCTTGTATATATGCAACGTGAATATTTTAATAGCATTACATCCCCTAGTTTTTTCAGTATAATATTATTGTTGTTATTATCATTATCATCAATAATTAAATGTTTACTGTAATGTGAAAGGTGTTTGTACGTTACACTCCGGAGTAGCGGCAGAAAAGATGACCAGGTTACACCAGCGTGTTGACCAGTTAGTGATACAGGGGGTTCTATCTCTTGTATTGCTAACTGTTGATGAACTAGTAAAATAGCTATCCTTTTTACACGTTAAATAAAAACCTTAGTTATTGAAGCACGGTAATAACAATGGAGCATCAACAACTCTTAACCAAAAGTATTGAAACAAGGTGTAAGTCGCGTTGTATTTGTTTGACTGGTTTAAATTCACATTGGTATATTCAAATTCTGCTTGTTATACCCAGATCAGAACTTCTATAGCATGTTATGTTAATTAATAGTTAATAGTATAGTTTTTAGCACACCATAAGCTTAAGAAACCCATTTAACTGGAGTATTATCTGTTCACTGAATCCCGCAAGATTTCTGGTTTCAACTATTTATCTGAAAATCTGATATCCAGTCGAGCATTAAAGTGTTCTATCACCCCCTTATGATCTGGCCTACCTGCTACATATTCAATACTTTGTTTCATATTTCATTTTACTCGGTTTTTATTCTAACTATACTTGAGGTTTATCCCTGAGGAAGGACACCTGTGTCTCCCCTTCTGTTGCACCTGTCCCTGCCCCGCCCACTGTTGCATCTGCTCCTGCTCCACCCACTGCTACACCTGTCCTTCCCCTTCTGCTGCCTGCAACTGTTCCTGCCCCGCCCACTACTGTTGGTGAATGATTTGGTTTGCCAGTTAGGATTGCCATTTATAGAGCTGGTGATGTAGGTGAAAGTGTTTAAACTCTGCGTCTAAATGTTGTTCATTGTACTGATGAAGTAGAAGACAACGTGAATTTTGTTTATATAACATTCGCGTTTCAGTTACAAAATTGTCATCTTTAAACAGTTTCATTCGCTCTACTGAACTTGTCTTTCAGTAAATCGTCACCTTATTGTGGTTGTCGAAGATTTTGTTTTGTATCGTGTCCACATTAGTCACAGACGATCAACACCTCTAAATCTCCCAGTAACTCTATCAGTGACTGGTTATATATTCCTAAAGCTTTAGAGTCGTCTGTCCTACTTGGCCTCATCCTAACAACCCGCGCAAAAAATGATTAAGACGTGAATTCCAATATTTTACTGGTGTCAAAATTGATGTAAATAGCTAATTAGATATTTTTTCCGGTCATTAATTTCTTTATCACTGGATGACAGTGTCCACAAGGGCTTCATGTGAGATCCTCGGTGGTTAGTCGACACATATTCGATATTTATGTTTATGTTGTTAATTTTTAGGGTCAGAGATCGCACGAAAACCAATTTATATATATTTTGAAGAACATTGAAGTGAGTTTTGAGTTACCACGCTTCATGGCAACTGTATTAAACTGACTTAATTCGACTTTTTGGGTTTTGCTTTTCGCTTACATCAAAGATTATCATATAACCAAATTATGGCGATGAAACCCAGATTAGTTTTACTCGAGGCGCATATTTATATTACATTCTCGGGGAAAATTATAGATAATTATACTCCGTACAGAGAACTCCGCACGGTACTGTGCTTATTACTCGACACATAAAATCTAACTTTCAACTTCTATTATGATGAATCCGGTTATATTTGTCAGCTCCTTTGACAACACTCAGGTAACACTCACACACTAAGACGATGTACTGTATAGGTAGTACTAGTGACGACAATAATACCATTACATTTACAGTTCTATGATAAATTTATTTCAAAATAAATACAATAAATACGTTTGAAGATCACAAAAGCCATTATTAGAAGCCAAAGTTCTTAAGGGGCACTGTAGGTGCGGTAAGGACCTTCAGCAGACTCATCAGAGCCGCGGGCAGCGTCTTCTGCAGCAGCGAAGGCGATCTGGTCCAGCACGAACTGAGGGATTGGGTGGGGGAAGGCGGGAGCCACTGGCAGCAGGTCAGACTGGGGCTGGTAGCCGTTCTCGTCGGCGACGAACGTCACATGAACTGGGGTGCCGTCAGGAGCGGTGTAGCTGTAATACAGTTAAAGAGTTCATTAAATATAAACAACTCTTCAGTCTCATACATGTTTTAACTACTGTAACAACAAACAATTATTAAACAGACTATGATGAAATTACTTAGTGTTGTTTTATCACACAACAAAAATTATTAAAAAACTACTCACGAATAACTTCCAGACTTCACCACGGCGCCATCAGGACCGTCAGGAGAGCCAGACTGGGATAGGACGATGTCGTTGCCAGTCTCTATGTCGAAGTTGTAGCTGCCATCGTCCTCGTGAACACGGACGTCCTTCAGGATGGGCACATGCTCTACACTCTCGTGGGACTGAGCGTAGTCAGGCTTGGGTGCGGCGACAGCCACAGCGGCGAGGGCGGCGAGGATCACCTTGGCACAAGCATCATAAAGGTAAGTAATGGCTATGGTACTGCCTCGGTGAGCATCAATATAGACTTACATTATTGCATTCAAACCTATTCCTTGTTAACGCTCGCCTTTAAGAATGATGATTTAAACTCATTGTCATATATTTGTAATGCTCGTATTAGGTAGCTAATTAATAATATACCTAAAATCAAATATTTAACTGGGGTGTTAGATATTCAGATACTCGTTTTAGCCACGATTATTTGTCTTACGAAACACCTCTCTGCACTGCAACACTTACGAACTTCATGGTGAGTGTGTCAGGGAGGTACTGATGTAGAGACGTTGTCGCCCCGGCTTTTATAGTGTGGGTGTCGACAGCAGGTTCCTCCAGGCGCCCTCTGTAGCCGTAAACTTGTCCTTCACCTTCACCACCTTCCATTCACCTTGCTCTGGTTCCTGACGTATGATAAATTAGTGCATATCTTTGTATAAATAATCTTCATATACATAATGAAATCGTTGCAGACTTACAGTAAACACTTATCCAATGAGAGCATTTGCCATTCGACCTAACTAGATAACTGCCCTTGTATTTACACCCAGTAGTGTGTGTGTGTGTGTGTGTGTGTGTGTATTTTACTGCATGATGATGGTGAACAGATAAATCAGTTAGTCCAACTTTATTTATTGCTAATTGTTTCACATAGACATAAATTATAGTCATCTGTAATCTTGCCACCAAACAAATGTCTGTATGTCTTTGATATATCTGTCTTAATTTTTGTTTACTTGTCTCTTTTTTTCTGTACTTATGTCTGTCTGTTTCTCCCATTCTTTCTTTTCTCTCGCACGTGGACTCATAAAATATAACACTGTACCTGGTCGATATCTCCCAGGTCAGGTACAGTACACAGTAACCTGTTCCCGCTGACCGACATTCCTCACCCTTGTTTTTAACCTGTAAGAGACATTAACATTGGTCTCAGTGTCAATATTGCTTTCTGATTTTCCTACAGTAACGACAAACTCTCTTTATTTACTGTTCCCTCATATACGCACACAGTGTCTGAACTTGTGTACGTGTGTGTGTGTGTGTGTGTACGAGCGTGATACATTTTATATAACTGGAGTAGGTAGTAGCTGGCATAAAATCACTAAACTGTGTCATCTACCGGTCAGCCCACTTGACTTATCGTGTTTAATAAGTGTGCACGTTGGTGACTGAGGGGGTAGGCGAGGAGCTGAGATACGAAATTAATCCTTGTCCTTCTCCTTCTTCTCTCTCTCCTTTACTTCATCTCCTCTTTCTCCTCCTCGCCTCCTTATTTTCATCATTTTCCTCCTCCTCCTTCTCTCCCGTCTCCTCTTTCTCCCCTCTTTGCCCTTTTCTATTCTCCTCTGACTTCTCCTCCCAGCTGATTATCCCAAGAATGTGTTAATAGGTATATGTGATGAAGACTAACAGTACGAGCTGAACGAAGTGAAACTGTATCACTCACAGTGTCGACGCCGGGTACATTATACTAAGGCAAACTAAAAAGAACAGGGTCTCAGAAACTGGACTTTTATGTTTCAAGTGGCCAGAGGGCGCGGTCTGTCTTACTTATAGACATATCTAGACCATCAACGTTATGTTTGTATGTAAGTAATATTTCCTCGAAAGATACAACAAGGAATGTTAAGTTTACTACATATGGGTTGACTGATAGAGAAAACACTGTAACTGAGAGATCAAGGAGATTATTCCCTCAAAGTTCTTCCCGTAGATATTCAAAGAAATTTGTAAGGGAGTCATTTGGGATGGACAGCCTCATACAGTAATGGTGCCTCCTGTGACAAGTTTATGTACAAAATGTATGCAGTCAAGAATCAAAGAACTGAACGAGGTAAATGTAATGATGATAACGAAATAGCTATTACCATTATTACTATTATTTACTTTTGGGGGGTTCACTAGTGCCGGTATAAAGAGTCTAACACAAATAATCATTAACTGTACAGTACTTATTATACCCGGTTGGTGTTGGATAAAAAAAATCGTCACGTGCAAAGAAAACATTTTAAATGGACCTGAACTCCTTTAGAAATCGATTTACATATTCAAACACAACACGCCATAAGAGGGAAGAGGGAAGATGCCATACTTGCATTCACTTATGTATTTAAAACACAACGATTTAGTGCAAATATGACACAGGAACACCAGACTATGTTCAGAGATAGAAATATATACAGTGGCATAGTATCTTAACACAGGAAGAAAGCAAAAGGTTTACTCTCAAACTACTAACTATCTGACGGAAAAATAAACTCAAGAAATTTTACAGCATTTAGTGGCGAGACAATGATCAAAACAATGGTTGGTAAAAGTTTGCGTATAGAATTATATTAGCTACCCATCTGCTTAACCTTGAGAGTTAATACTACACTCAGCAATGTTTGATAAAAAAAATGAATATATTTTACTAGATTAAGAAAATAAGAACAAAGGTGACGGTCACACGCATTAATCATCACCATGAGTTCAGTAATCTCTACCTGAATGTTATGAGGTGAGACGCCCACTGTGAACTTACATCGCCGGTCAGTGTTAGTGTTCATCAGAGTATCCTCTCTCTCTCTCTCTCTCTCTCTCTCTCTCTCTCTCTCTCTCTCTCTCAGCAGTATCTAACACACACTGTAGGGTCATGTAGCTATGTTTCATCCCTTGCGGTTCAGTCCTCCATGTGACTGATAAAAACATACACTGGAGTATCCTAGTCAACTCTCCTCAGAATTAGGGAAAGTAACAGACGACTGGCCCTACTGAGTGAAGTAACAGACTAGCCCTACTGAGTGAAGTAACAGACGACTGGCCCTACTGAGTGAAGTAACAGACGACTGGCCCTACTGAGTGAAGTAACAGACAGACTAGCCCTACTGAGTGAAGTAACAGACTAGCCCTACTGAGTGAAGTAACAGACTAGCCCTACTGTTACTGAGTGAAGTAACAGACGACTGGCCCTACTGAGTGAAGTAACAGACTAGCCCTACTGAGTGAAGTAACAGACTAGCCCTACTGTTACTGAGTGAAGTAACAGACGACTGGTCCTACTGAGTGAAGTAACAGACTAGCCCTACTGTTACTGAGTGAAGTAACAGACTAGCCCTATTGTTATTGAGTGAAGTAACAATTTATGATAAGATAATGCCAGATCCTGTACGGTATACACCTCCCTATTAAAGATAAACTGTACCGTATTATAAACCCCACTTGATGTATATGAGCGTTAGGCCACGATACACCGGTAAGCAACACGGCGAGGTAGGTTAAGAGGGCCCAATAATGATCGTTGTTCTAGTACATCCATATTAGTTAATAAGTGTCAAGGACGTGTTTACCGCGGTTGCTACACTTCCATTATAAAAGAGAGGGTGAGGCGGACCAAGACACCAGTACTTGCCCAACACACCCACCATGAAGTTCGTAAGTGTTGATGTATAATTGTGTTTTACCTTATGACACCTGATCAGTTATACTTGATATAGGTGTCGTATGATAAAGATCCATTTCGAGATTATAAATAATAGTGTCTTGATATAGTTACTGAACGATAATTCATTTATCTGTCAGGTATAAACTTGTCTGGTATATTTTCTTCTATACCTAAGACTATCACTGTGTAAGTCACTTTCACTGGGGGGGGGTTTCTGTACAATATTATAACCTCCATCAGTTCAGACTATCCTGATTCTTCAGTACTTGACGAGGAGACGCTTCTGTGAATTGATTTGACAACGACACTTGCTTTATTTGATCGCTCCCCGCGTTTTTGTTTGTTAAGATAATATAACTCAAATGAATTATAAGTTAGATATTTTAAAGATCATTAGTTAGGCTAGAAATAGAGAAAAAATATATTGCATTATTTATCTAGTTCCAGTACAAAAATGTGGACAAAAGAGTAAGTTTTCGTCCAGTACTTCAGAATATTGTCACTTGTGGACTGTTCATATGCTGTGGACTATGACGTACAGTACGTGTTCAGTATGTTCATTTCTTTCTTACTGTCTTTGATGCCAAGCTGTCTTTAAAAGACAAAAAGATTGCCCGTAACTTTCCACAAACCACCGCTGCTCTTGGTCTATCTTTCCTGTTACTGTATCGGTATATTAATCCTGAAATTCTAACAACAAATTTGAATCATTGGTTGAAATGTATTGTCAGCAGATGTTGCTGCCATATATACTTCCTTTGTAGAATATGGAGAGCATGTCCATCTTTATTATTACTTATAGGAAATAATTATATTCTAGGTGATCCTCGCCGCCCTGGCCGCTGTGGCTGTCGCCGCACCCAAGCCTGACTACTCTCAGTCGTCCCATGAGAGTGTAGAGCATGTGCCCATCCTGAAGGACGTCCGTGTTCACGAGGACGACGGCAGCTACAACTTCGACATAGAGACTGGCAACGACATTGTCCTATCCCAGTCTGGCTCTCCTGACGGTCCTGATGGCGCCGTGGTGAAGTCTGGAAGTTATTCGTGAGTAGTTTTTTAATAATTTTTGTTGTGTGATAAAACAACACTAAGTAATTTCATCATAGTCTGTTTAATGATTGTTTGTTGTTACAGTAGTTAAAACATGTATGAGACTGAAGAGTTGTTTATATTTAATGAACTCTTTAACTGTATTACAGCTACACCGCTCCTGACGGCACCCCAGTTCATGTGACGTTCGTCGCCGACGAGAACGGCTACCAGCCCCAGTCTGACCTGCTGCCAGTGGCTCCCGCCTTCCCCCACCCAATCCCTCAGTTCGTGCTGGACCAGATCGCCTTCGCTGCTGCAGAAGACGCTGCCCGTGGCTCTGATGAGTCTGCTGAAGGTCCTTACCGCACCTACAGTGCCCCTTAGAGCTTATAAACCCGAACTGGCCTGCAGGAACTTCTGGTATATTTATTATATTTATTCTCAAATAAACATTGGTTACATAATCCATAAATATTTCGATGATTTATCTTTCCTCATTTCCCCACTCTTCCTAACCCAAAAAATATTTTGTTTTAAATTAATGTCCTCGTGCAAGTCATAGTTGTACGGTGAACAATCTGACAATAGCTGTTGCAGGTTGATCTGCGCCTCTGAGAATTCTTAGGGACCTTTAGTCTCATACGACATTATATGTAAACTGAGATTTTGGAAGTATGGAGGGAGGCGGGCTGAGTGGATGTAACACTCACCACCTGGCCAACGGTTCCTGACTCGAGTCCTGCTGCCGCCCTCTAGATGGGGCATCCTCAGTCAATACAGCTGCAGATTGGGCACCTGACTTTGCAGTGGGCAAAGTGAAAGGCTCTTTATATTCAGTAACTGCCACGCTGTTGAACACCATCACTTCCCCGACTCTTAAAGTTAAGTACTTATTCACACCTGGATAGACAAGGGGTGTTCCTGGGAGGAGGCGAAAGCTTTATCCTCCTCGGTCGCCTTACTGTGTCTTTCCTCTGTCTCCTAAAGTTCTCCGATTCGAACGATTATCTTCCTTGTGGATGCAGTCTCTCTTGTGATTAATTCTCTCGGTTTCAACTACTTAATCCGGCTTTTTCTTCTAAGGAGGTCGAGGTACCTTAAGTGGCATGTCTTCTTTTGGTCGGGTATAATAGTGTGTTCCAGGATACTTGTGGTGCTGAGCCTTAGGTGCACCGTGGCCTTGCCCTTCACTCGTACGCTGCCTCACCACTGATGACCGCCGCCGCTCTCTCTTGTGCTCTGTTTAGTAACGTACGAGTCATCTATGACTAAGGTATTTTAGTTCTGTGTGTATATGGTGTTTTGGGGTGCTTTGTACTTTGCTTTAATACAGTTTCTCTACGGCCAATAGTATCCTCTAGGAGTGGTACTGTTGGACAGAATTAATATTTTTAAATCTTTGTTATTAAGATAAAATAATAATTACTTTGCCAGTTTTCTAAATAAGTCTCTGAATGCTGTAAGGGAATATGAGGTCATGCCTACCAGTTGAAGTTTTATTTCGTTCGTTACCAAATATGAAGTTAATGTCAAAGTAAGACTAGATTATTATTTTTTTTATTTTTTTTTTATTTTTTTTGGTAAAGTGTCACACAACCAAGAGCAACACTAGTGTCAGTAATAAAACACTTTGTATGCCGAGGCTGACTTCACTTAGAGTACACAGATTACCGCCTCCCGAGTTTGAATGAAGCCACTACACCACCACCTCCTCAGACCCTCGAGTCCATATAGGGCAGTAAGGAGTACTAGTGTGGCAGCTCCCAAATCATATGGTTTGTGTCAGGGCTATTTTAACCAGTGGTAGTAAGTTGTCTGTATACTGGTAATTTTGATGTTTAATGTCCATGCTAAGAATATCCCTTTAGTACTGTGAAACCTCTAGTAAGTTCTTCACAAATATTAGTCAATTTCAAAATCGCTTCGAGTTTTGGGGGTATTTTTTTTTTTTTAGTTTTTGGGGAATACTTGAGTCTTAGGGTGAATATTTGAGTCTTGGATAAATATTTGAGGATTGAATAAATATTTATGCTTTGGGGTGAAATTATGACTTTTTGGATGAACTTTCTTAATCCTAAATTCTCTGGCTGAGTGCAAAAAGGGCCAATGACCAAAAAATGCCAATTTAGACTTTGGCCCATGAAACATTTCATGGGCCAAAGTCTAAATTGGCATTTTTTTTGGTCATTGGCCCTTTTTGCACTCAGCCAGAGATTTAAGGTTTAGGTTTTTTAATGAAAATTTGAGGAATAGTTAATACTGCCTCTGTCTCACTGTCTTGTAGGGGTGTTTACTGCCTCTGTCTCACTGTCTTGTAGGGGTGTTTACTGCCTCTGTCTCACTGTCTTGTAGGGGTGTTTGACAGAGAACATGACGTCGCTTTCCATACTACCTCCTCTTCTTTTATTTCAATTTTCAATTTTAGAGACTTGCTCTACTATCACGTTTAAGTTTCCATTAACTGTTTTATATATGTTTAATGTAAGGTATATAGAGAATAATAGTAAATGAAATCTCAAATAAAAATCTCACACGAGTATTTGGAAAGTTGGAGAAAATAGTGAAACTTGATAACAATAGAAACGACGAGGAAAAAAGTCACGAACTTTCATGGGGTAAATGAAGAAGGAAAAACTTCATTATTTGCATAAAATATATTCCATTTCCAAAATAAATAGAATAAATACAAGTACAGCTCCAGAGACACGAAAATAACATTATCATAGAAGATCAGAGTTCCTAGGGGGCGCCGTTTGAAGATCACACAAGCCATTATTAGAAGCCAAAGTTCTTAAGGGGCACTGTAGGTGCGGTAAGGACCTTCAGCAGACTCATCAGAGCCGCGGGCAGCGTCTTCTGCAGCAGCGAAGGCGATCTGGTCCAGCACGAACTGAGGGATTGGGTGGGGGAAGGCGGGAGCCACTGGCAGCACATCAGACTGGGGCTGGTAGCCGTTCTCGTCAGCTACGAACTTCACGACGATATGAGTGCCGTCAGGAGCAGTGTAGCTGTGATGCATTAAAAGAACTCATTAGAATAAATTACCCTCGCGTTCATACACTTCGGCTATATATCCTAAGCAACTAAATATTGAACAAAATGTAACAAAATAATCTTGTATGATCACAAAGTGAACTATGTAAAGAATAAAATACTCACGAATAGGAGCCAGCCTTCACCACAGAGCCATCTGGGCCGGTAGGAGTACCAGCCTGGGACAGGACAATGTCGTTGCCAGTCTCTATGTCGAAGTTGTAGCTGCCGTCGTCCTCGTGAACACGGACGTCCTTCAGGATGGGCACATGCTCTACACTCTCGTGGGACGACTGAGAGTAGTCAGGCTTGGGTGCGGCGACAGCCACAGCGGCGAGGGCGGCGAGGATCACCTGGAGAGTGTAAGAACAGTGTCATTAATTCTGATAAAACACACACACACTCACACACTCACACACACACTCACACGCAAACACTTTGTTCCACATCTATTCACTAACAATCAATTTACATCACAATTGTTTCTTTTCAAATAGTTGCATAATATAATTGTACTCCTACGGAGCTCCAAGACCTACGAGCTTCATGGTGAGTCTGCTTGATGATTTCTGGTACTTGACTCCACGCCGTCCCCCCTTATATATAGGTCGCTGTGGCTGTGTCCTTCTGGCCTGCCTCTCTCACTGCGGCCTGGACAAGTTCCACCAGCAGTAAACATGCCCTTGACATTCATATCTAATTACAGTTTCATGATCACTTTACCACAAATTTTTAGTCATCATGTTAAGAATACAGCCATGTCATTTTAACACAATCCTCAGCCACTTAGCGAACATAACTTGCTCACGGAGTACGACCCAACAACGGTAAAGATTGTTTCATGCCAGAAGATTGTGTAGAACGGAACAGTCCTTTTGACTTTAAGAATTCGTATTAGATTTGCCATATTGTCTCCTTACAACACACACTCCCAAAATCTTACAAAGGTGATGAAAGGTGAAGTCTACTGACCCGCTGGAACCGAGTGTTGTGCCTCAGGGAATAGTTAAGACTCTGATTTGATTTGACAGAACTCTGATATAGTAGTAGTAATAATAATAATAGTAGTAGTAACAGTATAAATAGTAGTAGTAATAGTAAAATTATTAACATTATTATTATTATTATTATTATTAGTATTATTATTATTATTATTATTATTATCATTATATTATTATTATTATTATTATTATTATTATTATTATTATTATTATTATTATTATTGTTATTGTTATTGTTATTATTATTATTATTATTATTATTATTATTATTATTATTATTATTATTATTATTATTATTATTATTATTATTATTATTATTATTATTATTATTATTATTATTATTATTATTATCATTATTATTATTATTATTATTATTATTATTATTATTGTTATTGTTATTGTTATTATTATTATTATTATTATTATTATTATTGTTATTGTTATTATTATTATTATTATTATTATTATTATTATTATTATTATTCTATCTCATCAAGAATTCCCTGGACACTTGACAATACCTGGCACATACAAGAGGGTTATATAAACGAGTATGTTCGATCCATAGTGGGTAAACTCTGCTTTCCCTTGTACTGTAGATAATTTCAGAATAACTTGGTAAATTCTCCTTATAACTCAGCTGTTTATAGCGCGTCACTCTGAACACTTCAAGACACATTAAGCGGAGACAACAAGTACTTATTTTTTAACCTTTTAATAAGTGTTTTCTCATATCGGGGGCGAGAGGAAAACGTCTTTTAAGCACACTTGATTATTTCTGGCCTGAACTGATTACTAATAATTAATTAACGCAGGACAAGTATAAAGGTGGTCGAGGCTGCGCTCCTACCCTGGCCGCCCGTAAAAGAGTTTAACAAACCTTCGGTGTCCACCAAACAACTCACAAGTCAGAAGGCTTGTGAGGTTTTTTGTGAATTTGACAAGAGTAGGAAACTCACACAGGTGCTGCGGCCTAGTGAATACAGCCTCGTTACCTGTCACAAAGGTCGCTTGTTCGCGCCCGTGAGGAACTCTCAGTTCACCCAGATGTGATTGGGTAGCTAACGTTACACTTGTAGAAGTGAAAGCGGTCGAGTGTAATGGCGGCTCACTGCCACCTAATATACCGTAAAATGACTTAATCTACAGTGTGCCAAGTCTGACTTGCCACTAATGGGCCGTCAGCACTGTGGGACCCACTTTCATTAAATTAAGAATACTCTTGATGTTACTGCATTCAAATGCTTTACCGACAATATATCATGAATACACTTCTTTGTTTTGATTATGGTATCACCTAGTGTCTTGAAGGGATGTCAGCCACCACATGCCCCAAATCCGGTATTTTACCCCCACTCTTGACTTTACTGAGGTCGACGTGGAAACTACCTGATACAAAAACACCAGATAGTTGACCTCCAGTGTATAACCACCATTGTTGCACCACAGTTTTGGATGAATGTTTTAGTGATCGTTGATAGAACGTTTACTGTACATCTGGCAGAGGATGAGTCACTCCAGCCACTACTACTGTTACTTCAGCCTCACTCACCGTTTGGCACAAGTCTTATTAAACGAAAGTGATAAAGATCTAATTATCTTATACTCAAAATTTATTCAATATACATAATTCATGTATGTTTTTTTTTCAATATTAATACAAGTGATTTGTGTGTTGTGGAAACTAAGGCTTTTGAAGGGTGTTAAATAGCACTGACAGGTAATGTGCAGCTGTGAACAACAACCAGTGAGGGAAAAATATTTACAAAATTTTAGGAGACAGAAAGAATTGCTTCATTGCTTGAAAAAAATATATTCCATTTCCAAAATAAATAGAATAAATACACGTCACATTCAAGAGCAGACAAAGTATCGTAGAAGAGCAGAGAGACTTCCTAGGGGGCGCCGTAGCTGAAGGAAGGACCGTCCTCAGAGGACTCAGCTGAGTGCTCGCCACGGCCACGGGCAGCGTCTTCCTCAGCAGCGAAGGCGATCTGGTCCAGCACGAACTGAGGGATTGGGTGGGGGAAGGCGGGAGCCACTGGCAGCAGGTCAGACTGGGGCTGGTAGCCGTTCTCGTCGGCGACGAACGTCACATGAACTGGGGTGCCGTCAGGAGCGGTGTAGCTGTAATACAGTTAAAGAGTTCATTAAATATAAACAACTCTTCAGTCTCATACATGTTTTAACTACTGTAACAACAAACAATTATTAAACAGACTATGATGAAATTACTTAGTGTTGTTTTATCACACAACAAAAATTATTAAAAAACTACTCACGAATAACTTCCAGACTTCACCACGGCGCCATCAGGACCGTCAGGAGAGCCAGACTGGGATAGGACGATGTCGTTGCCAGTCTCTATGTCGAAGTTGTAGCTGCCGTCGTCCTCGTGAACACGGACGTCCTTCAGGATGGGCACATGCTCTACACTCTCGTGGGACGACTGAGAGTAGTCAGGCTTGGGTGCGGCGACAGCCACAGCGGCCAGGGCGGCGAGGATCACCTGGTAAAGAAAATTAAATAATGTTTTATGACCTCAGTATTGAAGAAATCTACTGCCTTAAGCCTCCCATGGTCGCTTGATTGTCATCAACGTCACAATTTCTTTTGTTTATATGACAGTTGTGTTTTCTCAAAGGTCTTTCTTAACCCGTGGGATCCAACTGAGGATCCCTTGAGCTCCCTGTTGATATGTTCTTGTTGTAATATTGTCTTTCCACTGTTACTGTATAGTTCCTTTGCCCTAAAGTATCACAAAATATCTGGTTAACATTCCAGCTTACTGTTTCACTACCCATCTTAATAAAAACTATATATATATATATATAATAGTCACATGGCAAGAAACTATCAAGTTTCACATTGATTCACCGATATTCATCTTACACCGACACTCTGTCTGACAAAGTGTCGTTAACAACTGGCACAGCTTCACAGAGCCACCACTTACGAACTTCATGATGAGTGTGTTGGAGTGGTTCTGGTGCTTGAGTCAGCGGCGCTTTGACTTTTATAGCGGAGGTGTAGCAGCGTCTCCCAGGCGGCTCCTGTGACTCTGGTAAGTGCTGGTTCCACCCGTAAGAGACATGTCCTTCACCTTCCCATGTGACCAGTGGTTCTCAGCGACCTTGTCACTGATGTTCATGTTCATATTCCATTTATACTTTCACTATCAGTGCGACATTCCTGAGCTACTTTTTACAGTGCTCAGTTTGTTAATTTAACTGATAACTGTTTCCTATATCACTAGTTGATCCAATATCACTCATACTCAACAAAAGGGTTTATTTATGACTGAGTATCAAGACTCTATACATGTGTGGTAGTGATAATATGACACCGACACTCATCCTCACACTATCCTCGCGGCCATGTGTTTCATCCAGCTTATGACGTGTTTTTGTGAAAACTTTCAACACCATGAGTACAGTTGCTGCCGAAATTGCCTGAGTACATGGCAAGATCTGATATTTACAGTACTTGAGGGCCATATGTTGGATTAGTTCATAACTGGTGAACGCTGCATTTCATCATGATTTATGTCGAAAAAATATAAAGAACAAATAGTAGAGAAAAAATCTAAGCATGTTGATGTTAAAATCCGTCCTCCTTCCGGTAAGACTCTCCTGTAGTTGCCAAATATTGTCTAAAGTATCGTAGAAATTTTTTTGTACATAACTATAAACAACAATGTATCTTAAGTTGTTTGTCCTCTCTGCAATAATACATAACTACAGGTTAACTGAAGCTTGATAGAGTTACCTTCAATAGATACAGTCATCGATTAGCCTCTACAAGCAATTTACGTTTTTTGACAAATAAGGATAACTTTTTTTATTATTACAACTTAATGAAAATTATTTCGGATATGGTCAAATTAGATGCGTTTCATTTAAGACAAATTTTGCGTAAAGTAGGATAGGTGAATTAGTCAAGGTTAGGTAATATTATGTATGACTATTCATTTGTATGTATTGTGACATCTATGATATCTACATTACGTATATGGCCAGTTAGGCGTTTCCAAAAATATACATGTATGTGTGTGTGTGTGTGTGTGTGTGTGTGTGTGTGTGTGTGTGTGTGTGTGTGTGTGTGTGTGTCTGTGTGTGTGTGTGTGTGTGTGTGTGTGTGTGTGTGTGTGTGTGTGTGTGTGTGTGTGTGTGTGTGTGTGTGTGTGTGTCTGTGTGTGTGTGTGTGTGTGTGTGTGTTAATCGTCATTCTCATCAAAGCCTTGCTAAACTCTCCTGAAAATTGGCCGAAACACACACACACACACACACACACACACACATAAAACGACTAGCTGAATAAGTTGTCTAATAATTGTTAATCGGGTGCTAATGGTGGCACACAGACAGCCAATAGACGTGCAGACTTTTAATAACTATGCAGGTGTGTTAGTAAAAATAATGTACCAAGTGGGTGGAATATTTGACACAATCAACTGAGACTTTGGCAGATAGAGGTGAAGTTGTGACATGGGAGATGCACAAATAAGGTTCATTTTCACTATGTAGACAGATCTTACTTTATTTTTTTTCTTATCATTTCACTCAACACAGCCATGACAGAGTCTGGTAGCTTCGAAAAACATCTTCACTGTGACGTTCTGTGACCCACCACTGGATGACCGACCACTTGGAGGTTAATAACACACACTTTCTACCAACACAAGACCGGAGTCCATCGTCGTAAATCAGTGTGTGTGTGTGTGTGTGTGTGTGTGTGTGTGTGTGTGTGTGTAATTGTGTGTGTGTGTGTGTGTGTTAATCACATACTCCCGTGTAGGCATTGGTTTCTTATAACAAAATTCATGCCTTGTCATTAGGTTTTCTGGCCAGTACGAAGCTCTCAGGTGGAGGCGGTGCTGACCATTCAGGGCCAGGTGGGTGCCCATGGCTATAGTTTCTAGCTTTCACTACGTTAGAAAGAACTAACAAAACAGCCAACACTTCTAATTCCATTTCATAAATATTCTTTCTTTTAAAGGGGCAATAAAACTGTAGGTAAGAGGAATCAGTGTTTATGTAATTACTCTCTGATAATTGGGTAAAAATTATGAGATTTTCATAGTTCCACATAAGTGGTGACCCAGCTCATAAGTCTGACCCACTCCGCTCCACTTCATCAACATCTGTATCATTAGAAGATATCTCCTGTAGAAGCCAATACCGTAACAAAAACAACAATAGTGGAATGTGTTGTGATAAAGACTGAGGTGAGAGCAGAGGAGTAGGTGTGTAAATATGTTTATCACTAAGTTATATAATATATAACTTAGTGAGAAATATACTTTGAATCGCTACTGGTGTCATTTATCAACTGCTGTACTTGTACTTCATATAAAAAAGTCACTAATGCACATTACATGGAATATTAAAGTGTAACAATGAATGGCAAAATGAAGTTGTGAAACTCCGTGAGAATTGGGGAAAGAGAAAGGAAATCCATTTTTTTTGTTAAAAATAATATATTCTATTACCAAAATAAATAGAATAAATACATAAGAACTTCATGAACGGGATATTAGCATCCAAAAACTGAAGCTCCTAGGGGGCGCCGTAGCTGAAGGATGGACCATCCTCAGAGGACTCAGCGGACAGCTCACCACGGGCACGGGCAGCGTCCTCTGCAGCAGCGAAGGCGATCTGGTCCAGCACGAACTGAGGGATTGGGTGGGGGAAGGCGGGAGCCACTGGCAGCAGGTCAGACTGGGGCTGGTAGCCGTTCTCGTCGGCGACGAACTTCACATGAACTGGGGTGCCGTCAGGAGCGGTGTAGCTGTAATACAGTTAAAGAAGGTGAGTTAAAGATAAACAACTCCTCGGTCTTATACATGTATCCTACGTATTAACAACTACTATATCCAACATTATATAATTGCTTAGTCTATTTTGATCACTCATGTACAAGTCAGTAAAATCAAATTACTCACGAATAGGAGCCAGCCTTCACCACAGATCCATCGGGACCGGTAGGAGTACCAGCCTGGGACAGGACGATGCCGTTGCCAGTCTCCAAGTCGAAGTTGTAGCTGCCATCTTCCTCGTGAACACGGACGTCCTTCAGGATGGGTATTACCTCGACACTCTCATGGGACGACTGAGCGTAATCAGGCTTGGGTGCGGCGACAGCCACAGCGGCGAGGGCGGCGAGGATCACCTGGAGCGTACAAAAAATTATGTTATTGAGAACACATACAAGTAAGTAAAATGCAGCGTCTCTCGTGGAGGGAGCCTGCCTAGTAGTCTACCTAATATTGAGAGGCATTAGGCCTACACCACCACTGAGGAATAAGCCTTCAGTACACAAGGAGGAAGAGTATATCTGACACCGCAATTGACCACCTTTATTTCCTCAACTATAAAGTTAGGTGTCCATTCACAGCTGGGTGGACTGGGAGTGTTCTGGGCGTAACCCAGCGACTTTTAGGAGAGGAGGCTGGTGTTATATGCTCTCAGGCGTCATAATCCCAGAGGATACCTTATGCATGAATGTAATTGTCCAACTTCAAAGATTACTGCCAATCACTTTCATAACGCCATCGGGACCAATACTCTAGATTTGATTAACGGTGATTAATATACAACCTTTCATCTATTGTGTTGTGTGGACAACGTACACTATACACCAACACTTACGAACTTCATGGTGAGTGTGTTTGACAGGGTCTGGTGTTGAAGTCCACTTCGCTCTGGCTTTTATAGTGGTGTCCTCCGGACTGAGACTGGAACGGGGTCAGATTCCACCCGCATTAAACATATCCTTGACCTTCACTCCGACAACTGCTCTGCTCCTACTCACCTTTAATATGGGATTTGGTACGCTGGTCATGTTCAGCTTCGCGGTAAAGTGGCGTCAGTTACTTTTACTCCTAAATCATTGTGAACTCAATTCTAAGCGTTAAATATGATAATTCATACTTACCGGTTCCTTCATTGTGTTTGTTTTACATCATGTTAGTTTGGTAGGTGCGAGCGGTATCCAGGCATGGTGCTGGTATAGTCGCTAGTGGGGACAGAGCACTTCTTACATATATTGTGTTCACGTAAAAGAAAATAAAGATTCATATAAAAATGTACTTTCTAGTTATTAATTCCACGCAAAATATTCTTTAGGATATTCGAAATATTGTGAAATGTTGATTACCTCCATAATTACTGAAGTGTAACAAACTTGGATAAACTTCAAATATAAATGATAATTACTGTATTAAGTAATTACACGTACAGTATTCCTTCAGAGAGCTAATCACGCTTGTTACCGTCAAGTGTTTTCTCTGGTGTTTCTGAGGAATCCTTCAGTACAATTAGCCTGGGTGTTCATCAGGTCCAACGTTGTAGTATTATGCTGCAGTTACACGTGTTCACTTGGTGTAGTGTGTCCAGCAAACGTCAACAAGAATAAAGGTGGCCCTTGACTGGCCTCCACGAGATAAGAACAACATCCTACTAACAGCTGCGCATACTTGGATAGCTGAAAAAGAAGGAATTTGGCAGCCATTAACCGGGAGGGGGGCAGGAGAGAAGATTATAGAAGCAAACGGGAAGACCTTCATCTAACGGTACATAAATGATACAGGTTCATAATATGTATAGCCATGACACAGCCTGGGGAGTTTAGTACAGTGGCGAGGGAGATAATTCATTTGGGAATTCTGTTGTATCTTAATTACTGTATTCGACTATCAAATACTTACTATGTGTTTTATTTTCAAGTATTTGTTATTATAATACAATAATTAAGATACAACACAACTCCCAAACGAGTTATCTCCCTCGCCACTGTACTAAACCCCCAGGCTGTGCCATGGCTATGAATGGGTATCCTTTGGTTAACTCGGCAGTGTGGACGAGCGAGTGAGCAGGACATTCATGTATAGAAAAATACTCTATCTGATTTTTTCTTTAAGGTAACGAAATGAAACAGCACAGAAATAGGACGTAAGAGGCACAATTGAAGAGAAGTGGTGAGCGTAACCCGCCCTGTACATCACAGTGGGAGGTGGCTGGCCCCGGTACTTGATTGCGGAAGACTTCCTGCCCTTTCTCCGAGTTAACTAACGCTCACGTACTTAGGAATGTTACCCTCTCCTGCTACAGCTAAGCGAGTGATCAACCATGACCCACAGGGCACCAAGACAGAGAATTATTGGTCTAGTCTCTATGTGTTCCAAGTAATGGTGAACCAAACAGTGAGGGAGGAGTTTCGTCACCTACCTTCACTTACTTTCATTTTGATACAAGATCACATACAAACCCCCAGTTGAAGGTTCTCTATCCTTACGTCAAGTTGTTGTCAGTTTACTTCACGTTCTTGAAATTTAGAACCTCTTATCAACGTTTGACCTCATGTTGTTTGTCCCCAGTATAACATTTCGACGCACCACCTCTGTTTTAGTGACAAGGAAAGTGTAAACAATTTATTCACGTTGTTCAAACCTAAAATTCCGTATCAAAGATTAATTTTATCCTGTTGCATACCCGGTAAAACACATCGAGTTTAGCAGAAAGGTCTCTTATAGCAACACCCACCACCACCCCCCCCTCTTCCTATGGTCAAGTTGAATTACCATCCACTCGGGGACTAGTCCGAGCTAACTCCTCTACATTCTGGCAAGGTGCCCATCGTACCCTAGGAATACTCGACACCAACCTGAATGTGTGATCTTTTACCAACGCCTTGACCCTGGTGCTGGCGGCTGCTGGGTACGACCAATACCTGACATTTGGGTGCCACCTGAGGAACTTACCTGAGCCACTTAACTGTGAGTGAAGGTCGTCACCTCACTTCACTCATTGCCTCCGTACTTGACACACTACCCCCCCCACCCCATAACCCCCCAAAAAATGAGTAAAATGAAAAATCGTGGAATAAAAGAGAGACATACATAAATATTGCAATAAAAACTAAAATGG
Organism: Homarus americanus; assembly: GCF_018991925.1. Classification (NCBI taxonomy): domain Eukaryota; kingdom Metazoa; phylum Arthropoda; class Malacostraca; order Decapoda; family Nephropidae; genus Homarus; species Homarus americanus. Next base: position 3,132,487 of record NW_024723541.1, read on the forward strand.
ACAAACAAAAATAATAGAAAAAAATTTCATTTTTCAGTAAGGAAATCATAGATATATAAATATTTCAGATAAACTTGAACGCAGAGAAAATAAATGAATAAGGTAAAGAGAAATCATTATCAACGAGACATTCACATATTTTTTTCATAAATATTCCAACAAATTTGTGTCTAGGTCATAGTAACACTACCCAACACCTGACTGGCACTCTGCTCCTGAACCGACAACATAGCCGCAGCCTCGCCCTTGGAACCTTCATACGCACCGTCAGAATAACTCATCCGGTCACTGGTATACGTTTAATTCCTAGGATATGAGGTGGTCACGGCAAACATGTGTTGAAATAGAGGCGTTTTATCACTGTTTATATGTCTGTGCTCTTTATGTAAACACTAAACCATTGTGAACTTACGAGAGGATTTTTAACTAATTGAACACCTTTTAACTTTTCTATTATCTCTCTATGAAAGTATTAAGGTGTTAATTATTTACCAACAGGTGATATCTGCACTTGACATCTCTATCACAGCAAAGGAAAAGCTGCATTAATATCTTCTACCAGTCACTGAAGCGTTAAGGTTATCCCTCCTTGGGCAGCTCCGAAACCACAGCTTCCCGGGAATCAGGTCAGTGAGTTGCGCCTTGCTTACTACACTGTCTGGGAACGGCAAGGGAGTGAAGGATGGGAGGGGAGTGGTTAAGGAGGAGAGGGAAGTCAAGGAGGGGAAGTTAAGGAAGGAAGGGGAGGAAGTCCTAGGGAAGGTTTGGGAGAGTAGGGGAGAAAGTACTGAAGGTGAGGCAAGGAGGTCAGGAAGTACTGGAGTGGTAATGGCGGTCCCCAGGGAAATGATATAGGATGAGAACCTCGACCATAACAAACTGTTTACAATTACTTCAAGACTTGGGAAGTATATGTACATAAATCCCACTCCGTATATCCATCTAATGACCCATATATACGATCTACTTATTATATATTATTCTTTAAGTTCTCAAATCCATAGAAAATACACAAATACACTTATCAGAACAAATATAAAAGACACAACACCAATATTTCGAACACGATGCATAGTATAATTTTTTTCATTATTTCCTTTTTTCTGGTATGTTAAAGTTTAGGAGACACTTCACCCCATAACTCATAAAGACTCACACGATAATGAGTACGTCTCACAACCCTCTGGTGGAGTCTCCTCACAAGGATAATGTTGCTGGATGAATAGATATATAGATGTTGATAATGTTTGGTTATTATTTGACTTGTTTGTTCTGACAGTGATAAATAATTTAATATCAGTGAAAATTATTAACACTTATTATCTTTCGGAACTTTCACAAGCTTATGCCCCACACTCACACACACACACACACACACACACACACACACACACACTGTACACTCTGAGCACGCCTCTTACTTAGCTGTCAACTCTGAGAGGAGAGCGGCAAATTACAATTTATAATAAGGCTAAACCAGGTAAAGTCCTGAACCCTTTGAATACCTTGCCGACTGAAACCCAGGTGAATCCCGGTGTTGTAAAATTAACCCTTAGCTGGCTCCCGGTGTTGTAAAGTGAACCCCTAACTGACTAGCGGGTGAAACATAGATGCGTGTACAGTTATTTGTATTCGTTGTAATTTTTCCAAAGTAATTTCAAACTTTTTTCGACAATTGATTTTCTTATGTTGCGATTGCAAATAAACCTCAAATCTTAAGTACATTCGTTTCTTATTCTATAACAATATACACTACTACTACTACTAATAATAATAATAATAATAATAATATAACTACTACTACAATTTAAAATGGCCTCCATCCTCCCCCAATAGTCACACCTACTGCTACTACTTTTTTTACTACTACTACTACTACTACTACTACGACTACTACTACTCACTAAGAGTTCTCTCCTTCATCGCTGATGCCACAAGAACTAACAAGTGAGAGGAGAAGGAAAGTGAATTTGCTATGCCTGAGAGAGCGTCCGAGTGAAAGTGGCATCATCATCATCATCTGCCCTCAACCCCGTCCCTTATCAACCCCGTCCCTTATCAACCCCGCCCCTTATCAACCCCGTCCCTTATCAACCCCGCCCCTTATCAACCCCGTCCCTTAACCCCCGTCCCTCAACCCGTCATCACGTCCTCAACCCCGTCATCGCCCCGTATCAACCCCGTCCTTATCAACCCCGTCCTCAACCCGTCCTTATCAACCCGTCGTCCCTCAACCCCGTCATCAACTCAACCTCGTCATATCCCGTCAACCCCGTCCCTTATCAACCCCGTCCCTTATCAACCCGTCCCGTCATACCCCGTCCCTCAACCCGTCCCTCATCACCCCGTCCCCGTCCCTCAACCCCCTCAACCCGTCCCTCAACCGTCCTCGCCCGTCCTTATCAACCCCGTCCCTCAACCCCGTCCCTCAACCCCGTCCCTTGTCCTCAACCCCGTCCCTTATCAGCCCGTCCCTCAACCCCGTCCCTCAGTCCCTGCCCCTTATCAACCCCGTCCCTCAACCCTGCCCCCGCCCTTATCAACCCCCGTCCCTCAACCCCGTCCCCTTATCCAACCCGTCCCTCAACCCCGTCCCTTATCAACCCGTCGTCCCTATCAACCCCGTCCCTCAACCCCGTCACCCCGTCCCTATCAACCCCGTCATATCAACCCCGTCCCTCAACCCGTCCCTATCAGTCCCTCAACCCGTCCCTTATCTCAACCCGTCCATCCCTATCAACCCCCGTCCCTCAACCCGTCCCTCATCCCCGTCATATCCCGTCCCAACCCCGTCCTCAACCCCGTCCCTTATCAACCCCGTCCCTCAGCCCGTCCCTCAACCCCGTCCCAACCCCGTCCCTCAACCCCGTCCATATCAACCCTGTCCCTCCCTCAACCCGTCCTTATCAACCCTCCTCAACCCCGTCCCTCATCCTTATCAACCCGTCCCCCCCCTTATCCCCGTCCGCCCCTTATCAACCCCGTCCCTCAACCCCGCCAACCCTGCCCCTTATCAACCCCGTCCCTCAACCCCGTCCTCCAACCCTGTCCCTTATCAACCCGTCCCTCGCCCTCCCTTATCAACCCCGTCCCTCAACGTCATATCAACCCCGTCCCTCAGCTCCTCCCTTATCCCGCCCTTATCAACCCGTCCCTTATTCATTTATCAGCCCTGTCCCTCGACCCCGTCCCTCATACTCCCTGTCTTCTCCATTGCCATCATCTATTATTTCCATTTCTATCTTCCATCGTTTGCATTGTTCCTTTCCAGTGTGTCTATTGTTCCACTGCCTCGTGTTGCGCTCTTCTAAACTATTTTATGATTTGCACCTTTTTTTGTTGGTGTTCAGCATTGTGTTCCATTTACGGTAGGAACGCGATAGAGAAACATTACTAAGTCTGTGTGTGAAAGTTAAAATGATTATATGAACAATGAGGAAAATATAAAATGTTGGGCAATTATGTGTCAGCACTGGAATGTGATGTGTAGACCGACATAAAGAACAAGAACTGTTATAATAACGAGGGGCAAGAAATATATACAAGAGGATGTAAAACTAAAATTGAAATAAGAGGACATTGATAGAACTCGAAAATAAACAGAATGGACAATGAAAAAAATTGAGAAAAAGATAATCACATTAAATAACAAATAAAGTTATTGCTATGAATATTGTAACAGCATACAGTTGTGTGGTTTATTTAGTCCCACGATATTATATCAGCGTCAGCAGAGTTGGGTGAACCAAATCAACGCTCACCTGACCGAACAACAAAAACAAAGTACCTTGGCACACCTGCGTCCTTTGCTAATTAAAGATATCCAGGTAAGATAGAGTCAGAGAGTTTCAATTCATTTCTGACGCCAATGAGGACTTGGTTACTCTTTTTTTAACTCGAGTGAACCAACTCCTGTTGATGGGGTAAAGGAAGCGATGACCCAGAAGAGAGCTCAGGTGAGTGGCCAGGACTCAGGGGACCAAAAGAGAGTCATCCTCATTATGGTGGAGATATCCCGTTCACTTCTACTTTCCCGAGCCCGCTTAGGGAGGGGAAGAGGAGGAGGAGGAGGAGGAGGAGGAGGAGGGGGAGGAAGGAAGACGTGAGAGAAATGTAGAACAGGATGAGGGAAGGCAACAGGTGTGTGGTAGGTAGGGAAGGGTTTGTTCCAGAGTAGGTGTTAGATTAGCACGTCGTGGTGGTCTGATTAGAGTGTGGTAGGTGTGAAGGCATCATGTTGGTCGGATTAGAGTGTGGTAGGTGTGAAGGCATCATGGTGGTCGGGTTAGAGTGTAGTAGGTGTGAAGGCATCATGGTGGTCGGGTTAGAGTGTGGTAGGTGTGAAGGCATCGTGGTGGTCGGGTTAGAGTGTAGTAGGTGTGAAGGCATCGTTATGGTGTGAGGTGGTGTAGTAAATGTGGGTTAAGGATTAGCAGGAACAGATGGTGGCAGCATCAGGTCTTGGCCACTAGACTAGATGATAAAGCTGCCTCACTTGACGTAGCTGTCTGACCCTCTCCCTGCTCACCCTCCTCACTCCATCTCGCTCTAAGGGCTCCATCTTCACTGCTCTTATCACGACTCTGTATCCTATGTCATCTCTTATAAATCTTTGTTCCGATAATTTTGTCTTATCTGTTCGGATGATTTACCTATGTTGTCTTAATGTTAGGGTTATGTTCGTTGTTCAGACATTTTCATTAGTAGTTTGTGTTGTTTCTTACGGATAATAACAACAATAGTAAATGTTCCAGGTTTAATGGTATGGTTAGGTTAGGTAAGGCTAAGTTAGGTTGAGGCCAAGTTGAACTGAGGCTCACTAAGCTGGTGCCCCATTTCGTATACAGACAGTACAGGAAGAGGGCGAGAAAGGCGGGACTTTAGATTGGGATGGTGGTGGTGTGGTGAGTGTGCTAGAGTGTAGGAGAGTTGTGCAGGTGTGGCTCGGGGGAGGAGTGTGTTACCACAACCTACCAATACGTTCAGTAAGTCAAAACCGTCATATCAGAATGGAACATTTACCCGTCTTGTATTTAAAAGATGAAATAAATCACAGTTTAGAGACCTGCAGTGATCTAGTCAAACACTTAGACTCTTCGAGATTCAATCCCACTGAGGAGTGTGGGTTCCAGTCCTACAGTGGCATCGTAACCTGGGAAGATAAACAGTGTCTTCTTCACATCAGAGGACACCTACTGAGTTACTCTGATCTGGTTCCTCATCACAGTATCTCAGGGTACAACTACCACCACATTTGATCCTCTATTACCTCTCGACGGCTGCTGCAGGTGTTACGTGATGTCTTCTGGTGTTAATGGAACCTTTGGAAACTGATAATACAAGAATAATATCAAGAGGTCACAGATGCTCGCCCGACAAAGTGCGCTGTCAGTATTTAAGCTTGAGTAAACACACAACAGAAGCGACTCATGATTAATCACTAACATGAGGAAAGTGAAGATGTATAGATATGCATTCAGTCACACGCACACATAAACATCCATGTACTAAATTACATATTCAGTCCACATGTGTAGATGCGTCACATACATACATGCACGAGCGTACATGTGCAGTACTATACACTCTCGCCAATGCACGTTCACAACACACACACACACACACACACAAAGAGACCGTTACACTCTCGTAGACCTATAATATATGCACACACACACACACACATAGAAGGTGGGTCAAGTAGTAGCCTGGCCGCCGCTTCCCACTGTAGCCGAGTCACCATTGTCTACAGTCAGTCGGTTGGTGATAAACTACTTTTATTTTTGTGTTAAACGGCCACATGGATCCCTTCCCTGGTCGACTGATTAGAGGAGATAATTCCTAACTACCTGTTCCTATTACCCAGAAGAGACGATAGGAGACACTGAGAAAGATAGTCATGTTTTGGCTGAGAATATGAGACACTGAGCGTAAAGGGATGAGGCGATGCTGAGTGAATCCCTCAGACCAAACCAAGACCTGGGCCGGAACTTACTCCTCTCTCTCTCTCTCTCTCTCTCTCTCTCTCTCTCTCCTGGAGGCGATCAGACCTTTTTTTCCTTAAATATATTGGAGTATTAGTTCGTGTCCTCTTTTCTTCCATCCTTCCATCCATTCCTCATTGTGTCTGGTAACGTCAACTATCGCCAATGCGTAATTACACATGTAGTTAGATAGTTGTCTTTTTGTCCAGAATTTCGTCATCACTGGAATGCCATCGGCCAAGCCCTCTCCATAACTCACTGTTGAAATTCGTTAGAAGTTAGTGGGCTGTCGTCTCATTAGCTACGTCAACGCTTAGTTCATTATTTTGCCAATAGATGGAGGAAGCTTGCACTTTTTGTGAGAAAACTGCGTTCCAGAAGGCCAATTATGGAAACAAAATATTACGTATAACTGTGTATGTTCAGATTTTTATCGGTGTTACTGTTACTGTTTATAGCTTCAAAATTATCTTCATAATTTTGTCATAGGATTTTTTAAGGCTGACGAAACACAATCAAAGATTTACCTCGACTACATTATTATGAACAATTGGTATGCCTGACTAGGTACCGTAATTCATCTGAGACGAGAAGCTCCTTTTTTACGGAACATGGAACATATTATGGTTCCAAACATACTAAAGTGGTTAATGTGGTTAATTATATATTTCCCAGTAGATTACTACATTTCCCATTATAATTAAATTATGCACCTGGAAACTCAGGATCAGTCCTCTCCAGGCCGTCAACTGTTCATAGGTCCCCCAGAGAGGGTGTCAGAAGGCTCGAGTATTCCGTGATACTTTCAACCAAAACTGGGAAGATGGTTTTCTCGCTCACTGTACAGTGAATTAAATAATTTATCTATATCAGAGTATCATCTACCAAGCTGTGGTTACTCTGAGGCATTTTACCGAGTTAATATACACAAAACACAGAGATGATTAATAGCTCAGTAGTGTTCACAATGTTCTGATAATATATCCAACTGATGACGTCAGAGATGTCAGGTTTCAGTATCAACTACATTATTTAACTATATGCTATATCTTCTTAGTATCAGCTCATCTCTCTTAAGAAAAAAAGTCAATGTTAAAAAGGTACCTGCCATCGTGAGTTGGGATCTCATTCTAGCTCAGTAAACTTATTATAACTTGGATCATCCTTATTATTACTAAGTCATTGTCTAGTTGCTTCTATGTTAGAACAAGAGCCAGTGGCCTTTTATGCACAGGAAGTGACCAGGTATTTAATGGGTATTTCTGAAAAGGTCATACCTTGGGGTATTCAGATTGATTCAGATGGCTAGTCTTAAGGGGGTGCCCAATAAACTAGCCCCCTCGGGGGCAAATCTGAATCTGATGGCTAGTCTTAAGGTTCGCTGATGGTGGACAAGATCGAACGTCAAATTAATACAAATTTTATGTTTTCACGAAAATGGTTCTCGTTTTATATATATTTATTAACAAAATATTAAAAGGCCTTTTCTTGGCTGTAAGGAAGAGTAGAACCACAGTTATTTTAGATAATAGGAAAATATAAAGGAAATGTAGAATAGAGGCCAAGTTTTCAACGATAAATTTACATCATTTTAACTTTGAATTGGGGCCCGGGTAACTATTAATGATTACTTACAAAATGTTATATATTTCAATACATCTAATTGTCAAATATCAGATGACCTAAATCTGACTAACACGGAGACCTGGAGAGTACCCATGAGCTCGTTCCTGGTTCGGAGGCGGAGGCGGAGCGGAAGAAGCCCATCGTCAGTACTCGCAGTTGCTCCCAATTTTTGGACGATTTCAAGCCTAGTTGATAACCTGAAAGATTTACAGACTTACCTACATGTGTATTAAGGACCTAAGGTAAGATAAGTACCATCAAGCAACCCTGAAACACTCCAACACTACCACCACACCTCCCTGACACACTCCAACACTACCACCACACCTCCCTGACACACTCCAACACTACCACCACACCTCCCTGACACACTCCAACACTACCACCACACCTCCCTGACACACTCCAACACCACCACCACACCTCCTGACACACTCCAACGCTACCACCACACCTCCCTGACACACTCCAACACCACCACCACACCTCCCTGACACACTCCAACACTACCACCACACCTCCCTGACACACTCCAACACCACCACCACACCTCCCTGACACTACCACCACACCTCCCTGACACACCCAACACTACCACCACACCTCCCTGACACACTCCAACACCACCACCACACCTCCTGACACACTCCAACACCACCACCACACCTCCTGACACACTGACACACTCCAACGCTACCACCACACCTCCCTGACACACTCCAACACTACCACCACACCTCCCTGACACACTCCAACACTACCACCACACCTCCCTGACACACTCCAACACTACCACCACACCTCCCTGACACACTCCAACACCACCACCACACCTCCCTGACACACTCCAACACTACCACCACACCTCCCTGACACACTCCAACACTACCACCACACCTCCCTGACACACTCCAACATTACCACACCATTACACCCCATAAACACACTTAGTACCTCCTCACTAGGTATATGAACCATCGTTTCGAAAGACTAGGTGTAGATTAATGTTCATATTAACTTGCCAAACTCACTTCTGTTGATAATTAAACTATCCTCTATATTTAATCCCTTCAGTTAATTATTGTTCCTTGTTTCATCTCTTATATTTCCTGTGAGTGTTTGACCCTTCCTTCCTCTCCGTTCACTTTCTGTTCTTATTTCTTCCCTTCCCCTTCACCTGAGTTCATCCATATTTATCCAGCCGCTGACCAAATGAGGCGCTTAACTACTTCTGAAACAAGTTTTTCTCCTCTGCCTCGGTGGAAGGATATTTGATAAGATTATCAATATATCAGTTTTACGACTTTTGGGTGCGTCACTTGGCCATACATAGGAGCTGGGTGTGTGTCCTGGCCATCCCTAGGCGCTGGGTGTGTCTCCTAGCATTACCTAGGCGCTGGGTGTGTCTCCTGGCCATACCTAGGAGCTGGGTGTGTCTCTTAGCCTTACCTAGGCGCTGGGTGTGTCTTCTGGCCATCCCTAGGAGCTGGGTGTGTCTCCTAGCCTTACCTAGGCGCTGGGTGTGTCTCCTGGCCATCCCTAGGCGCTGGGTGTGTCTCCTAGCCTTACCTAGGCGCTGGGTGTGTCTCCTGGCCATCCCTAGAGCTGGGTGTGTCTCCTGCTACCTAGGCGCTGGGTGTGTCTCCTGGCCATACCTAGGAGCTGGGTGTGTCTCTTAGCCTTACCTAGGCGCTGGGTGTGTCTTCTGGCCATCCCTAGGAGCTGGGTGTGTCTCCTAGCCTTACCTAGGCGCTGGGTGTGTCTCCTGGCCATACCTAGGAGCTGGGTGAGTCTCTTGGTCATTCCTAGGAGCTGGGGGTGTCTCCTGGCCATCCCTAGGAGCTGTGTGTGTGTTGCACCTCCCCGGAACTTTGGGACCATTTGACTCCTCCCAGGAAGTTATGGGTGACCTCTCGCACCGGAGGTTGTCCTCCGCCGCTTCATTGACCACACCTTTGACCTTCCTCCGGTAATAGAACCTTAAGTTCCCCTTAAATGGTAGTCGTTGATGTACTGTGTCTCACCCAAGGAGTGTTTTTTACTTCCGTTGCTAAGGGGAAGGTGTGTGTGCGTGTGTGTCTTGTGTTCCACTAAAGAGAAAAATACCAGCTATCTCATCTCCTATTTCTCCTCCTTAGTCCACAGGGTATAAAAGGTTCCTCACCTCCATCCCTCCCTCTCGTAGTAACCAGATGCCGCCGCTACAATAAAAACAAAACAAAATGGTCGTCAAATGACTCGGCGGGATGATGATCAGGCCCAAACCAGAGCAGATTAAGCAACAGGATTGGGATACTGACCGAGATCAACTAGGTTTATTGAGAGCCGGAGAGCAAGTGACACTCTGACCCACCCACACTACCCCTTCAGCCCCACTCCCCCTCAGCCCCACATTCACCTCTCCAGCCCCACACTCCCCCTCAGCCCCACATTCACCTCTCAGCCCCACACCCCCTCAGCCCCACATTCACCTCTCAGCCCACACTCCCCCCTCAGCCCCACACTCCCCCCTCAGCCCCACACGCCCTGCCTAGACACGTACACCAGTCCACCTACTACCTGGCCCTCACTAAAACCCTCCTTGACGGTAGACGCCTGCGGCCTACTCTCTATGGGTCATGATCCTACCTCTTGACATGGCCGACCCCTTCAACTACCTTGATATTTAGCTCACAGTCGATTCTCGTTTTTCCACATCCCTCTTGTCTTACTCCAGATCCCTTTTGTTTTATTCCACACCCGCTTCTCGTCTTACTCCACACCCCTCTTGTCTACTCCACACTCGACGGAGGACCTGCCTGGAAAAGAGATTATTTTAAGTACTGTTGTGTTAGTCGTAAACCTTAATTTGTCTTATAGGTTTGTTAATAGTGGTAAAAATAATATCGTTTTCGTTCAACTCTTAAGAAAAGTTACAAAAAGAAAATGACAGTCAAAGGTTATTCCAGGTTAATTGCCCTGATAATTAAACTTAGGGGTTAATCAGAGGTGAGTGTATAAATTTACTTGGATTCATTTGTCATTACAGATTACGGTGGTGCGTGTGGCTGTCTCCCGTCACCGAGTAATGCAGGAGGTCAAGTCGCTGCAGGACATTAACCTCAAGGGAGTCAGCGCTGGATAATGAGGTAAATGCATCTGTTTACCTTCCATTACAATAGGTTAAAGCAGTGCCATACGAAGGACCTACAGTATGTAGTTTGATGCTCCGGTCAGGTTACAAACTTCGATGCGTTATTCCACTCTACATCAGCTTGGAGGAACCAGTGACCCCGTCTTCATTAGTTACGTTTACTTATAGAACAATATAACTCAGATATGTGGCAACTCGTTCTCTCGTATCCCTCAGTGGACGATAAAACACCGATGAGTGTATAAATGTGATCATAATTTGTGGTATATTCGTTTTGTCTCGTATATTTTGTTATTTTCTCCACGATGTGTTTGTACACTAGTGTTATCCTATTCGTTCTGTCTTTATAATATATATACTGTATATATTGTCGTGATGACGTTCCACATTTACTGCTATATTGGATTCCTTTATTTTTCTCACTCACACACAGTTTATATATGAAGATGAAAGTAGAACTCTTACATTGTTTACCTGCACCAGCAAACACAAAGTCCGGAGCAACTTTCTATTGAACTTTGCCATTAGTGGTTTCTTAAACAAAGAAGTTTTGATTCATTTTGAGGTCTCAACCTGAACTAATTTTCAGTTAAATCTAATTAATAATCTAATCCGAACATATTTAAGATTGATTAAACTTAACCTGAAGATCGCGAGGAATGTCGGTTCCAGTTCCATGAAATTCATCTTTTAAGACACTATAAATTGTTTTTATTTTATTCAAGCAGACTTCCTCGCCTTGTACTCGGGCTAATTGAGTCCCTTGGATAAAGTTATCAAGGCTGTCTTTATAAAGTTATCTAACTGTTTATGTTACCTGCTGCTGTTATTGCTTTTGGTGCTGTTTTATTGTTGTTACTACTACTACTACTGTTTTCTTTACTGTTCCCTAGTAGCCGTTGTTGTTGTTATTGTTGCTGCTGTTACCCACCTCTGTTTACAACAAAAGTCACTGTTCGTGCCGGTGACACTCCTGGTGTACAGGTGTGTGGCCGCCACTACCCACACACCAGCAGGTACCCCTCCATTAAGTAGTAATGAAAGTTTTACTTACACGGTGACATTTGTTGGCCCCGAGTGCCCGGGCGCCACCTGCTCCACTTACTCTACTCGCCTGCACGTCCCGTAAGCGTGAGGGGTCAACACCTATACAAGCAATTTCATATCTTAGCAACCAAATTTTTCTACGTAGATTAAGGATTTTGTATTCTATAATGCATGTGTAAGTTAAAGAAGCGAACAAGAATGTTTGTTAATTAAGGAAATACTTTTTTTTGTTGCATGAATACAAATTGATGTGAAGAAGTGTGCGTGGAGATGATACAATCGCTTGTATGTTACGTTGTGCAAGTTGATGATATGAGGAAGAATGTTCGGCAGCTGAGAATTTGCTTTTTTGTGTTGCATAAGCAAGTTGAAGATACGAACGCAATATCTGGATATTTCTACTTGTTCCCTGAATTCTTTCCTGTCGCTCTCTACTCTTGCATCACTCCTTCTTGGTATTTCCTGTCTTTCACTAAGCATTATCTATCCTTTGATTCGTAGAGGAGTAAAGATAACAGTTTTTTGTCTTAATATATTCTGGATTTCAACATTATGGCGACTGGTGATGTCTAGTCCATTTTCTGGTTGACCTTGAAGCTGGGGTGATATACACAGGGGAATGGATCACTACACAATAAACTTCGATTAATCAGCTTGCTAGTCCATTGGTGGATAGATTAAAGTGAACGAGTGAATTGGGATAAATTTGGGTGAAAGTTGGTGAGTTAGGGTGAGAGTGGATGAGTGTGGATGAATGTGAATTACGGTGAGAGATTGTGGATGAGTTTGGGTAAGTGTGTGTAGGATAGGGTAGGTGTTGCTGAGTGTGCCTTGAGTGTAAATGAGTGTGGGTAAATTTAGGTGAGTATGAATGGGTGTGAATAAGTATGTGTGAGTGTGGAGTGGGTACCTCTGGGTAAGTGTTGTCAAGTATGGATGAGCGTGTGTGAGTATGGATAATTTTAGATGAATATGCATGAATGTGGGTGAATCAGGATGAGTCTGGGTGAGTGTGAGTGGATGTGGGGAGGCGAGTCGTAGTGCAGGACAGGCAAGGTGAACGGGTAAGAGAAAGAGAAAGGGGTAATTTACCGCCTAGCCAGACGCCACATACCGCGGCTTCCGTTTCAATGTCCCTCTTTTATATCACTTTAAGGTTTCCTAATACGAAGGGCCGTGCTAAAATGGCAATCACGAATCCGTTTGACATCTCTTGAGCAGGTAAACAAACTCGGCATGTAGTTAGAGCGTCGTGAGGAGTCGTGCAAGCAGTCGTTCAGGAGGTTAAAAAAGACAGTGTTTGGGGTCATGGGTGAGTGTCGCTGCCTGGAGACTATTACTGAGGTTAACGTCAGCGTGAGATAACCAGAGGTCATTACCGCTGTTAACGCCACGCCCTCACGAGTGGGAGCGGTGACTTCACTGGGTTAAATGGCCAACTTTCTCAAAAGGTCTCCGTGTCAGGACTTTCACTTTCGTGTTTTGATATTCAGTTCATAGAGACAATGCAATGTCCTTTAATTTACCCTCACAGTCAAGCGTGACACAAGTGACATTCTCATGACAGGGTATCCATGTATAATTCGTCTTTTAATTTAATTTAGATTATCAAATCTACAACTTCCAATAATGTAAACTGCTCTAGAACTCAAAAACAAATTTAGTTTCATAATTCGGTGACATTTACGTATTGTATAAGTTTATTATATACAAGTTCTCGAAGATATTTGCCATTATACAGTATATTACGCCAGATGAGGCCGCAGTGTCTGTGTCGAATCTGATTTCTTTAATAAACCGAGAAAAGTGTTACAACTCAACAACAAGATTAAAAAAATTTAGGATAAAGCTTACAATAATACTGTAGAACTGAAACGCTGAGCATGTCACTACACCATCCTCGGCGACAAGTATGCTGGGAGCCAGGGTATAGCTCCTGCTGGTCGAAACTAAATTTATTATATGGACGTGGTCGTGTTTATGTACAGTACACCTTCCAACCTCCATACATAACTCTCACTACACATACTCACCTTCTGGTATCTTTGATTATTAACAGCCTCTCTCCTCAAGGCTACATACAGTATATCCACCGAGTCTGTACCATGAAGCTCGCTATAGACGGTAGAGAGATGGCTTCCTCTGGCTGCTTCACCAGTCCTCCAAAACAATACCAGTGAAGGAAAGTCTTGGAGCCGCTGGTGGTGCCCGACACGTAAAGAACTCTCATGGGTGACTTTGGTGTTTTAAGGGTAGAAAAATTAATAACTAAGTAATATACATCTATCATGCTACTTAAAACTCCCATTCAATATATATATATACCTTTGTTTTCAGTTTGCGTACATACATATACTTCCATCACGTATTTTAACGATATTTCTGTAATTATCTTATACTCTCGTTTTACCTCATCAACCACGTGACACAGTACAGATATTGTAGTATTAAAGTTGTGTACAAAACTGGAACTTTTCTACGAGTATGAGTAAAGGATTAAGTTTTCTTTTTATGGCTCCATTTATTCGTGTTACTCGTAGCGTTGAGTCATGAATATATAAAAGCCGTATCAACAAGGAGAAGAAGAAGCAGTATTTATAAATGTATCTTAGAAGTGGGAGGATCAGGTTAATAAGTGATAGAGAAGAACCTATAGACTTAACTAACCACTACTACAGCTCACTGAGGATCCTTAGGTGGTGTCAAGAGAAGACCCGTGAGATAGAAATCCAAATTGATGGTGGAAGAGTTTCAGAAAAAAAGTTGACTGAGCTGTGTGTGTGTCACTCTCAAGAGGCACACCTTTATTCTGAATGTCCTTACCCACGATGAATCAGCAGCTGCTACTAAAGTTACCAAGGTCGAGTGTGTGTCTGTCTTGAAAAGGAGAGGTTGTCGCCATCACATTAAAATGAGCAACAGGAACTACCGCGAAGAAAAGATTATGCACACCAAGGTTGGCAAGCAAGACAAGCAACTCTTCCACGGGCTATGACTTACTAATGAAGACCATCTCTACACTGTGTGGCTCTCCTCATTACCATAAAGCTAACTAGAATTTTTTTATGATCGAAGGCTTGAGAAAAGTCACTTGTGGCTCAGATGAAACTTATTTTGTTTTGTTTTTTAGAGAAGATCAACTTAACGTTTTAACAGATTACCAGGACCAAGATGGTTAATAATTTCTTCCATACAAGTTAATGACATCAAGAAACCCCACCAGAAAGATAAAGAATAGAGAATCTACTCAAAAAATACAACGTAAATACAACGAGTTCTCATGCGATTTTTTTTTCTCAATCAGAAGTCGGTTAGATAAGGTTAGGGTAAGTTTCTGTCAGGTCAGGTTATATCAGATTTGGTTAGGTCAAGTTTGAACAAGATTTACTAGGCTCGAGTGATATACAGGGTACAACTGCAAATGATGGCAGGGGGGGTACAGGTGGTGGCAGACAGGGTACAAATGATGGCAGATGGGGTACAAATGATGGCAGACGGGGTACAGATGATGGCAGACGGGGTGCAGGTGGTGGCAGATGGGGGTATAAATAATGGCAAAAAGGGTACAGATGATGGCGGGGAGGGTACAGGTGATGGCAAACAAGGTACAAATTATAGTAGGGAGGGTACAGGTGGTGGCATACAGTGTATAGATAATGGTCAACTAGGGTACAGACAAGGTAGAGATGAAGAGCTACTGGGCGCAGTCCAGGGAAGGAAGAGGCGTGGCAGAAAGACTGGTGAGAGGTGACTGGTGAACAACTGGACTGTTCTATAAGTCTGGCTGACCTCGACCGCTATCCTGACCCTGTCTCATAGCGCCATCTGATCTAGACCGGATGACCACCAAGAGGACAGTAACTTCTTTGCGTTTTTTTTTCTCTTAAATTTTTGTTAGTGAGGACGCACTTTGTTACCTTGGCAGGGTAAAGGATACGTCTACCAGCTGAGGGAGAAGCGAGTCATATATCTTCATCAGTGGCGAGGACAAAAAACACTCCTCGGTTTTAGAAGACGAATGGAAGTCTCTCGGGCGTCTGAGGATGAATGTAAGACTTTTTAGTTCCTGAGCTGGTAGAGGTCATACTGCCTGACGTCATTCCTTCACCCCCCTCTGGTTCCTAGCGATAGACGTAATATTATTCTGTATTTTGGTAAGGAATATAAGATTATTTTGGTACTGGTGAAGTGAGGACGATCCTTCCTTCTAATAGCGGGGGATTTAAATACAACTATGGCGAAACTGACACTGTTATGTGTAGGCACAGTAAGAAGTCGTGTTAACACCCCCCAGGGTTATGTTCTGAAACCCATGATCAAGGATTTAGGCCAAGTAACAGTGAAGCTTTGAGATTTGAGTGAACGCGACTTTTTTTTTTATCCATTTTCCTTGACCCGCCAGTAGATGTGGTGGTCGGTCGTCGTTACCATGGGAACAGTGATCCCAATACTTACAAACTATCTACCAGCTACCCACTCACCCACCCCATATCCAACCACCTATTCACCCATCCCATACCAACCCACTCACCCACCCAATACCACACCCACCCAATACCACACCCACTCAATACCACACCCACTCACTCACTTCATACCTCAGCCAATATTCCACCCTTAACCTCATTAGCAAAAGTCTACTCTTGATACCTGTACACGAGCTGTCGTAAGGCATCACCTCTGAGTCTCTGAAAGATAAACAACAGAGTTACATTGCTCGCGTGTTACCTGTGTAAGATGGACCCAGCACACCTGAGTGATCCGCTACGTGTTATGCAAGTAATTTTTTCTCTGTTTTATTGAGTAATCTTAAGTATTCCATATGCCAGTATTCTTGCTGAGGTCCTTCCAAGTCACTATTATGTAGGGGGGGGGGGTGAGTCAATTAAGATTTAACCCTTATATGATCGAGGTACGGTACGGAGTCACTAGTTATGAGGTAAAAGAAGATTATTAGGGGTTGAAGAAAAAGTGGTGAAACTGAAATACAGTAGGAGTAGAAAGAATCTGGGCTCAACCAGATCGCTTCATCTTTCGTATTGGTGTTTTATCTTTGTTCTGCTCCCCTGGGTCGTCAGACCTTTGTATTAATATTGGTTTATTTATATAGTGCTGCTTATCATTATTATTTTTATAGTTGTAGTGTTGTAGTGTTCGGCTTAAAGTACTTTTAGCTTTTAACTTGAAGTTCAGGTTTCCAAACGCCTGGTCTTGCCCTCAAATGTTAGCCGATGACTCGGGATTATCAAGGAGGATTACATGAGATCGTATCAGTGTCAATTTTCTTTCGTTTTAGTTTAGAAAAGGGACACACCTGCCATGATAGTTTAGGGAGACTGGTAGATGGCGTACAGACTGTAGGAAATAGGTGTGAGAGCCAAAGGTCACCTGAAAGTTAGACACTAGTGACCTTGGAGATAGTTCGCCAGTAACGCCCAAGGTGACAGATCAAACAACCTACTTTCGAAATCCGAGAATATTTCTAAGGGCATTATCGGCGTGTGTGACGGGCAAGACCGAGGACGTGTGTGATGTGAAGTGCAGGCAAGGTGAACAGGTGTGGGTACCCAGGGCAAGTGGGGTTACTCCCTACACCAACCATGGCCAGGCCAGTAAACCACTGGCCACACATAGGGCTTCTCTAGATTATGCGTCATTCTACTCCTTTTATTTATTTATTTAATTTATTACGCCCCAGGGGGCGACAAGCCTAGTCTGTACAAGACCATGCGGTCATACACTAAATACACTGGCACTGGTGTCTCGCAGGACACGCTATGACTTGTGATACAGAGACAATTGTGGTGAGTTACATTCAACTCACTGTTGCTTTGGTGACCAAGTGTGCGGTGAGTGAACTTATTAAAATTATAATAAGTCGCTACTACTAGAACCATCTTGATCACTCAGAGTAGCAGTAGTCACACAGCCGATTATAACCCAGTAAGTGGATTAACCAAAGAATCATTAAAAATTCTCCACTTAAAACTCTTCACAGTGGGGCAGCATATAAAAGTTTGGGTTTAAATTCTTTGTGGTCTGACGTTAATTGCATTGTTTGATAGTTATATTAAATATTTACTGTACTTCTTGACAGCCATACGTAAACATTCCTCACACACAGTGACAGTCACACTTAAACATTCACCACACTACTTGACAACACTATATAAACACAGAGACCCACCAAACTGTTCCCAAAATTGTCAATATTAGCAAAAAGTTTAAATGCTCAACCAGGTGTAAGGATTCAGTTATCATTCAGTTGATACATTTTCACATTTGTAGATCAAGCAATAGAATGTGACCAGTGTGGTTCGTTCATTCCTCATTGCCCCTGAGTTGTCATACAGGTTAGTGCAAGTAAAACACCCGAGACCTTATCGTTCAGACAGGTCAGGTTGAGCGTGGTGAGTTCAGTTAAATCTGTTTGATGTCATAAGTTATAACATTTACAGGTGACCCCAGAGACAGGTGACCTCAGGTTCAATTATCATGACCCCAATCTCACACACACACACAACCACCCACACTCTGCCGTACATTAATCACACCCGTCTTAAATATGGATATTTAACTAACTCTCTTGCAGTCTTAACTGGTAAAAAATAGAGGTAGGACCATCACCACCCTCCAGACGGCTGTAAATAGACTGTAGATGATTGACTATTTTGCTCATCACGCGAAAAATATCATATCGTACGTAATTCAGTGGTATCGTAAATAGACTAAATAATTCACCATGACAGGAAAACAAAAGATGTTATCGTAAACCTTAAGTAAAAAGATCATATCAACAGTTTTAGTGCTTACAAGATGGGGCACTGCTGCACTTTATTTTCCCTGTCTGCTGTACCGTCTCCACTGTGCCTGGTTAGTTCACTGCAGGTTATGTGTGTGTAGTCTTGACACGGCCTACTAATTAGTCAGCTAAGAAAATATAATGATTTCTTAAACTTGACACAATGATTACAGGACAGCAGGTGGAGAACTATCACATGTGTATTGTGGGCAAAGGGTTAAGCCTTGTGAGTCCAGATTTCCGTCCTCTTGGTAACAATAATCGATATTGAATGTTAATATTTATCACTGTATTTCTAGTGTACTGTGAATTACAAATGGTTCCTCTTGTTGACTTCACTATTCCTCCTAGCCCCTTGTTGTAGTGGTTAGAAAACTCTCCTCTTAAATGAGAGGTCCTGGGATCGAACTCCCTAGTGAGATGGAACCAAACGATATTTTCTCTGCTCCAGTTCTCTCCGTCTACCAAGTAATAATTGCAGACTTGAGTTATAATTCGATTATCTGAACGTGTTCTGTGGGTGATGTTTAGGCAGTGCGAGAAGCCAATTGTCCCGTCACCCTGGGTTATTATTCTACACCGGACTAAATGGAGTAACAAACTTTTAGTGTAACTGTTGTGTTAGTAACAGTTTCTACGTTGCATTATCCCGCCTGAGGGATTTACTCACCAGCGACGCTCAGTTTACAGGTGTAATCATGAACCTCCTCCGTGAAAGGCTGCCTGTCTGAGCACCCATTATTATGTGTTGATAAACTTTAAGCGTTTTTAAATAAAGCACAACAATCTTAGTCACAGAGAAACAGAGGTAACAAGACACCTTTTGTGTGTCCAGGACAGTTAACAGGATACCTATAGGACCAAAAATCACAAGTATCAACTGTGAACCTTTAAGATGAATCGTATATAATACACGTAAATTCACCTGGATTTAGGAGATAAACAGTTAACTCCCCAACCCAATGACTTATTGTACAGGGGTCACCTTAAAAAAGGTCACAGCTGAGAAAATATTATTGCCTTTTATTTCTATAGATGCACAAACGTCTCCTGGTCACAAAAAGGCTTCAATAACAGTTCCATGTCACCTTTGATCCTTACAAATGACCTCTCAAGGCACTCGGGTCCCACAGAGGTGGTACACAAGACACATTTGAACTTAAAAGCTTAATGAGAGTAAAGTCACAGTCAATTATATTCGCCATAACATAAATTAAACTTGTTTATAAAGACACTTCATCATTAATATTCACCGGCTTAAGAATTCAGTGCGAGGTGGACTTGTCTCTTAAAGGACAGACAAAAGTGGAATTTAAAAGCCAAATAAAACGTCAGAATATGTTTTTATCTTTGCCAGAACTTATTAAGACTAAACAAACATATTTTACAGCATTCTTCACTCGCCCGCTTGATTGTGTACGGAGATAAGTACACATCTTTGGACACACGAGAGCGGTGTTGTTAGTAGGTTGACATGTCTAGTGACCGGTTGAATTCTGGTGTTAAAACAAAACAAAAAAGAGGTTGAGAGAGAGAGAGAGAGAGAGAGAGACCCTGAAAGTATGGATGACGAAGGTTATGGTGACGACGAACAATTTATGGAGCGTCACGAACAATACCCCAAAAGTCTTGCAAAAAAGTTAAAAAGAATATCTTGCTCAGGCGGGCACTCGCTATAAAGACCTAAAGTGCTCGTGAAAATGTCGTTTCCCGTCTCCTATTTTGCCGACCTCATGTGTGTAACACAGAGCTTCGTAGAGTTGTTTTTTGCAGTTCCTGGATAGATGACACTGAACGGAAGGTTGGTCTGGGGATCTATAGCTTGTTGGGAGGGAGTTTAACTTATCAGAACTCTTCAATAAGCCATTAACATACACAGTTCAATATGGATTAGATATTCTGGACCTTTATCGCTCAACATGGAGGCAATAGCAAATGGTTACATCAGTTTCCAGGTGCTCAAGATTAAGATTTAACGAGGGAAGGTTGCTGGCCTGTGTGGAGTCGACCGCTCACTCACAAAAACTGGCTCAGGTTGTGGGTGGAGCGACTTTTTGTTGACAGTGTGGAGGGAGGGTTGTATGGTGAGTTATTACAGCCTCTCCCTCCAGCACTTTCACTCTCCTTGTCCTTGACCAATCAGGGGCATTCCAGCTGTTTCATTTCCTGTCGGTGGCTCGGCAATTTTTCTTTTTTAACATATTATTTTGTTATTTTCAGAGTACTTTATTCCTTTTTTTGTGTTTCGAATATATAGATTTATAAATGCATTTTGTTTAGTTAAAATAGAGGACGATTGTGGGTTTCTGTAATTGCTGAAACTCTGATAAACCATAGTTAAATTTCAATTGAATAACTCTCTACCACGAAAGGGGAAGAAGGAAAAAAAGAAGACTCGAAGATACAAAAAGAAATAGAAACAAACAACAGACACAACTTAAAGAATTTGGCCAGACCTACGAGAAAAAAAAATGTGTATCACCTGTAAATAATTAGCCATGATAAGGTCGCCTCAGGTGTCCAAGGCAGCAGGAGGGCGAAATCGAATCTGGTCACTTATGCCCGATACCGAACCCGATACCTGAAACCCCGTATTTTCTGTATTTGTTATTAATTAAATCTGATCATCTTTGTAATTTAGGATACCTATGTCAATCATTAATCATCATCATTCATGTACCAAAACTTCACAACAATATCACCTGAACTGAATCGATATAACCGTAATAAATGAATTAATTTTGATCAGAATCTTCCATGTCTACGATGAATTCGGTAGCTGGGTTCAGATTTAATTATCTTCCTGACCATAAACACTAGAAGCTGGCCATTCCTCTCGCCACCCTCCGACACCCTCCCTCCTCCCATCCTCCCGACCTTTCCCGGGATAGAGGTCTTTCCCCGTCTCATCTAGCCAACACCCTCTCTCTCTCTCTCCATATGCGCCTTCACGTAATCTCTAATCTATCTATCTAATATATTTATGTAATCGATAGGTGTCTCCTTTGCCACTAACCTACTAGAAGCATCTGTACTTATACTCACAAATATCCGGCTTTTAACCCTAAGGAACTACTTGATACCATCTTGTAGTAACCGTAGCCAAGATCTCCGGAGGAAGAGCGTCTCCTTGGGGTACTCCATCTACACTTACACTTAAGGCAATTATAAGGATTTCTTTTTTTTGTATTTTGGGGCGGTTCAATTACACTATTGAGGATTTACTTTGCATCAGTCCTATGATCACTTTCGGTACTGATATAATGAGTTCAATCCAGATTATGTTTTCTGTTGTCAGCAATAATATAAATCCTATTCATAAGTCAACTGGGTCTTTCCCCGGTCCATTTCATTTTAATTTCCTCCTTAAAGAATGAAGAAGTGAAATGCAAATTTTCAGTTCCAGTAATTCATTAAGATGATCTTCCCAACACACGTGTCGCCCTGGTCTGGTCTCTTGCATCTGTGATAGTCAAGTCACTCACACCGATTGTAAAATAGATTTTACTTTCCTCATTAATTAATTTAAGTCGGAATATATTTCTTTTTTACTTCTATTAAGTTATTGCAAAAAATCTCTATTTGGGAAAAGCGTCAATTACGTTTAAAGGAGAAAATAGACGATTATCCCAAATAAGGATTAAATTTTACACACACACACACACACACATATATATATATATATATATATATATATATATATATATATATATATATATATATATATATATATATATATATATATATATATATATATATATATATATATATATATATATATATATATACGCTTTCAAATATGTATATATAAATTCAATGAACCTTAGGGCTGGTGCAACTCATAGGTCATTCAGGGGTTGAGGTGCTCGCGTGGCCATGACGCCCAGCCGCGGGGAATCTCGGTGACAAAAAGAAGTTTTCCTACTTGTCGCAGTAGCGTACTGGAGGTTGACACGGCCCGTGTCACTCGGGGATCATGTGGCCTACAGTGGGAGAGTTTCCTCTGCTGTTGGATGATCACAGCAGTGGACTGTGAGAGAGCTGTAAGCTCCTAGAGGTGGGCTTCACGCTCCAGATCACTGGAAGGGAACATCACAGTCGGAGGGAAGTCATGTGGCCGGAAGAGATATTTCACCTGCCCGAGGAACGTCGCTGGGGAGGCCGCAGTATGGAAGCGGGACGCACTTGACCAGAACGGAGATCTCACTTGGGTGGCAAGAGTCACCGACTGCCTCCAGAGACTGCACCAACAAAAATGGACCCACACGGTCTAGAGTGTCAACGAAGACCAAAATTGGAAAACTTGCCTTCCGCAATGATTGTGTATACACAAGACAACAGCGACTCCAAGTAACCAGCTCCTCTACATTTACTGCTACTCTCAAGTTGATTTTTTCAACGTTCTAATGCTTGTTTTCATTTGTTTATTCTATCATATAAGGAAATGGCTCACAGTGCTGTCACTCTGGCTGGTATTATTCATATATACAAACATTATAAAGAAGTTGTTTATAGCCTAAGGAAGGAAGAACATTCCCTCAGCACATTATTAATACTATGCATAAGATATACAGCCAGTGTGGAGAGGAACATCGGGTCTCCGTCAGGGGGCCGTGGAGCGCCACGTGTCAGCACTATTTTTTCACTGCATCGCTGCTGAGGATGGGGGAAAGGGGGGGGGAGTAGGGTAAAGACCCCGGTTATACCCCACCAACCTTTGCTAAGTTGTGCCTGTCGTGGCATCCACTAGTGGAACTTCTAACTAAACTCTTTTTCAAATGTTAATGTTTTTCTGTCCCAGTTAACCAGACTACACCTCACTTCTGAGTTCAATAATCGTTCCAGCTCTTAAGTTTCAACAGTGCTGCTTTTGGTCGTCCTATAGACTCTCCATCGCTTGAACAGAACTGCTTCTACTTAACACGAAAGCATCTCCCAAGTCAGAAAATTCTGAGCGATATCGAGTTGTTGTTTTTCATAGTTCTCCATCAAAACAGAACTTGACCATTTTCTTTTTATTTTAAAGGGATAACTTACTTGTGTTACTGATGAGTATTCTGGACGATGCCGTCAGGTCTACTGTACGTGTCCAGATCTTCATCCAGCTGCTGGAAAATAAGTGGAGCTGAATTGGAAGTACTTATCTTTACGGTAGTCCAGCGGCAATGTCTGTATTTCTCACCATCATGTCCTGGATTAAATCCCCGGCATGAGACAGGTGTGAGAAGGGTATTTATTTATTTGTATTTATTTATTACTTCACCACTTACCCAGCTTACCAGCCGTTCAGCCGGTTGGTCTATCCAGTGTTAGTACAGGTGGAAGCCGGAGCGTCTGGAGGAAGCCTGTGATGTTTGGTAGTGTTACATTGGATAATTCCGTCTCATGTATGTCCGGACCAAGTTGGATTTGAACCCTTGGCATATTGGAAAGAGATACAGTATATGCATCACCGCTGCACCACTAATAGTGCGGAACTACAAAACATTGCAGGAATTCTCCAGGTACATCGATTTCCTATTCCTGGACGGCAAGGAAGCTGATGTGTGGTGAAATGATAAACTAAAAGCTAAAAAAGGGACGCCTACATATCTTCAGTCTGCTTTGTTAAATTAGTTAATACTAATGATAAATTCTAATTGGTTCACTAAACGATGCCAAAAGTATAATTACCTCAGCACGAAATATTTGTTCAAGATAACCAGAAGGTTGAACATCGTATGACAATTTCACATCGACTAAAAGAGAAAGAATTAACCTTTTCAGTTACATATTTTCAGAAGGAAAAAAAATTATTTCCTTATTTTTAAACTGATCCTAAGAAATTTCAACAATAAACTAATTTGGTCAATTCCCTCAAGTACTGTACAGCTATCAACACTTGCTCTACATGTTGGTCGACCTCCGTTCCCAACCTTGTCATTCCGTGATCAAATATTACCAAACCGCATTATGTAATCCTCTGTGACCAAGACTTAAGTTGTATCTCTCTGTATACGATAACATAAACTCGTGTACTCAGTATATATATTCATAGAGAATCATTAACCTTCATACTGACCAATAACTCTACATGTGAATTAAGTCTACGGTTTCTGTGGTACTTGTTGCTGCAGCTGTTATCTCTTGCCATGCTTGATGAGTCTAATGATGCCAGGGTCACTACCTCCTCACACATTGGTTTTTATTCCAATACAGTATTAGAACAACGTCGTTATTTAGTTATCTTAACCTTTTAACTGTAATAATTTATAATCAACTCACAAGTGTTGACTGTTAGTTTATGTAAAGAAAATGTTAAAAGTTTACGTGTAAGAACTTAGTTTGTTGAAAAAAAAAAATACTTTTAAATGAAAATTACTGTACAGTATATTAATAACGTTCGAAACAAATTATTAGATTATGCGAAAAAAAAATATATATAAACTTTTAACATATATCTTGAATGCGTTTGGCAAGACATAAAAAAAAATCTTACACCTAAAAAAAAAAATACTATCAGTTAGATCAGGAAAGGCGACAGAGTTCTGGGGTGACTAGACGCAGCCACATGTGTATATAAAAAAGACTGCATGCTCTACTTGTGTCATAATACCCAGATGTACAGTGTCTCTGGAATAAGCAGCCACCACAGCCTCCCTCACACACGGGAAATATACACTAGACAGATCAGAAAGGCCGGGTATTTGGGGAGGATTAAATAAAACTAAATTTAAGAAACAAAAAAAGCTCCATGTGCGATGTATGAAGGGAAATTCTGGGGTGTTGAGTGCCGCTGGGAGTTTCCACCATGACAGAGGGTAATGAAGTCAAGACCAGTTTTCTCCACACCTCCAAAGTTTGAGGGTGAAGCGCTCAACCAGACCTTCGTAGTTCGGTCATGGTGAACTTGTATGAGGCGAAGGACAAGAGGTGAAAACCTGCCAAGCTGCCTCAGTCTTAACAAAAAACGTAAAGAAGTAAACTGAGGCACGTTTATGGAGAGAGAGAGAGAGAGAGAGAGAGAGAGAGAGAGAGTCCTTAGCGTTATAATTAAATCAAATTTACTTTTACATCAATTAGTAACACGTGATAAGCTTGGAGTAAGTTTTCTTGGGTTGGGGTGAGTCATGGTGGGTTGGGGTGAGTTGTGGTGGGTTGGGGGTGAGTTGTGGTGGGTTGGGGGTGAGTTGTGGTGGGTTGGGGTGGCTGTGGTGGGCTGGGGTGAGTAGGTGGGGTTGGGGTGAGCTGTGGTGGGCTGGGGTGAGCTGTGGTGGCTGTGAGTGGTGGGTTGGGGTGAGCTGTGGTGGGTTGGGGGTGAGCTGTGGTGGGCTGGGGTGAGTTGTGGTGGCTGGGGATGAGTGGGTGGTGGGCTGGGGATGAGCTGTGGTGGGTTGGGGTGAGGTAGGTGGGGGGGTGAGTTGGGTGGTGAGGTGTGCTGGGGTGAGTGTGTGGGCTGGGGGTGAGTTGGGCTGGGGGCGGAGTTGTGGTGGGTTGGGGGTGAGCTGTGGTGGGGTTGGGGGTGAGTGTGTGGGGCTGGGGTGAGCCAGGGTGGGCTGGGGTGAGCTGTGTAGGTTGGGGGTGAGTTGTGGTGGGTTGGGGTGAGTTGTGGTGGGTTGGGGTGAGTTGTGGTGGGTTGGGGTGAGTTGTGGTGGGTTGGGGGTGTCTTTGTCAGCTGTGGAGTTTGGTAGGTTGAAGGTGAGCTGTGTGGGTCAGGGACGAGGAAGGTGAGTGAGAGGAGTGCGTGAGGTGGAGTGAATGTGTTGGGTGTGGTATACAGGACACTCCCGTCTGCTCTTAGGAAAGACACACCCACCACCTCACCGCAGATCATTTCATATGCCTCTGTGTATATTCGTGCATGTGGATGTGTGTGTACCTGTACGTGTGTGTGTGTGTGTGTGTGTGTGTGTGTGTGTTCCCCATTACCACGGGCCTGAGCGGGACGTGACCTCTCCACACTGTTGACATTCGGGAGGAACAATGCTCGCGCTGGGCTAAGGGTGGGTGTGTGTCGGACCAACGGCTGACTCTCACTGTCTGGCTCCAGTTGGTGGTGTGGCTGACACTGACACTACCACCGTCAGAATCATGAACTCTGATCTAGAAGAAGTGAGAAATGCAGAGAGACCTGACAGTTGTAGCATTAGTAAATATGACAAATTTTGTGAAAAGTGGTACCGGTATGGCCAGCATAAGGACAGAACCAGACAATGTGATGTAGTCGTGGCCAGAATTAGGCTAGGATACAGACACATCTGGCAAGTTAGTAACGCTGTACCCATACCGGAACACTCAGCATGTAAACTTTGTGATAAACCTCTAAAGCATACACTTGAACACTATATTATTGAATGTGACACTGTCAAAGACTTCAGGCCACCTGACTTATTGTATCTTGAACTATGTAATTACTTCATTGAATCAGGTGTGCTTGAGGACATTCTTGCTGTTTATCCCAAACTTGCTAGCCCACACTGATTAGTCTTCAATTAGAATATGACTCCAATGTATGTGATCCACTGACCTATACATACTGCTAATGAATATGATGTATTTCCTTCTTTGTGTACGAACCTCTGTCCTGTATGGCAGTGAACAGTGGCATTACCCACATGAATCTGACCGACGTATATGTATGTATGTGTGTATATGTGTATATATATGTACATGTATATGTGTATGTATATGTGTATATGTATGTATATGTGTATGTGTGTGTGTACATATATGTATATGTACTGTCAATGAATATGATGCATCTCTTTGTGTACGAACCTCTGTCCTGCATGGCAGTGAACAGTGACATTACCCACATGAATCTGACCTCTATACATTTATAGCTGTCAATGAATATGATGTATTTCTTTGTGTATGAACCTTTGTCCTGCGTGGCAGTGAGAAGTGATACCACCCTCAGTGTCAAGACCTGACTGAATTACTCAGAATAGGTAAACTGTACTACAAGCTTTGCCAATAAATTTGTTAAACTTAACTTACCACCGTTAACTGATGTGCTACTTACTGACACGAATACTACCTCCGTTGAATTGACTAACTCTTAATACTATCACTGTTAACAGAAACACTATGGTTGACACTACTACTTCCACTGTTAACAGAGGCACTGATGCTGGCATTAGTTCTGCCACCATTACCAGAGGTCCCATTACTGACTCGCGCTGGCACTACTAACGCTAATAGAACTTGTTCTATAAACGATAAAACACGCAGAATCTTACTTATCTTGGTAAATTTCAGTTTTTATACCGTCATTATTAAATAATCTTGAAAAAGGTAATTATTGGGATTAAAAAATTAAATAAAATAGCTCAAGGTGCAGCTGATAGATGAGTAGAAATGAGTTAATCTTTTTTATAGTTTTTATTTTTATTTATTTTATATATATATATATATATATATATATATATATATATATATATATATATATATATATATATATATATATGTATATATATATATATATATATATATATATATATATATATATATATATATATATATAGATAGATAGATAGATAGATAGATAGATAGATAGATATATAGATAGATATATAGATAGATAGATAGATAGATAGATATATAAAATATAAATATATATAAAAATATAAAAAATATAAAAAATATAAAATAAAAAACTTTTATATATATATCGTACAACAGAAAAGTTATTATGTGCTAATGTTGACAAGAACGAACTTAATGACTTAGTAAACAGACTGAATAAATAAGAAAAATATACGTGGAAGGAAAGACAGGTTAGGTTAGGTTTGCGTTAGGGTGGTTAATCTTGAGGTGAAATAAGCTGGTGGTGGAGATTCTTCAGGTGATCTGCTTTCTTCACCTGTGCTCTGCTTTGATGTTATGAAGATATTATCAGTGCTATGAAAGTACACTAAGAGACCTAAGAACACACCGAATGTATTCAGGTTATTACCAAAAGGTTATGAAACATAATTGGTGAAGGACAATAAATTGATACATAGAGAACAAATTACAAGAAAATATAGAACTAAACTGTAACGAAACATCTTACTTGACACTCAGTTGACTCTTTCCCCTAATCCAGGCAAATTACCCTTCTAAATTTTCTACCTTACAGCACGAGGGACTGACATGAAGAAACGTCAAAGTAAGGCGATTCTTCCCTGGGATGAATACAGGTTAGACTTAATAAATTGCTAGTGAGTCCAAAGGAAAAAGACATTGCTAAGGGAGGATGAGTTGCACGTATATAGTAGAACAGGTCTAAGTAATGAGGTCACTTCCTTCATACACTCTCGGATGTCGTCATTGGCTGTAAGGTTTAATTGAAAATGATGAGAGGTTTATTGATGTGTTGGATAATGTCTTGAGGGTTCATCAATCTTGCATCGTTTTACCTTGGAGAAAATTTAGGTTCATGGCATTGATCTGATATTTTCTTTTTGAGAGACAATAAATGTCATCTTAAGATTTTCCGCTGTAGCATTATGCGATTATCATGATTTGTGATGATAATAATGACTCTCTGTAGTTGTAAGTGCTTCAGTTATGCCTCATTGTGACTGAAGTTCTTCCTCATAAATAAAATCCTTCTGAGTAAATTGTCTTTAGGGATGGTTTACACCTGATACCAATAATTTGTCTCTTTAATTTGTTATATCGGGTTTATTGATTAATGTGGGTTACAGCAGCTCACATTAGGGTCCTGTGTGACGCAAACAACACTCCAAATAATATAAATAAACGTTACTTAAATAAGAAGATATTGACGTCAGCAGATTATATGATTTATTTGGTTTATTAAGGCTTTCATTTTCTGTTATAGATGTGTTCATTTCAACATCAATAAATACTTAATCAAAGTCTCTGAAATGACGTTCAATTGTACTTTTGACAAAGCGTGCAATAGTCCACGTCACAGTAAAATGGGGCAATTTTTTTGTCAATAAGCTTTTATCATATATCTTAGGCTGACCTTGGTCGAACGGAATTACTGTTTACCATTGATTTATACCTGCATTGTGTATATACAATGATTGTACAACTACACTGCTTATGAATTGATTACATACCCACAATGTCTATGTACGTAAAAGTACATGCTGAATTATTGTGAACTTATATGACTTTTTAACTGATAAACAGATGTCAATCTACTTTGGGGATATTTCTTACTCAATATATTATATAAAAAATCAGGGGGGGGGGGTGCAGACAGACCTCTACTATCTGGGAGAATAGATCCATTACCATGGTCAAACTGCTGTTTGTTAAACGTAATATTTTTAAAATGAGCCTACCCATAAAATCTTACATCACTCCATGTTCTTTGTTCACTGTAAATAAAGAATGATTTTATGGACTACTCGTGGAATTTGATTTGATTTCGCTTTTTCTATTACGTTTCCCTTCTTTACCGAATGGCCACCCTTTAAATGTGGCCATGCCGAGGGAATGGGGCCAGTGGCTTGTGTAGAATCCCTCCACGGTTCGTGATAGATTTGTCAAGGGCTATTATGAAGCCGAATACCGTTATTGACTCCACAGTTTGAGGTGGTAAACCGCGAAGAAGTATTTCCTTATGTTCGTTTTACACGATAATTTGGCAAGCTTGTAGTTGTTATGTCCCCTCGTGTTGTTAGTATATTACATCCCAAAGAAATGTCCCGGGTTCACGTTTTCCAGCCCTTTCAGTATTTTGAATGTTTAAGCGAGATCTGCCCAATTGTGCCTTGTTTGAGAGTTGTTAGTCCTTTTTTACTTTTATCCTCTTCGCCGCTGATCGGCTCGTTAGCCGCTTGGGCGATCGGTCACGTCTCTGATTATTTTTCCTTTTCATTTATCCTCTTCACCAAAAGATCGGCTCGCTAGCCGCCCGGGCGATCGGTCACGTCTCAGTCACGCAATGTTGGCAAATACTGGGCATGCACCGGCTCCTGAATGTACCTGAACCCGCTCCAGTATTGGTCAAGTCCTGTCTTGAAAGAGCTCACACTCGGTGCCGTCACAACACTCTCTGGTAGATTGTTCCAAGAGTTTACAACCCTCGCTCCGAAAAAGTTTGCCCTCTCGGTTTTCTGGACTTGCGGCTTCTTCAATCTTGAGCTGTGACCCCTTGTGGGGCGAGCGTCCGCCAGCTCCAAGTAAGGACACTCAACTGAGTAGTGCCCCCTGAGATGCTTATACACCTCAACTAGGTCCCCCCTTGCCCGTCTGTAGTATAAGCTAGGCAAGTTCGGGCGCTCCAATCTCTTAGGGTAGCTGAGGTGCCGAAGTGCAGGCACCAGTCTGGTGGCCCTCCTTTGAACACTTTCAACCAACTGACAGTCCCTAGCATATCTCGGGGACCAGATGGGGTGACAGTACTCCAGATGGGGAAGCACTTCACTCCTGAAGATCGTTACGAGGGACGGACCGCCTAGATATCTGAACGACCTTCTTATAAGACCCAATAATTTATTTGCCTGATTTACCTTCTTCTCGCAATGGCCCTCAGTTTGTATAACCAGCCATTTGAGAAGACTCATTAAATAAGTGAAGATGACTTCATGCAGTACCTCATTTTAAATATATTTTACGAAAAAAAAGAACAAATATTGTTCACAAAAACTAGGTTTGGCAGATGAAAAAGAGCATGAACAGTATATCTGTATTTGTTCGTACAGTACAGCACACGTAAATATTGATAAAACATAATCACGATTTAGAATCAGAATAGCCCAAGAGAGCCATTAGAGTCTTAGACGTTAGTTTTCTTGGAGGTCCTTTTGTGAGGATTACACGTCTGGTTGGGGTTGAGGGGACTGTTCGATTAAACAATTAAATTCTATCAAGAACAACAGGGGGATCCTACAGGTCACTGGCCTTCTACCCTCGGCATAGCCACCTCTAGTTTGCGTTTAGGGTCTAAATATGAAATTAAAATAACGACATTTAATGTGTTAATGTTGAGAAACTGATATTATGAAAACAGGTTTATGCGGCCAGAGAAAAACGACTGTAACTCGGTCACGTTTATTCAGACCAATGTCCACTTTTCCTGATATGACTGATACAGTACCGGGTATTATTTTGGGGGGCATAAGGACCACGAGGGAAATAATTCTTCTGACAAAATTTTTGTGTTGTCATTGGAGTTCTGTTAAATGAATTCCCAATAAAATCAATTAATTAAAACCGCTTTTATAGTCTATACTACTACATTTTTTGCATGGGTTTTGCGTATTACTACTACTACTATTACTACTACTACTACTACTTTTTTTTTTTTTTTTAAACGTGGCCTCCAGCCTCCCCCAATAGCCACACCTTCGCCACCATTTATTTACCTTAATATTAAATATCCTAATACATAAGAAGCTATCCTATCTGTGTTAAATTAGTTGAGCCGCAGATCTATGCGGCATTCAGTGACTGTAGCCTCATAGTCAATATCTGCAGCAGTTGTCGGAGTAGGGGCAGAAGCTCTCGTTCCCCTGAGGCAGAGCAAAGCCGACCGAAGGAGAGAGAAGGACAGTCGACATCTCATCCAGGCTGTAACATAACTTCTGGGCTGCTGCTTCTGTTCGGAGATCAACTCCGCGAGTCTGGCGTAGAAACATCTTGCACTTGGGCCCATCCCACCAGAGGTTGTGAACACCAGAGGAGTGAAGCTGCCTTGATCAACATTTTGAATTCTCTCCCCATATGCCCTTCTCTTGTCGTTCTCGTTCCTCCTATGTGCGGCATCGAGAGCTAGGTTACGGTGACAAGCGGCCATGGGATCAAAAATCCTGATGTCGAAGAAAGCTCGCTGTCCACGCGTCCACCTACTACTACTACTACTACTAATTATAATAATAATAATAATAATAATAATAATAATAATAATAATAATAATAATAATAATAATAATAATAATAATAATAATAATAATAATAATAATAATAATAATAATAATAATAATAATAATAATCCCTCTTAAGTATCTGACAAACGAATAATTTAAACTTTATGAAATTCCTTATTTAAACTTTACTGTCCAAGAGTGACCCGCCAATAAGTGGAGGATCATAATCGTGGTAAATATTCAGCAAATATTAATTCGCTTCGCATCAAGTCGCAGGATTTTTTGCTCCGGAAAGATTAAAAAAATCTATAAATGTATTAAAGGTGGATACTGCTGAGTGTGTTGTAATATAATAACGATGTTTTAAGTTACTTTTGTTTTCATAAACGTCTAATACTAACACAGTAAACCCTCAAACACTAGACGACATAACAAAGAACTTTATGTACGAATATGACCTAAGCTGTTGCGTCGCCAGGGATCTAATTGCCACAACTAATTAAACGATCTCGATAAGTCAAAAGAAACTAACCTCTTTGTGCAGGAGAGCCATCAACAAGTGGATTAATCAGTCAAAAGCAGTTAGCAATTCCACCTGTAACAGTGTGTTTAAGAACAATAATGGTCTGATAATTAATATTAAATGGACTACGTAGGTCACTTGAAGAACACGCTTATTATCTTACAACAGAACGTCGGAGCAATAACCAACACCTTGATCATAAACGCTAATCTAATCCACATTATCAAGAACCTGGGCCTTAATTTTGTCAGCAGTGTATAAGGCTTCTCTCAACACACACACAGAACTGAACCAGAAAATAATGATATAATTGAACGACATTTACCATCACCACCACACTCTGTCAGACGTGTTCTATCCTCTGGTTTATGGGTTGTCTGTCATCAGCCTCTCCAATCACCGTCTGAACTGGGCACCTGGGCATTTACGTCACTAAATCTTATCTAACCAAACCTCATTTAACCTTACGAAACCTAATCTAACCAAGCCAAATCTAACCTAAGCAAACCTAATCTAACCAAACCTGATCAAACTTAACCTAAGCTGACGAAACTTGATAAATACCTCACCATACGTAAGTCATCTTCTCACTTTACCTGTGGAAACTGGCCATTTAACCTGATATAGAGATGTCAGATAAAACAGAGTAGAAAATTCATTAAGCCATATTTGAACTTATTGAATTGCTTCTACCTTTCTCTACCTCATCTGCCCTCTCCCTCTACCTCACCTGCCCTCTCCCTCTACCTCTCCTGCTCTCTCCCTCTATCTCACCTGCTCTCTCCCTCTACCTCACCTGCTCTCTCCCTCTACCTCACCTCCCCTCTCCCTCTACCTCACCTGCCCTCTCCCTCTACCTCACCTGCCCTCTCCCTCGGCCTGCCTGCCCTCCTCCCATCCCACCTGCCCTCTCCCTCTACCTCACCTGCCTCTCCTTCTACCTCATCTGCCCTCTCCCTCTACCTCACCTGCCCTCTCCCTCTACCTCTCCTGCTCTCTCCCTCTATCTCACCTGCTCTCTCCCTCTACCTCACCTGCTCTCTCCCTCTACCTCACCTCCCCTCTCCCTCTACCTCACCTGCCCTCTCCCTCTACCTCACCTGCCCTCTCCCTCGGCCACCTACGATTAATTACGCACCAGGTGATGTGTGTTCTGAGTGTCAACATCTTTGCTGGTTTTATTGTAAATTAATGGGTTTAAGATTGGATTGAGTTTGTGTAATATATTAACTTTTTTTAATTGACTCAGCAGTACTAATTCGTATATTTTATTCAAATGATTTTTTTCTCACATGTAGCTTTTGAGAATTATATAAGATTTGCTTCACTTAATGCGTGCGGTAAGTGGGCACAGGGTGGTGAGTGTGTGCCCTAAATACCCTGAAATATTCATGCATCCCTCCCTGCCTTGTTGGCCTTCAAAGCATAAATCTAGATCTGGGGTGAAGATGAAAGGAAAGTATAAACACGTTTGTCCACCGCCACAGTTAAACTTTTTACTCTGTTTGAGAAATACATTTTCACCTCTAAACGAAAAGTTCAGGAGTACACAAGACGGTGTCCTTAGTTACAGGTTTGTGTTCACTTCACGACTTAGGTAGTGCGTGCGTGTGTCATACTAATGTTAATTAGAGATAATCAATAGTGGTAATTAAATTTTTTCGGAAAAATCAATGTGTATTATCTATAGAGGTAACTGTGTAGATATTCCTTATACAGGCTATAAATTGTTATATGTGGATGGTGGCAGACAATATCACCGCACAATTCAGGAAAATAATTCCAACCAGAGGTGGTAACCCCTGTGAATAATATGTCTAACCTAGTCTATCTAAGGTTTGGTTAAGTTGTGACAGCAAACGATGTCGTAAAAGGAACATCATATTTGATTATATATAAACTAATTTTCATTATTTATTACATTAAAAATTATTATCAATATGGCGAAACCCCCAATTTCATTTTAAGGCTGATAACTTATCCTTGTTTCTTAATAAACATACTAAGTCATCAGTCACCAGCCAACAGCAATGGTCATTATTTATGGCTGGCCATACCCCAGTCTCAGGTGACATCTAGAGCGGGGAAGGTTTGGTCCACCTCAGACGAGGGAAACTTTCACACAAATTACTGGGGCGGTAAGGTTGATGTTCGTATTATATAATATTATAGCGCGGGCCTTATACAACATATGTAGTATTATTGTATTGTATGCTGGTGGAGGGAGGCTGCCTGGGCCAGTACACCTTGAACTGGTCATAATGTCTCTATGTGGAACACCGCTGAAACAAAGTCATTCATAAACACATTTACCTCCAGCTCTGCCCTACGTCATAGATTACTGAGACCACTTTTGTCTTCACGTATAAAACTATAAATTATTATCAGGGTAAGATTAATAGATACGACATTAATGAATACCGGAATAATGATCTTGATCGTTGGGTCATTCACCACCACTACCCCACTACTACCACCCCCCATCACCACCCCTCACCACCACCACTACTATCCTCTCCACCACCCCCACTACCACCACCACTCTGACGGTCACTATATAAGCTGGGTCCTACAGATGACAGGTACCAGTCACCAGACTTCAGCTCTCCCACACTCACCGAGAAACACTGCAACATGAAGAATGTGAGTGTCAACCACGCCAGGACTCCTCCCTTAACACACTATCACCTAAACTCACTATCACCTTAACACACTATCACCTTAACACACTATCACCTTAACACACTATCACCTTAGCACACTATCACCTTAACACAATATCACCTTAACACACTGTCACCTTAACACACTATCACCTTAACACACTGTCACCTTAACACACTATCACCTTAACACACTATCACCTTAACACACTATCACCTTAACACACTATCACCTTAACACACTATCACATAACACACTATCACCTTAACACACTATCACCCTTAGTACACTATCACCTTAACACTATCACCTTAGTACACTATCCACCTTAACATACTATCTTGTAACACACTATCACCTTAGCACACTATCACCTTAACACACTATCACCTTAGCACACTATCACCTTAACACACACTATCGCAGCAATTGCACTATCACCTTAACACACTATCACCTTAACACACACTATCACATAACACTATCACCTTAACACACTATCACCTTAACACACTATCACCTTAATTTGCTATCACCTTAACACTATCACCTTAACACACTATCACCTTATACACTATCACCTTAACACACTATCACCTTAACACACATATCACCTTAGCACTATCACCTTAGCACACTATCACCTTAACACACTATCACATAGTACACTATCACCTTAACACACTATCACCTTAGCACACTATCACACTTAACACACTATCACATAACACACTATCACACACCAACATACTATCACCTTAACACACTATCACCTTAGCACACTATCACCTTAGCACACTATCACATAACACACTACCTTAACACACTATCACCTTAACACACTATCACCTTAACACACTATCACCTTAACACACTATCACCTTAACACACTATCACCTTAACACACTATCACCTTAACACACTATCACCTTAACACACTATCACCTTAACACACTATCACCTTAACACACTATCACCTTAACACACTATCACCTTAACACACTATCACCTTAGCACTCTATCACCTTAACACACTATCACCTTAGCACACTATCACCATAACATACTATCACCTTACTCTTACCTTAGGAGCTCAACACGGATCAGTGAACACAAACGGTACGTTCGTGTTGTTGACATGGAAACGGAATGGACATCAATAATTTACCTACTCATGGTCGTGACGCAGATATTGATGTATTGCATTGTTCTCATCCTTTACTGTGACCTGTTGGAGATCAGGTCATGCAAATTTATATTGACAACGCTCGCTAACATCTACAACTCAACATTGACAAAATTAATCGTATTTTCTGAACATATATATAATTTGTCTAATCATATATAAATTAATTTAGATCTCGACTATATGACTCAATTTAGAATTCATGATGATCATTATATATTTCAAGACCAAAGGAATAATCTTTTTGTTGTGAAAAGTTTACTGTCACTGTAACATCACTAAAGATATTCATAACAAGTTTTCTATCAATAAATTTAGAATGAGACGATTGATGAGATATTGCTGTTCAAGATGTAATGAATTTATCAGATTTACACTTTAATAACAATGATAATCATCTCTGACAATGCAGTAGTGAAGGATCCTGTTGTCAGTATTGTGACAATTCCTATATCAGTCTTACCACCTGTCACACTATACAACTATCATCACACTTGTCTTCGTTAACTAACTAACTCTCCCTTTATCCTCTCTCTCTCCCTTGGTTCAGCTGGTACTGTTTACCTTGTTGGCTGTAGCGGTGGCAGACAAACCGTCTGCCCACTACGGAGCGCCATCTGGTTCTGGTCCTCTGATCGCTATCCTCCGAGACGACCGCGTGGCTCCTGACGCAGCGGGCTCCTACTCCTTTAACGTAGAGACTGAGGACGGCATTTCCAGGCAGGAGTCTGGCGGTCCCGGCGGCACCCAGCAGGGTTCCGTAAGGTGAGCCACACTCAGGATGCCATAAGCAAGGTGCGAGAGCCACATACCACCTGTCAGAAGATGACCATTTTGTTTATTAATTAAGCTCTGAAAAGACTATTTCATGTTTATCTTCGTCCGTCACTCTTTCCTCCATTCATGTGTCTGCAGTTTGTTTAAGATAATTAAGTAGAACAGCTTCAATATCAAGATTTCACACCAACTTGCGTCTGCCATACCCTCCACACTCACACGAAACAGGTGAAACACACACACACTAACTTATAACTAAGCGTTTTTACAAGTCCTTGAGTATCATGTCAACTCTCTCAGTACAATAAACTAGACCATTAGGTAAAACATCTTAGATCCTTAAGTATAATGGTTAAATCCCTTTGAGTAGGACAACATTGCACTAAAGAAGTTTTGTAATTGATTTTAATTCAATTATTTACCAAGTTGACTCTCTAGTAATTTCACACAAAACAAAGCTTCTCTGAAGCTTCTCTAGTCGTTTAATGCACGACCTGACTGTTCAGATGTATAAGCCAATTTTCTGGTACAGCTCCTTAGTTACAACATTTACTCTAATTCTAAACGCTCTTGGTGTTCTTGGAATTCTGTTCTGTGGACCGGATTTCAACTTTAATAAAGTTCTGTTATATAGATAAACTAGCTTCCTTGGTCAACCAGGTCATGACTACCTGCCTCACACAACACTCCGCAGGTCACTAATTCACTTCCTCTCTCCCACAGCTTCACTTTCCCTGACGGACAGGTGTTCGACCTGAAGTTCGTCGCTGACGCCGCTGGTTACCAGCCTCAGTCCTCCTTCCTGCCAGTGGCTCCCGCCTTCCCCCACCCAATCCCTCAGTTCGTGCTGGACCAGATCGCCTTCGCAGCTGAAGAGGACGCTGCTCGTGCCCGTGGCGAGTCTAAGGGGCCCTCTGGCCGATATGGTGCTCCCTCCAAGTAACAACTCTGCCCTCCATTTCTGCTGCCAATGATTCCTCCTCTGCATATCATTTGTTCATGGGTTCTTCCCATAAACATTCTGAAGCAATCGTGAGCCTCGCCTCTCCTACCGTGCAATGTTCACCCAAAATGACAAGAGTTCCTGAGTGTTCGTCAGTAGTGCCGCTCATGTGACAACTATCTTGCCGGGTGTTCACTTGGTGCGAGGATTTGAGAGTGAGGTTATCTGAATGTGTTACTTAAGTCTTAATTTATATTTGTATGACAGTGTATGCACGAAATAAAGCATAGCAAAGTCCACTTAGTTGTTTAGTCACTTTCCAAATTGTATAAATTGGGTTCACCAGAAGTTAAAATCATTTCATTTGTCAAATAAACTCACTATTGTGGGTCCTGCTGATGTCCGTTGCCATAATTCATGACAAAATCCTTAATAATATTTTACACAACACAAAGTCGCTGCATCGGTTTGGTTTTGAAGCAGAACAAGTCAGGATGGATGTCTCGTGAGATCAGGCATATACACTATCACAGCGTCTTATAAACAAACTGTTCTGAAATTATGGAAGACGCAACATCTTATAGCTGTTGTAAGGAAACTCAAATGTGGTGGATGGTGCACCTTAAATACGTTTCAGGGATCACACAAGTATAGTGACCGTGGGACTGATGGTGTAATCACTACTCATTTTCCAATAAAATTATAATAGTGAAACTCGTATTTTCTCTTGGTAGATCATTTTTTTTACCCATATGACCCACAGTCTTGTGATAGTAGTATAAACCTGCAGCACTCCAGTTCACGTCTCGAGGTGATCAGTTCAAGGTGTTCTGGACCAGAGTTCTTAACAATATAATCCCTGTTCTGCATACATCTAAAAGAGTTTCAGTAATGATTAACATCTGAGACGAGTTCCTCACATCTTGACACCTGCCATATACCCGAGATGACCTACAACTGTAACATCAACTTATTTTCCAGGAGTAAGGAGTTGTTTCACGGGTCCACAGCAATCACGACACACTTGGTGGACCCCGTGCGTGCTTGCGTGTAAGAATACATTAATAGTGTTCCCATGTAAGCGAAATTCACTAGCGTCATGTTAACTGGGAAACCTTAAGGTGGCTCCTGGTAGAAAATTAATTTATCTTCCCAAATTTGTTTCTTGTCAACTATGACCCCTGGGGTGACCCCTTAACCTTACGGGTGAGCCTAACTCTCTCCCGATCATAAAAGATAAGTGAGAGTTTTCTTTTATTGCGACTCGGGGTCATTAATTGGCCAAGCAACGAATAATTGACTTTGATTATGCACTGCACAATATTCTCACCAACTTAACGAAACTTCAGATGTAGAAGAGGAACTTAACATAATAAAACAGGGTATCGTAGGTGTAACTAAGTCAAGTCTTCACCCAGCAGGTTATTCATCATTTCGAGACTCTTCACTCAGTCATGATGAATCACCCTAATGTTATAGACGACGTAAGGACGGTCATGATCCTGAAGCAGAAGTACTGACCGTTCCTCCTAGTGGTGTCGAGGTGAGTAGCTGTGCATTGACTCATGTAGAAGAAGAGCGAGATTTGTGAGCTAGACAGAACCTGTTTATTTTATTTTTATTTTTCTAACAATGAACGGTGTCCATAAATGGAGACGACTGGAAATACTTGATGTTCCACATTATTAATAAATGATACACATTCTACCATCAACTGTCATCTCATGTAAACCACTTTTTGTGTGTCGATACTTACAGCCAGCAAAGGTTGACGCACGCTGAGGGTGAGTGAGAGTCTCTTCACCTGTGTAACTCACACTAAGGGTAAGTGTGCGAATGTCTTCATCTGTGTTCCTCACGCCGAGGGTAAGTGTGAGTACCTTCACCTTTGTACTTCACAATGTGTGGATGCCCAAGATGATGACAGAGTCTGAGTGTGTTACGTGGGAGGAAAATCTCCCTGACCTTCACTTTTACATGACGGTGATGTCTGGGAAGTTGAGCAACCACGGTTGGGGGACATTTTGCTGACCATCTGGCACAGGTGTTGGTTGTCGTATGATATTAAAAAACATAAAGAACGGTTTCATTATGTGAATGAGAAATAAATTATTTGCATATTTAGACAATTATTTATTTGCTCATAATGAAGTTGTTGCAATGACTTATGAGTGTTGTACATTACAATTTATTTAGTTTGTAGAGGAAAAGCCGAGAATCTAGGTGCTGTATAAACTTTATTGTTTATAGATAATTTTTAGTTATAATAAATAAATAAATAAATAAATACACTTAGACTACAGATACACTGAGCTTCACATACACCCAACACAAACGGACAGGATCTCTGGAGGACTTGTGCCGTTAACTCAAAGGGGAGTGTAGTGTGTTCGGTGACGTGACGCTCACTACTGCTACGAAATTCTTGTTTGAGTAATTCATGAATGATTCATATTTAAAGGGAGCGTTAGTAACAGAGATGGAAGGCGGTTGACGCTGGAAGGCTTTTCCTGAACTGACGTCAGCGACGAACTTCCGTCGAACATCCCAGACACTTTTTACTAATACGTTTAACTGCACTCCTTCTACACTTGTTAACTGTGTAGTTCAGTAGTTGAGGTTAGGTTCGTTACATTCAGGAGGACGCAACTAAAGGCATATAGGAAGCCACAATTTATAGAGAAACGAGGTTAATGAACCTTTTGAGCACACACACACACCCACACACACACTGGTGTCAAATACTATGCATGGTAACCCTGCAGCTTATATGACAAAGTATAATCCTGACATAATAATTCATACAAAAATACACAATGTACAGTCACTTATGCAATGTCGTAGACAAGAATAACTCCCAGGCCAGATAATACAAGATTTTAGTTTTTGCTGGATATAAACAGTGACACAAATCGTGTTTATGAGCATCAATTACAATCACCGACCCACGACCTGACTTACCTTACGGAACCCTGCTGGCTGCCGCCGGGACCGCCAGACTCCTGCCTGGAAATGCCGTCCTCAGTCTCTACGTTAAAGGAGTAGGAGCCCGCTGCGTCAGGAGCCACGCGGTCGTCTCGGAGGATAGCGATCAGAGGACCAGAACCAGATGGCGCTCCGTAGTGGGCAGACGGTTTGTCTGCCACCGCTACAGCCAACAAGGTAAACAGTACCAGCTGAACCAAGGGAGAGAGAGAGGATAAAGGGAGAGTTAGTTAGTTAACGAAGACAAGTGTGATGATAGTATATAGTGTGACAGGTAGGTAGTAAGTGGAGGCATAAGACTGGAAATGAGCCATCAGCCCTCACAGTAGGAGCCGCACCCTCACCAACTTCATAAGTTTTGTTAATACTTCACGAACTATCTCCTGATAATAAACAAAACATTAATTATCTAGATTTAGTTATATGTGTTTATACAGAGATTATTTGAATGATTATTACTGCATATGAAAAATTTTAATTTCAGAATGCTGTATGTACTGTAAGATTATGTAGTGTGTTAGTATTAATATAATAATGTGTTAAGGTGACAGAGTGTTAAGATGACAGAGTGTTAAGGTGATAGTGTGTTGAAGTGATAGTGTTAGGGTGATAGTGTGTTAAGGGAGGAGTCCTGGCGTGGTTGACACTCACATTCTTCATGTTGCAGTGTTGCTCGGTGAGTGTGGTAGAGCTGAAGTCTGGTGACTGGTGCCTGTCATCTGTAGGACCCAACTTATATAGTGACCGTCATAGTGGTGGTGGTAGTGGGGGTGGTGGACGACCCAGCTGTCGACGCTGCCAGCAGAAGTAATCTTGAAAACTTTATCTTCCATAATATTTCCACTGCTTAATACTATAATATTACCTTGATGATATGTGAAATTATATTATCTAATTCATATTGTAATATTTTAACTACAAAAGATAGAGTGTTACTAATTAATGGTATTTCACAGTTGTTTTTGGTTATTGAGACGGTCTTAATAGTTCAAGGTGTACTGGAACAGAATCCAGAGCTTGACATTTTCAGTTCACGATACTTGGGGTGATAATATACAATAATATTCCTAAACTAGGGAGAATATCGATAGTTATGTTACCGAGGAAAATATGTTTGATGATTTCAGTTATAAGTACAACACAGATTGAAAGTCATCATAAAAATCTATATTTCTTGAAACTTTTATCTTCCAATGTATGTGTGTGTGTGTGTGTGTGTGTGTGTGTGTGTGTGTGTGTGTGTGTGTGTGTGTGTGTGTGTGTGTGTGTGTGTGTGTGTGTGTGTGTGTGTGTGTGTGTGTGTGTGTGTGTGTGTGTGTGTCTCAGACATTATGAAACTAACTAATTCTTGCTTAACCTAAACTAATCTTACCTGATCTAAGCAGTTTAACCTAGCCTAGTCAGCTTAACCTAAGCTACCATAACATAAACAATTTAACCATAACTACTTAATCTAACCACTCTAACCTAACCACCTGATCTATCTTTAAACCCACCTAAACTAATGTAGCCAACCTCATTTAAGCTCATCTCACCAAACTAACTAATCTTAAACCAACCTAAGACTAACCTAACCTAGATTCGGTTCGATTAGGTGTGGTATAATTACACTGATTGGTGTCGTCTACTTTCAAATACCAAAAGAAACACATATCAATGGTTCTGAGTTCATTTCATCATAATTTTCTCCACGATTCTCATATCACCGGTAAAACCTCGTCACTTGAACTTTACCAGCCAGTTGTGCCAGAAGGCAGGTTCATGTAAAGTACTAATACAACACATACTGAAGTTTATGAGGCACTAACTAGCCTTACCTGTATTTGAAGGTAATATTTCATCAATTATAGGTAGATTCATACAAACCAAACGAAAGGTACGACTAAAATTTCGTTCTTTTGGGTAAATTTTGTGAGTTTTCATTCGCTACTGTTCAAGTAAAGTGATCA
Source organism: Homarus americanus (assembly GCF_018991925.1). NCBI lineage: Eukaryota > Metazoa > Arthropoda > Malacostraca > Decapoda > Nephropidae > Homarus > Homarus americanus. Next base: position 3,175,919 of record NW_024723541.1, read on the forward strand.
GGGGTTCGAAAATGGGTAAGTAATCAGGATTAAAATCAGTCAAGGATCAAAATATGTATTGAGGATAAAAGGAAAAAATTATCTAAATCAGAAATGAATCTGGGGTTGAACATCAATTAGCGACAAGATAGGGGCGCGGAGGACAAGTTCAAAATCACCGGTGAGGGCGAGACGGTAAGCGAGCTACGGGTGGTGAGAGGCTCAGAAATAGAGTTGGAAAGGTCACACAGAGATTCAGGAGTAAGAATGAGGACTTGAAGCTCTAAATAATGGCCAATGAGCAATAATTGAAGAACTTTATAAGAACAGGGAGAGAGAGAGAGAGAGAGAGTTTCTTAGGTAGAGGGATGGAAAAAGCTTTTAGAAAAGAGTGACGAAACGAGGAGAAAAAGAGAGTATTTGTAGATGGGTCAAAGAAAGAAAAGTTGAATAAAGATAGGAGTAGACAGAAAGAGAGAGCCAAAGAGAGAATATTTCTCAATACGTGAAGGACTCCACACAATTGAACCACATAATGACCTGGCTTGACCTTGTCCTCGAGAATCCTTGTCAGAAGAGTCGCCTGACGGGGTTCTTGTGGGTCAGTCTGGCGCGGCGCGTCAAGCCGCATTCACCTAAAGTCACATGTCAGCACAAACTAAGAGACAAAATTATACCCTCCCTCCCTCCCTCCCTCTGTGCTGAATGCATAAGTAGATGAGGTGAGGAGGTGAGTTTTTGTTGCAGGTCATGTCGTTGTTCAAGCCGGTATGATCTACGTCACGATCACCTCAGAGTCGATCGATCTCGTTAAAAGGTGTGTGTTCTCATCCACACTACGAGACGAGGGTCTGTCGGTGAAACTTGTGTTTTCCTGTGAGTCTCAGGTACTAGCTACGACCATGGACTCCCAGCAGAAAACACACACTCTCTCTCTCTCTCTCTCTACTAAAGATGGAGCATGGTGATTCTCCATAATTAACAAATGCCAGAAATAATAATTGGCAACCTCACAGATGCTAGGAAGGCATGACTACCAAAATAATGCGGGAATCACAATTAGTGATCGGAAATATTCGTCCACTGTGACACATTGTATAGATGAGGAAAAAGGCCGATACTCTTATGACAGACTGTACATCTTACAAACATACGAATCCACAAACCGAACCCTTTATTTAGAAGAATATTATCTGTCAATAACTTAATCTACTCTAACCTATCCTAATCTAACCTAAATTACCCTCATCCCCCAAATAGTTTTAGGTGAAATAATCCGGGGAAGTTCAAGTGATTCTATATTTCGTAACATATTTGATAAATATCTTATAAATGAAAATGTATTAAAATTTACAACAACAAACAATGAAAATGAAGTAAGGAATATTAACGTATGCTGACATTATGCACAACAAAGAAGTGTACAAGCGAGCAATGGTTATCGTGGTGTTCAGTCGAAGTCTCATTTTTTCCTCTAGTGTGATTCAGTATTACAAGGTCACTCGTGGAGTCGCCGAAGGTCAGAATATCAATACGAGTGAGAGTAAACAGGAAGGTCAGGCGAACTCCTTACCACAGTGTTGTTACGGCCGTGTAGTGTTCCGTAAGTAACTCCTAACCATGTTACGGGCGTATGGCGTACTTTACGTAACTCCTCACCAGTGCTGTTACAGTCTTGTAGTGTTCCGTAAGTAACTCCTCACCATTGCGTTGTTACGGGCATGTGGTATTCCGTAAGTAACTCCTCACCATTGCGTTGTTACAGTCGTGTGGTGTTCCGTAAGTAACTCCTCACCATTGCGTTGTTACAGTCGTGTGGTGTTCCGTACGTAACTTCCCACCATTGCGTTATTACAGTCTGTGGTGTTCCGTAAAGTAACTCCTCACCATTGCGTTATTACAGTCGTGGCAATTGTTCCGTAAGTAACTCCTCACCATTGCGCTGTTACGGGCATGTGGTATTCGTAAGTAACTCCTCACCATTGCGTTGTTACAGTCATTGTAGTATTTCATAAATAACTCCTCATCCATTGCGTTGTTACAGTCTTGTAGTGTTCCGTAAGTAACTCCTCATCATTGCGTTGTTACGCACTCGTGGTGTTCCGTAAGTAACTCCTCACCATTGCGTTGTTACAGTCGTGTGGTGTTCATCGTATCTCACCATTGCGTTGTTGTTACGGCCGTGTAGTGTTCCGTAAGTAACTCCTAACCATGTTACGGGCGTATGGCGTACTTTACGTAACTCCTCACCAGTGCTGTTACAGTCTTGTAGTGTTCCGTAAGTAACTCCTCACCATTGCGTTGTTACGGGCATGTGGTATTCCGTAAGTAACTCCTCACCATTGCGTTGTTACAGTCGTGTGGTGTTCCGTAAGTAACTCCTCACCATTGCGTTGTTACAGTCGTGTGGTGTTCCGTACGTAACTTCCCACCACGGTCTATATTTATTCTTGCATCAGACGATAATCGTTGTTGTTGATTTATGAAGAAAATATCGTGAATTATTTTTTTTAAGGTAATGCAGAAGTCAATTTGATGATATCAATTTTTTTTGGTCCATAGGTTCACTGGTCCATAGGTTCACTGGTCCATAGGTTCACTGGTCCATGGCTTTACTGGTCCATAGGTTCACTGGTCCATAGATTCACTGGTCCATAGGTTCACTGGTTCATAGGTTCACTGGTCCAAAGGTTCACTGGTCCATAGGTTCACTGGTCCATAGGTTCACTGTTCCATAGGTTCACTGGTCCATAGGTTCACTGGTCCATAGGTTTGCTGGTCCATAGGTTCACTGGTCCATAGGTTCACTGTTCCATAGGTTCACTGGTCCATAGGTTCACTGGTTCATGGGTTCACTGGTCCAAAGGTTCACTGGTTCATGGGTTCACTCGTCCAAAGGTTCACTGGTTCATGGGTTCACTAGTTCATAGGCATAAGTGAATTTAAACAATCAAACTTAGAGTTAATTTTCTCCTTTATTATTATTATTTTAACACTTAAGAAACTCAATAATTTATACTCCATTCCTCTGCTACTTAAACTGATATTACCTGTTTTGTACCTGAAGAATGTCATGACCTAATTGAATCACCCCCCCCCCTTCACACCCTCTGTCTATTATCTCGCCTCTCTTCCACCCCTTTCTTACCACCATCTCCCATCCACCCCCTTTGTCCAATCTCACCCCTCAGTCTCACCCTCTCCCACCCCACCTTTTATTCTCGCCTCCTCCTCCACCCCCCCAGATTAAACTAGCCAGGCTGGAATATATGCAGCCCAAATGCCTTCCTTTGAACTACCCCCACACTCTCTTCCCCCATCTCTTCTATCCCTTCCCCAACCTCTCTACTTCTCTCCTCCACCACCCTTCCTCTCCCAATACGTTTGTCCCCATCATTCTCCCGTTCTCCTCTTCCTCTCCTCAACTCCGTCTTCTCCCCCATCACCTGGCTCCCCTTCTCCCCCTCCCCTTGTTCTCTTCCCCCACACTATTGTCGACAGTAGCGCGGAAGCAGCCGACTGGGGCGGGTGTGTTGTGTCAACCAGACAGTCACAAACCTACAGTAAAAGAGGTAGTCACAGTAGTGCTTTCGTGTTCCCTGTGTTTATTAATTCAAGGGGTCACTATAGGGGCTAATAATGGTACGATGTTGTTTTTGGAATTTGTGTGTGTGTGTGTGTGTGTGTGTGTGTGTGTGTGTGTGTGTGTGTGTGTGTGTGTGTGTGTAGTGTGTGTGTGTGTGTGTGTGTAATAATATGTGTAATAATTAACGGTTTATTGAAAAACTTGGCAGCCAGAAGGCTGAAAATATACAGTGTGTGTGTGTGTGTGTGTGTGTGTGTGTGTGTGTGTGTGTGTGTGTGTGTGTGTGTATGTATGTAATAATAATTAACGGTTTTTATTGAAAAAGTTCTGCAGCGAAGGCTGAAAATATACATTGGGCATAAATGACTTAGTACATACATTGGTGGTTTAATAAAAGCCTTCATTAGAAAGGTAAAAGGAACATACAGTGAACATACAGATTAATGTAGGTGTTGAACAGCAAAACGTGGTGTAGTAATTCCCTCGCAGATGGTGTTAGGAGGGACCTCACGTGATGTAGTAATTCCCTCACAGATGGTGTTATGAGGGGGCCTCACGTGGTGTAGTAATTCCCTCACAGATGGTGTTATGAGGGGGCCTCACGTGGTGTAGTAATTCCCTCACAGATGGTGTTATGAGGGGGCCTCACGTGGTGTAGTAATTCCCTCACAGATGGTGTTATGAAGGGCCTCACGTGGTGTAGTAATTCCCTCACAGATGGTGTTATGAGGGGCCTCACGTGGTGTAGTAACTCCTTCACAGATGGTGTTATGAGGGGCCTCACGTGGTGTAGTAATTCCCTCACAGATGGTGTTATATGAGTGAGGTGTGGTTCCAGGCCTTCCTATCGTAGACGGATTAACACATCGCTGGTAGTTGGGTCTCACTGGCCGTTATCACTGGGTACCTGGGACCTCACTGTGTGAAAGGTCAACTTGAGTACCACTGTTACTGTTGAGTTGTTCTCACTGACTTAAGCACTGTTCACCACTGTTCACCTCTGTTTAACACTGGTTCCATTTCTTTCCTAAATGAAATAGTAACTTCTGGCGTGAACTTGTTGATATTTCGGTGGGGAGGAGGGTTCAGGGGAGGGAGTTGGTATGGGCCAACATAACAGTTGACCTGGCTGCTCCGAGAGGAGCGCCAGGTACGTCTTGACCCTTCGGTGGTCAGGATGTGTGTGTGTGTGTGTGTGTTTGTGCTTCACCAGCTCCATGTAGGACAGTACGCAAATAGCGATGGTCAAACGGCGTTATTATTTGACTCTGGGAAAAAAATCGCTGACAGTTTCCTGTAAGTGTACAATCAAAGACTAAAGTCATGTCGCAGTTTTGTCCAAAGATTAAATATAACTCGTGAAACATTATGACAGCCCTACCACAAGGCAGAGCGCACCAAAAGTTTAACCCTTCGACACATGTTTTCACCAAAATTCACGACACGACTATTGTCTTTCATTGTACATAGTGTTGCCACCCAGCTGGATGATGGAATTTAATGGTGGAATTAAGAATCTGAATTGTGTGTCGCGTGTCCTTGTCAGACAGTATTGTGTCCTCTGGTCGATAGTCCGAGTCTATGGTGCTCACTTTGTTGGTCAAGTGTACACAGATGGTATGACACTGGGCTTTGGAATTACAAACACGCTGTAAACAATTTGCCCTCACCCAACACACACACACACACACAAACACCATACACACACACACACACACACACACACAAACACCATACACACACACACACACACACACAAACACCATACACACACACACACACACACCTTTGCCAGGCTCCAGTAACGCCGACTATAGGTTGTTACATGTAAATTTCCATCAGTTTATCTTGGCCATTGTCCTAAAATGTTGCATGCTTCACTACTCCTGTCCATGACGATGTATCATGAAAACATAACTTATATTTCAACAAAGTATCATAAATATAATCCAACAGGACGTTTGGTTAATCAACAATAACCGTGACGCTATTATGATGTATTGTACTTGAACTAACTTGTCAGATTGAGTAATGTATAGTTACGATGGGAGCTGAATCAATACTGTTACGCTGATCATTCATAACAATATTTCTTGCGTGTAGATAATCTTACATAAATTATTTCTCTATTTGGTTGCCGACGTTAAAATTTCTAGTGGTTTTCATGACAAACACAGACGGAAGTATTCAGGCTAAACGATACTGTCAGGTGAATTTTTACCTTACCAGTTCTTATAAGTTTCGTGACACGCAACCCTCAGCACTTGAAATATAAATAAATTACAAATACTTAAAATGAAAGAATAAAAAAAGTTCCGCAATGCTGTGTTTGCTACAGGTGGGTGGAGAGGTATGGGTGAACTGGTGTCGATGTCGTCATTTTCGAAGGTAGAGGATAAGTATAGATGAAAAAGCAGGAAGAAAAGTAAGAAGGAATATTCAGAGGAATGTTATATGAAATTACTTTCCGTAGGAGGCACCATGTCTGAAATTATTATTATCATTATCATTATTATTATTATTATTATTATTATTATTATTATTATTAGTAGTAGTAGTAGTAGTAGTAGTTAATAAGATCTGCAGATCCATTACAACAGATCGGGCAGCACTGCCAAATGACATGTTGCAAGCAACCATATTGCTGCAGGTTCCAGAAAATTTGACAAAAAAGTAGGCCATAGCGCAGGAGGTGGGCGCCTCGAACTGGTTAACTACGTTACCGATAAGGGCAAATGGTTTCAGCCTTAACAAACAAGAATTTACAGATGCCATTGCTCTAAGGTACGGTTGGCCAGTAGATGGTTTGCCCTCCCAATGCGTGTGTGGCTATTCCTATGATGGCGATCACGCCATGGTTTGCAAGAAGGGGGGCTTCAAATGCATGAGGCATGACGAGGTAAGGGATCTCACAGCAAACATGTTGAAGGAAACCTGCCGGGACGTCATGGTAGAACCGACCCTCCTTCCACTGGATGGCGAGATCCTCCAACACAGGACTTCAAACACATCTAACGAAGCCCGTGTGGACGTCAGTGCTCGAGGATTCTGGACGCGGGGACAACGAGCCTTCTTCGACATCAGGATTTTTGATCCCATGGCCGTTTGTCACCGTAACCTAGCTCTCGATGCTGCGCATAGGAGGAACGAGAACGACAAGAGAAGGGCATATGGGGAGAGAATTCAAAATGTCGATCAAGGCAGCTTCACTCCGCTAGTGTTCACAACCTCTGGTGGGATGGGCCCAAGCGCAAGATGTTTCTACGCCAGACTCGCGGAGCTGATCTCCGAACAGAAGCAGCAGCCGAGAAGTTATGTCACAGCCTGGATGAGATGTCGACTGTCCTTCTCTCTCCTTCGGTCGGCTTTGCTCTGCCTCAGGGGAACGAGAGCTTCTGCCCCTACTCCGTCAACTGCTGCAGATATCGACTATGAGGCTACAGTCACTGAATGCCGCATGGATCTGCGGCTCAACTAATTTAACACAGATAGGATAGCTTCTTATGTATTAGGATATTTAATATTAAGGTAAATAAATGGTGGCGAAGGTGTGGCTATTGGGGGAGGCTGAGACTAAAATCTACGGGTGACGGAAAGCAAAACACCGATGACGTGGCAAGACAATTGGGAAACAAAATGCGTGTGGGAAAAGTGTCTCTCGCGGTAAGATCTCTCACACATGAATCCTCCGGTGGAGTGATGCCAATAAACAGAGCGACATTAAAACTATTGAAAGAGAAACATCCCCCTGCAAGCGAAGATGAAGGCATCAGGCTCCAGGGTGCTTATATCCCACCAAACGCTGTCCTGTTCGAGAAAATAACAGGAGAGATGGTGTGGAAAAAGGCACTGAAGACTCGAGGCGGAGCCGGCCCTTCAGGTCTGGATGCAAACGGTTGGAGAGTCATCCTCAGCACAAACAAGTTTGGCCCTGTAGCAAGCGATCTCTGCACTGCCATTGCCACCCTTGCAAGAAAGCTTGCATCCTCTTGCTGCCATCACCTCCAGGCTCTGACGGCCTGCCGCCTTATTCCTCTGGAAAAGAAACCAGGATGTAGACCTATAGGGGGTGGGGGAAGTGCTGAGGCGGATCATCGGAAAGTGTATAATGGAGGTGGTAAAGGATGATGTCAGGGCAGCAGCAGGGAACCTACAAGTGTGTGCTGGCCACCAGGCTGGTGGGGAGGCGGCCATTCACGCCATGAGATTGATATTTGAGCAGCGTGATTGTGAGGCCGTTCTCCTGGTGGATGCTTCAAACGCATTCAACATACTTAACCGCAAGGCGGCACTGCACAACATCAAGATCAAGTGTCCTAGCTTTGCGATGTATGTTGAAAATTCGTATAGGAATCCTTCAGACCTCTACGTAGTAAACAACAAGGCTCTACGAGGTGATACCATCCTACAGTCGACCGAGGGAACAACACAGGGAGACCCCGTTGCAATGGCAATGTATGCAATAGGCCTATCAGTGCTCCAACAAGAAATAAAGTATGAAACAACTGGGGTCAAACAAGTGGCATATGCTGATGACCTCACAGGAGCAGGAAAAGTGGAGGACATCAAAAAGTGGTGGGACCTGGTAACATCGCGAGGTCCACAAATAGGGTACCACCCAAACGCCAGCAAATCCTTCCTCATCGTGAAGCCAGATCATTATGATCGGGCTGTGGAGGTTTTCGGCGAAAGTGAGGTCAAAATAACTAAGGACGGCCAAAGACATCTAGGCGCAGTAATTGGCACTACGGACTTCAAGACCCAGTACGTAGGGGAAAGGTGAACGAGTGGGTTAGCGAAATCCATGCTCTATCGGAGATTGCTAACACAGAGCCACATGCGGCCTTTGCAGCATTCACACATGGAGTCAAGCATCGTTGGAACTACCTGATGCGTACCATCCCTGAGATCCGACCCCTCCTCCACCCTTTGGAAGAAGCAATCAGTGTCAAGTTCATTCCCAAACTAGTGAAACACCACGACTTAACCCCAGTAGAAAGAACACTTCTTGCACTTCCACCAAGACTGGGAGGGATGGGACTAACTAATCCAGAGGAGATTGCTGACTCTGAACATCAAAATTCACTTAAGCTCACGGCAGCCCTCACTGACCACATAATAGCCCAGAATGCAACAGGGGAAGTGGACACCAGCGAAGTCAATAAGATCCGTAGATCCATTACAACAGATCGGCAGCACTGCCAAAATGACATGTTGCAGCAACTATTGCTGCAGGTTCCAGAAAATTTGACAAAAAAAGTAGCTATAGCGCAGGAGGTGGGCGCCTCGAACTGGTTAACTACGTTACCGATAAGGGCAAATGGTTTCAGCCTTAACAAACAAGAATTTACAGATGCCATTGCTCTAAGGTACGGTTGGCCAGTAGATGGTTTGCCCTCCCAATGCGTGTGTGGCTATTCCTATGATGGCGATCACGCCATGGTTTGCAAGAAGGGGGGCTTCATATGCATGAGGCATGACGAGGTAAGGGATCTCACAGCAAATATGTTGAAGGAAACCTGCCGGGACGTCATGGTAGAACCGACCCTCCTTCCACTGGATGGCGAGATCCTCCAACACAGGACTTCAAACACATCTAACGAAGCCCGTGTGGACGTCAGTGCTCGAGGATTCTGGACGCGGGGACAGCGAGCCTTCTTCGACATCAGGATTTTTGATCCCATGGCCGTTTGTCACCGTAACCTAGCTCTCGATGCTGCACATAGGAGGAACGAGAACGACAAGAGAAGGGCATATGGGGAGAGAATTCAAAATGTCGATCAAGGCAGCTTCACTCCGCTAGTGTTCACAACCTCTGGTGGGATGGGCCCAAGCGCAAGATGTTTCTACGCCAGACTCGCGGAGCTGATCTCCGAACAGAAGCAGCAGCCCAGAAGTTATGTCACAGCCTGGATGAGATGTCGACTGTCCTTCTCTCTCCTTCGGTCGGCTTTGCTCTGCCTCAGGGGAACGAGAGCTTCTGCCCCTACTCCGTCAACTGCTGCAGATATCGACTATGAGGCTACAGTCACCGAATGCCGCATCGATCTGCGGCTCAACTAATTTAACACAGATAGGATAGTTGCTTATGTATTAGGATATTTAATATTAAGGTAAATAAATGGTGGCGAAAAGCTGTAGTAGTAGTAGTAGTAGTAGTAGTAGTAGTAGTAGTAGTAGTAGTAGTAGTAGTAGTAGTAGTAGTAGTAGTAGTAGTCGTAGTAGCAGTATTGTATTGGGATAGTCTCCTATCTCCATTACTTTTAACGAAAACCAATCAGTAATTCCAAGAAAGAAAATAACCTACATAAACTTCCCGATAATCACGCAACTCAAGCCAAGACGACCTCAGAATATTCCTCACTAACACACTTCACAGCACTAGACCAATATAATTCAATTATAATTTAACACCATGTGTATTTACTTACACCCATGCATTTTGATTATTACTGAGTGTATTTTAATCTGTTAATGTGTTCTGTACTGCCATGTTCCAGAACCTTCTCTTAATCATACCCCACTACGCCATGACGCCCTAAATACGCACCATTACCGTCGGCCATTTTTTTTAAACATTTGGGTTTCGTATTATAATCACAAAAGTTCCCTCCGAGCCGTAATTAATATTTTAAAACCAAATATACGTGACTTGGTTTGGGTTACTGTTTATTAATCTGAATTGTTATTGGAACATTTCGACATAAGTCTCCGTGTGTGGGTAGGAACCTGAAGACTTATCCAGAAAGTTCCAACTAGTTATATATGAATAGATAAAGTCTCTGAAATACATTATATGTAAATTAAAATTAGAAAATACAAAGAACAATATTTAAATGTCCTAATAACCAGTTCCATCAGAAATGTATATATTTTTAAGACTAAAGACTAAAACTTAACCCGAATTTCGGAACTGGTCTTCGGACCTGCTGCTCGGAATGTTTAAAAAAAAATGGCCGTCTGCCTGTTCCTTCAGTTCATAGCTGGGCCTTGGTGTGACTAGCTGGTAGTTTTCCTTACTCCTTGCGTGACCATGTTCCTTTGTGTTTGTTGTTGAAACTGTGAATACTTATATTTTACTAACCATGCGTTTACTTAGACCTCGCCATTGCCTTGCAGTTATTACTAATAATATTACAGGTAACACATTGCCATTATTGACATTGTTACTCTGTAGTAACGTGCATTGCGACCAGATGACGGCATGAGTAGATTATAAGACAACTAGGAGTTTACTGGTAGTACAGTATTGTGTTCCATCATCACGACTTTCCACAGTTCCCGCGTCATCTAACCTATTACTACAGGATCTACCGTACATCTGTTCTAGTACACGTGCAGAGACATAAACGATCACGGTGGTGTAAGCTAACTGGGATCACGCACTCACCATACCATAGTGTTATATGGTGACTCATCTACTCTATCCCTACACCAGTGACATATTTGTAATTCGTAGTCATTGTAAAATCTGTCTTGAATTGATCAATAGTTTTCGTTTTGTTCACATATATCACAGGATGGCAGAGGGTGGTGATGAAAACAGAGGAAAGAGCGACGGCATTGGTCGAGAAAGCCAAGACGTTATAGCTTGCAAGAGGCATGACATGACAGGAAGAGGGAAACGCGACCTCATCACCCTCACCGTGTCACTTTTCTGCATGATGTAAGTACCTAAATAATGGTTTAAGGGGTGAAGTGGCTGAGTGGATATAGGGCTCGCCTTCTGTCCTAAGATCTAAGGATCGCTGGTTCGCGCCCAAGGAACCACCAGTTCACTCGTATGTAAATGAGTATCTAACTTTCAAGTTGGGAAAGGTAAGGCGACCAAGTACCGTGCCGGCCTCGCTGTCTCCGTATGTGCCGAAAGCTTAGTGTACGGAGTGATAAAAAATATCCACGCTCTCCCTAACTGGGCGTCATGCAAATGAAAACAACTTTCATGAATCAAGGATGAGAAAGGGTCCGCACAACACCGTCACGCTGCTCGCCATGGTGGTAGACGGAAAATCTGACGCGCCTGCCGTGCAACTTCATTATGGACAGCAGAGCCAAAATCAGGATGCAAGAACATTTTGGAGAAGAATTCTCACTATCGAGCGGCGTGCCTCAGGGCTCTTGTCTCTCACCAACCCTTTACACACTCTACACGGCTGACCTGCCACCCCCAATCGTCGGCAGCGAGTACGTCATGTATGCCGACGATGTAACACAGATCGTCACCTGCCCAGGAAGGTCCACAGCAAGGATGGCGCGACTCACTGCTCGGGCAATAGAGGAGATCTCGGAGTATGAAAATAAATGGAAAATAAAAACAAACAAAACGAAATTTGAGGTCATACCCATAGCCAAATTCAAGCCGGCCCCATTGATGATCGACGACGAAGAGATTGAGTACTCTAAACAAGGCAGGTTGCTCGGCCTCATCATTTCTCGGACGGGCATCATTCCCCACGTGAAGGACAGACTAAATAAAGCCAAAGTCGCCGCAGCCAAATTAAAACGTTTTAAATTGATGCCTGAGAAGATACAAGTTCACCTGTACAAGGCGCTGGTGAGGCCTGTGTTGGAGTACCCATCTATACCACTCGTCACACTCGGGAAGACTAGACTACAACAACTACAGAGCTTCCAAAACAAGTGTTTGAGGTCAGCCAGTGGCCAAGCGCCACCCTACCAGGAGACAGTGGAAACCATCCACCTAAGAAATAAAACAGAGGCCCTCAACTTCAGGTTCCATCGCCTAGGGAAGAAGGTTTGGGACAAGCTCCTGGACGACCCTCACAGCCCAGACCACCTACGCAGGGAAGACATCAACGGAGGGAGACCCCACGCCTGGTGGCCCCGGAGTCTGCCCGCACTACAACAACCCAACCCGCAACCCATCCATGTCCGCCACAGTGATCCACCTTAGATTAAAACTTAGATGATATAAATTCACATTTAACAAGTCAAAATCAAGTGAGTCCATAACGTAATACAGTATAAGATGTTAATAAACTTGTAATTGTAAAATCAATCTAGTCATTGTCTACTAAAATAACCATTGTGCAACCTCATTCTAAATCCTAGGTTAGCTTAGTTAGCCAACAAACTCTGTAATATGTAAAACAAGGGGTGTCGTCCCCCTCTGTTTAACTCATTAAACTTCTTTTCCAACCTTTCCCCCCACGACTATATGTTGTGACTTCTCCATCCCTCATGTCTGGCTGTGCCTTGAGCCCCAGCATGCCTTCCATCCTTTCCCCACCTTAACCTAAAAAAAAAAAAAAAAAGCGGTGTGTGTGTGTGTGTGTGTGTGTAAACATCCACACTGTATACAGATTGGTATTACCGATGGCGAATCTTGTCAACAGTAATATCTAATTCATCTTATTTACTTAATGCCACCAACTAGAGTCGACCACACCGACAGAAGGAGGCCGTGGCTTGTGTGGGATCCTTTCATTGTTCTCGGTAGTTTTACTTACGGCTGTTTTGAAGCCCAGTACTGTTCTCGATTCCACAGCTTGAGCTGGTAGACTATTCCGTATATCTACAAACCTCTGTGTAAAGAAGTAAATGTGTGTGTACACATACACTTATGAGTTGCCTCTGAAGATGTCTCGAATAAGGACGAAAGCTAAGGTGCTTCATTGTTTCCCTTTCCCTGCGTGAATTTATCGAGATTTATATTGTCCACGTTTTCATTGTGGATGTACATGAAATACACTTATGAACATAATTTTAGTTCAAACAGTCACACACAAGGAAATACACACACACACACACACACACACACACACACACACACACACACACACACACACACACACACACACAAAGCTATTGACCTCGGGCTTCGGAGAAGTCTTATACCATGGCACAGACTTCCTCAGTGACCGACGCCAAGCTGTACGCTTCCGAGGGGCTGTCTCCACCTTTCAGTCACTCACCTGTGGCGTCCCCCAAGGCACCAAGATGGGACCACTCTGCTTCCTTATGCTCATCAATGATGCCCGAAGAGAAACCCCTGCTCGCTGGAAATATGTCGACGACTCCACCATTGGGATCAGCGTCAACAATTCTGCTCCCGACTATACCGCCCTTCAGGATTTATTGAACAGTCTCCAAAACTGGGCCACCAACAACCATGTCACCATCAACCATACCAACACCATGGTTATGCACATCAACCTCTCCTCCGACATTGTCCCACCTCCTTCCATTACTTTAGGTCCGAACACACTCCAGGTTGTAGATTCCACGAAGCTCCTCGGCGTCACCATAGACAACAAACTAAATTGGAAACCACACGTCAGTGAAGCTGTCAAATCCTCCAGTTTCCGTCTCCACCTCCTCCGCCGACTCAAGTCCCTCGGAGTTCCTGCACCCGAGCTCCTCAGTGTTTACACAACATTCATACTTCCTAAGCTCACCTACCTGGTCTTCCTCCCTAAATGCCACACAACGTAAACACCTAGAAAAAGTGCAAAAGAGGGCATGCAAGATTATTCTCTCCCCTTCCTACTCCACATATCAAGAAGCGCTCAACACACTGACCCTTTCGGCTCTCACTGACCATCACCACGACCTCATCTGCAAATTTGGTAAGAAGCTTCTACACTATCCTCGACACCGGCTCCTACTACCACCTAAGATCCCAAGACCGAGAATTGCTGTTCGACACCACAACCGCATCCAGCCCATACATGCACGAACTGATCGCTATAAGAACAGCCCAGTCCCAACCATTGTAAAAATTATCAATAACTTGTAATAAACCAGTGTATTCACTCCCAGTAAATACTACTTCTTGCACTGTCACTATGTTGAAATGCACTGTAGTTTGAGCTTTTCCCCATCTAGTTATTATATATCTTATTTGTGTCACTTATGTTACTTGTATATTATTTGTAATTCGTAACCCATTCCCCAAATATGTAACTGTATATTTTCAGCCTTCTGGCTGCCAAGCTCTTTCAATAAACCGTAAATTATTATTATTATTATTATTATTACGCACACAATCACACACACACACACACACACACACACACACACACACACACACACACACACACACAATTATGTGTATTTGTCACGCACTTCACATATAAATAACCAAATCCATGTGAATCTATACGCAGCGGGCGTCTCTTGGTGTGCGTGGGCGTGGCCGGGCGTGTGGGCGTGTTGGGTCTTGAGCTCCGCCCCCCTACCTATGACCACCACCTCCCACCACGGGGGCCAGGTGAGTTACCTTGTTGTTTAGGAGGATGTGGTCACTCCCTGGTGTCTTGTTATGAGTGATCATATTTATAAAGAAAGACAGACTGACAGACAGACACAAACGGAGATACAGACAAGCAGATAAACACAGATAGACAGACCGACAAACTGAAACAGACAGACAGACAGACAGACACAGACATGTGCTTAAAGAGTTCATATGATCATTCCTCTTTTTTTCCTTGTGTTGATGTTCGTCTGGCTCCACTCTCTGTTTACCTTAGTGTCTGACCCAATTTGTTTACCCATGAGTTTTTGTTACGTTGAGTGAAGAATGGAGGGAAGGAGAGGACAAGAAGAGAGAAGAAGGGAGAAGGAGAGAAAATGAGAAAGGGGTAAATGAGGGAAGAAGGGAGAAAGAGAAGAAATTAAAAGAGAAGGGTAAATGAGAATAGAAGGGAGAAGGAGAGAAAATTAGAGAAGGGTAAATAAGAGAAGAAGAAATAAGAGAAATAAGAGAGGGAGAGATAGGGCATAAGTGACAGATATCCGAGAAAGGACGATGAGAGAGGGGAGTAACTAGGGAATAGAGAGAGAGGGGTGTGAAATGTACCGTTGTGTTACAGTGCCATGTTAATATCGATCAGTAAATACAGTAATTAAGCTGTAGACTGTTATACTCTTTAAATTAGTCAGTGCATTCGTTTCTTTACTTGCTTTTTGCTTCCCTCTGCACTTGCTGTACTTGTATTGTGAAGAACCTGCGTGACTGATTCAATAGCAGTTAGTTTAAGCCTCAATCTGTATTGGAACTGTCTTTTGGGGTCGATTTTCTGAGTAGATTCCTTACATGTAATTAAAAAAGTGAAGTTGTTCTCATGTGATATATATATATATATATATATATATATATATATATATATATATATATATATATATATATATATATATATATATATATATATATATATATATATATATATAATTTATTTATTTATTTATTTATTTATTTATTATTATTATTATTTATTTATTTATTTATTTTATTTTTTTTTTTTTTTTGTCTGTGGTACAGACGGCGGTCCGGTCATCGTGGCTGTGTCTTTGAGGATAAATTCCTTCGCTGAGGTAGACGAAGTTAACATGGTGAGTC
The DNA here is from genome assembly GCF_018991925.1 of Homarus americanus. Lineage (NCBI taxonomy): Eukaryota > Metazoa > Arthropoda > Malacostraca > Decapoda > Nephropidae > Homarus > Homarus americanus. The sequence goes on from NW_024723541.1 coordinate 3,191,848, forward strand.
GGATATTTACGTGTTCCACCACACACTAAACCCCTCCACTCTCACCTGGCATGTGTTGACGTGTTCCACCACCCATTCCACCGCTTCACCCTCACCTAGCAGGTACTGGCATGTGCCACCACCCATTCCACCCCTTCACCCTCACCTAGCAGGTACTGGCATGTTCCACCACCCATTCCACCCCTTCACCCTCACCTAGCAGGTACTGACATGTTCCACCACCCATTCCACCCCTTCACCCTCACCTTGCAGGTACTGATATATTGACCACCCACTACACTCCACTATTCTCACCCGACAGGTGTTGACGTGTTCCACTATCCACTACACCCCACCACCCTCGCCTGGCAGGTGCTGATGCATTTCACCATCCTCTACACCCCTCCATTCTCATCCAGTAGGTGCTAACGTGTTCCACCACCCACTCCACTCCACAATTCTCACCCAGCAGGTGTTGACGAAACTCAATAAACAGGCCAGGTAGTAGCCTTCACGTGCTACTACATTTCTATCACCCCTATTCAAACAGCGGTGAGCAGAAATTTATAACTGGCTATGTTCAGCCACTTACTGTACAGTACATAAAGACCCAATACTAATATAAACTCCCCAGCGTGTGGTGTTCGACGTGTACCTCCGCATGGAGTGGCTGGACCCCCGCCTGTTGATGCCTTCTGACCTCTTCAACAACACCAAGCCCTACCTGACACTCTCGGGTGACATCGCCCATGACCTCCACCTCTGGCAACCTGACCCATTCCTTGAAGAATCCATGTAAGTTCCAATTAAACTAGCGCCCGTGCGGAGCAAATCTGAATCTATAAATGAATTTTGACCGCGTTTGGTTCAAGCAGCAAGCAGGGCAGGAGGAATTACCCCGTCCACCATGTCCTCGGGTATGTATGCACTTTACAGTTCGTGGGTTCAGTCATCAAGTGAAGGATCAAGTTGTCTTGCTTGTAGGAATGAAAGTACCATACTACAGGGATTAATACTGTATCAAAGTTAACCACTGTGATAGAGTTAGTGATTGAGTGGTAGCTAAGTTTCAACATGTGGTAGGTTCAACTCAACTGCATCTTCGTTAACATAGTCATAAGCTTCCCTAGATACATATAATTATCAAGGATTATATTTCCTCTTTTAATTTTATTTTTTATTTTTCTTACCGTTTTATTTCTGTTATCCAGCGAGGTGTACCGCTTCAGTAATAGTGATAACTAATAATAGCAGTAATAATAATAATAATAATAATAATAATAATAATAATAATAATAATAATAATAATAATAATAATAATAATAATAATAATAATAATAATAATAATAATAATAATAATAATAATAATAATAATAATAATAATAATAATAATAATAATAATAATAATATTAGTAACAATATTATAAAAAATTTAATTAACAATAGTAAATATAATGATAGTAACAATAATGACAATAATAACAATAATAATAATGAAAACCAAATATATTTTATCCAATAAAAACCTTATTGAAATTAATTTACTGGGAATGATTTCATTCAAAACTATGCTAATAAAGATTTTCTATCAACAATCTTTAATCAGTGTTTTTTATTAAACTGTCTACATGTTATTTCAACTCAATTTCTTGAATAACAAGTTCCATTGATTTCCAATAACAACCATTCTTTATTAAGTGTGCTTAGGTATTCACTGTTAACACCTGCAGACGTGTGAGCACCGTTGGCTTCTTCAGACCTTACCACGGAGCTCGACTCTTCCGGGACGGCAGACTCCTCCTCTCTCAGATGTTAGTACTCAAGACATAATAGTGATATCTCCGTTAGTCGGAAAAAGTGGTGCAGAGCACCAAAGCCAAGCAAAAATCCTTCCTCCTGGAATTTTCCGGGTACCCGGAATTTTCTCTCAAAAGTTCCATAAATTGCACATTACATCATATCTAGATCCCAGAAAGAAATTTCCCAACTCCGGAAATTTTCCGGATACCGGAATTTTTGGGTAAGAAGACTTATGTATTATTTCATCTCTCATAGCCAGAAAAAAATCCTCTTTCCCCAGAGTTTTCCGGGTACCAGGAATATTTTCTCAGAATTTTCCAGAAAATGTGCCCCTCGGAAAATTGCTTCCAAAGCTAGAAGTTTCCAGAAAATTTCGACTTTGGGAACAATTCTCCAAGAAAATTTCAATTCTGGCTGTCGGAAAGTTCAGTTCTGGTTAAGAGGGATTCAGACTAACAGAGATGTTAGGTATATGTTCTTGTTATTTGTCAGTATTTGTCCACATTGTTCTTCACTATATATTCTTGTTGCCTGTTATTATTGTTGTTCATCAGGTTTCTCATCACCATGAAGTGTTCCATGTACCACAACAAGTTCCCCTTCGATGAACAGTCATGCCAGTTCCTCATCTCTAGCTGTGAGTGTTCTCCACTTACGTATATATGTGTACTTTAGGATGGTACCTCTGGTTAGGATAGATTATGTGGCACCCTTTGTTAGGTTAGGTTATGCGGCACCTCTCTGTAGCCTCAGATAATACAGTAAAATAGATAATAAATATATCACTCGGTAACAATTAGGTTAATTTTCCTTATTCATATTTGAGTATCATCTTCTCCTACCATCACTTGTCGCAATATTTATCATCAGGTATTCATTCTTGTATTTATCTCTTCATTTATCTATTATGTCCCTTGTTTGGTTCCACATATTCTCTTCCTTCTCTAAACCTATTCTCCTCTTCCTAATTATTCATTTTGCTGCTTACTTGGACCCCAGACTTATCCTATACACTGTAGTATATGAGTCAATACGTTAATTTTTTTATAAGTGCATAACAAGTTCCTTTAATGTTGGAAAGCTGTAATTCAAAACTAAAGTTAGCATTGCCAGGATTTATAGGTTAGAATTCTAATTTGAAGATCAAATATCGTCTTCATAGTTGCCGCCTTCAATTTCTCATGATTTTCTAACTACCAAATTCAATATATTGTTTTATCTCTTGCATTTTTTTAGATGTCATTTCTGCTGTCCTTGTTTTGCTAATATATTAATTGCCTTCTTTACTGAAATCTTATCTGCTCAAATCCGCTGCTCTAATCCGTCATGAATCACTGGCTGTTCTGGTGAGGGTACAACTCTCATGGTACAACACCTGTAGTATAACGCCCATGCAGATTTTCACAGTGGGCAGGACATGGTGTTCACGTGGAAGGGCCAAGGCATCACAGCCAATCCGCTCATCCCGGACATGCTCCCAAACTTTCACTTCACCTTCAAGCAGTACAACATCACCGTGTGCAGGTGTAACACTTGTCTTAATGGTAGGTGCGTGTGTGTGTGTGTGTGTAGATCTTGAATTAGTAATGCTGATTACTCACAATCTGCAAGAACAATTAAATGAAAGTCTTCTTTAAAAAACTTTATGAAGACCTTTTTATCATATTGTCTTGATTTTCAACATGTATTCGTATAATTAAATGCATTTCGATTTTTTTCAAGATAATAACTATTAATGCTCATTGTTCTTATATTAGATGTTGAAGAAGCTAATTATTATGGGTCCTAATATTTAGTAAATACTAAGGGATCACTGTATGTAATAATTTTCAGGACACATTTCTGTAATTCCCTACTTCTGTGTCGCATCAGTGGAGCGAGCGTGCTTGAAGGCTCAGATGAAACTGGAGCGGCGCTACTTGAACTACCTGATGGGCAGTTACTTGCCTGCAACATTGTTCGTAGGCGTGTCGTGGGCGTCGTTCTTTTGGCCAGCCCAGGCCATCCCCGCCCGCACCGTCCTCTGCATCACCTCCCTCCTGTCTATCATCTCCCTCTATGCCAACGTCCAGTGAGTCACATACACGAGAGGGGTCCACAATTCCGGTCACATAAAGAGGTGACCAGAGGAGAGTTGAGGTAGAAATATACAGTGGTGGAGTGTCTGAGAGACAGGGTCAAGGTAGAAAGAGACTGTGGTGGAGAGATGGGAGTTAAGTAGATATGGACATCACTGCCAGATCATTATACTTCTAAGTCATTGTATCTTGTCGTAAGGTCACAACAATTGAATATGCCATGCCATATACTCATAACTGATACTAGAGCATTGTGTCGTATCGTAAGTTCACACCACTAAAGTGTTTGTGTGTTGTCCTGCAGGCAGATCATCCCTCCCACTAATTACGTCAGAGCCATCGACATCTGGTTCATTTTCTGCATCTGTGCTGTCGCCTCCTCGCTCTTCGAGTACGCCATCATCCTCATGTAAGTCTTCCTGATCGTTTCCTCCAGTGCACCATGGAGCTATAAAGATAGATACATATAATTAACACAAATAGAGAATAATAATTGTGAGCTAAAACCAAAGAAAAATATATAGTAAAATTAAAGTAAATATATCACTCATACGTAAAATAAAGTACACCATCTCCTCTTATCTTGCTGACAACACTTTACCTTTGTTCTTTACTTCATATTAACTTTCGCTGAACCAGGATGTTGACGAAGACTGTGGAAGGTATATCATACTTATTGACACTGACTAGGTGAGGGAAATTCATTGACCAAGAAAAGAGAGCTGGCCCGGCGACTGTGAGGCCAGGATATTCGCTCTCCACTCGTCTCGGCGTCTGGTGGCCTCTGTTGGCAAGTTGGTCTCTGACTCTAGTTTGCCGCTAGTCTCCATTCACTAACACATCCACTACGAGATATTTGAAATATCTCACTTGGCGACTGGTTGCTGCTGTTGCCGTAACATGACGTGTCGCAGAGGTCGGACAGAAAACCGGAGTGAACACAGCAGCCAATCGTGAAGCACTCTGTTTTTTCCTGAAAGTACAGCTGTTGCAGCTGCCTTTGACCGCACAAAGTGTCTTGCCAATACCGGCTCTAACAAGGTCACACCGGGTTATATCGTCCCTCGAACAATTCGACAACTTAGAACACAAATTCGTCACAAACAGAGAGGCTCCGGAAGCAGCAATTCCCCTGGACTCCCCACCCACTTGTTACGATGCCCTCCGTAAACTTCCTGACTTTTCGTATGTGTACTGGAAAGGGTCGCGGAAGAGGAACGTGATTGCTGCTCGACTCATCATCGGGTACGAGTTTGCTCGGGAGATTAGTATCCCCACCTCCCCCGAGCAACGTGCTTGTTTATTATGCAAGAGAACAGACAGCCGCACATTACATCCTGAGTTGTTCCCACACGCAACACTTCCGTGACGCATGCTGGACCACCACTCCGAGACCTATTGACGGAAGCACGATGCTTATCACCTGCATGCTGGACAAATATTTAATTAATAATATTGATTTTATTTTGAAGGGATATACTCCTTTCTTTAGGCGTAAGTAAGATCTTTTGTATTATTTAATTTATTTGTTCCTGAAACTCCTGCCAGATGCTTCTGGTAACATTGTGCAGGGGTATCTGGTGACAGTACGAGGATCCTGTTTCTTATAATATGGAATAAACTGTTGACATTGAAATTCAATTTGACCAAGAAAAGTGAGCAGAAATTTTATTGTTCAGTCTGGCTTAGTATGCGTGCTAAAATAACTTAGATGTTGATACGCAGAAATACATAAGAAATACAAACGATAGAGACATCTTTAAGTTTACTGGGTAATACAGTTTAATCTATAAGTCAACTAGGCATTGGACATTGAATATTACTTTCGTTTTCTTCAGGATACGAGAGAAGCGGACAACCGACTCCACGACCGTAGTCAAGGTAGTGAGTATTCATTAGTCTGGTATTTATCTGTCAAATGTCGTCACCGTTCATTGTACGAGTTGCGACACTAGTCGATCGCATTACACTTGTTATCATGTCAAATTTCTGACACAACACAACGATATATCGTGGCTGGGGTCGACTCCACCTATCTTTACCTAGATTATGTTGGGTTAAGGTTAGGTCAGTCAATCAACTATCAACACCGATCAGCGTGAACTGACATAAAAACATAATATATTAATGACTATAGTAAACTACAGTAATACCATAATCAAGTAATACTAAAATCAGATGACCTTGACCTTTTGCCTCCAATTAAAATTACCAAGGACTTGTCATATTGTCTATATATGCTGTACCACAGTATAAACGCTTGTAGGTCTTTACATTCTTGAGTAATGCTGCGGATGCACTTAGTTATTACGAGACTATTATAGATGGTATTGAACACCCGGCTTGGGTGTGTAGTAGCTGTTCGTGAAAGACTGATTCTTGTATGTGGGATTTTGATTTGGTTAGGGTTCTTATCACTATTTGATCCATTAATTAAAAAATTTGCTTTTGAAAAAAGATCACAAAAATAATCTCCCTTTTGTGGAGCCACATTTTTTATTAGTTTTTATTAATGTCAAAATATTTTTCCTTCTTCCTTCTTTGTTTTGTCTGGTGCCAATCCTCTGAGTACGATGATATAACTCTCTGAGTACAATATCATCATACTCAAGATAATAAGTCAGTGTATTCAAGGGGTTAAGTCATTGTATTCGAGGGAATAATACCCTGTACTCGAGCGTTAGTCATTATACTTAAGAAATTGAAATATCATAATCAATAGACCAATACAGTAAACTCACGGAGATTAGCATCCTACTGAAGAGGTTATAAACAGCATCTTGGATCTTCTCCACCACAGGTACCATCAATCGACAACACCATCTCCAGCACAGGTCCAGCATCCGGAAGGCCGACAGGCGTCGCCACGAACCTGAGATGGAAGCGCCTCGAAATATTAGTGGAAAGAACAACTAAAATCGTGTACGCCGTCATCTTCGTCGTATTCACAATCGTCTACTTCAGCCTCCTCATTAAATAAAACACAGACTAGTGAGAGTAGTGGAAACCAAGGCAGTAGCTGAGACACTTCATCCTGTTCTCACATCAGAGCTTGAGAATTTAGTCAGAAATATTAGTACAAATTTTAACGGGAAAATTTATCCGGGAAAATTCTCTCCATTCTGGGTCTGTGAACGAGTTTTCGAGGTTGAGAATCAGGTTTATTTTCTGAGAAAATTCCGAAAAATCTCTTAAACAATTTGTTTCCAGGTCTTAGAGCAAATTCTAAGGTTAAATATCATGCACAATGTCTGAAGATAAAAGAACTCGGAACTTTTGCCAGTAACCAGAAAAATTATAGGGATGTGGGATTTTTCAGGGTTTGAGAGTTTTCGTGTTATATGGAAATTTCTCGTCCCCGGAAGAGCTCTGCACCAATTATTCAGGCTCACGGGGATATCACCTGTATATTGCACTTTGTAGAGGGTGATTCTCTTAAGAACTTAAAATGTAATACAGTAATGTATATCATCATACGAGCCCTGTTGTTTACCATACTCAGGATAAGCAATGTTAGACAAAACAGTAAATAAAAAAATAATTCTCTCCTACAGGAAGCATTGTTCTGCACACCTGCAACTCTTAACTGCATTGAGATACTTTAGCAGTGACACCTTCCAAATTAGTATGGCAGACTGCTTGAAGATTTCTGTCTCATCAGTTTGCAACTATTTTGACCCTTACGGCAAATATTACATCCCCTTTCCAGAATTAGGCAACATACAAAACCTTGTACAGGTAGATGAATTTCACACCATTGTAGGGATGTCTGGTGTATTTGGCTGCATTGATGGGTCTCATATCCCTATTAGATGCTCTGGAGGGAACACAATTGAACTACGTCGATGTAGAAAGGGGTGTAATTGATACATAACTTTGATTTGTATTCTATAGTTTGTTTGAAAGTTGATCAAGTGTAAGGGTAAATGGAAGCATTATTGGTTTGGTAAAAAAATTTGTTTTAGATAATAGATTTTATTAGCAAGGTTATTTTCCAATAAGTTATTTGGCTTTAAATAACACATTTTATTCCTCCAAACATTATCACGGTACAACTAGAAACATTATTTCAATAATTATAATAAAATTCAAAAGGGATTACACTGGCATAGCTAAAGAAAAATATTTACAGTACAGTACAGTACAGTATATGTAAAATTATATCATTCAAACAGTATTGTATTTTGCTTGAAATAATAAATGTACACATTTTTAAAGGCTTCAAAGGACTATACTGAAATACAGGGTGTCCATAAATGATTACCCTGATTAAAGCATGAGAGCATGCTGTTTTCGGGGTAATCATTTATGGACACCCTGTAGTTTGCAAGTGTCAGAGAAATCTTTGCCTGGATGAGCAAAAGGTCCCCAGTGATTGGAAAATAGTTTATGCGAGTCCTATGTGCAAGAAGGGCGATCGTCACCCCCACGAATAACTATAGACCAGTGAGCCTGACCAGCATAGTATGTAAAGTACTTGAGGGGATTATAAGCGATGCTATGATAGAACATCTACCAATCAACCTTGTAAAGGATTGCCAACACGGTTTTATGCCAGGGCGCTCCCTACTTAACACAGTTACTCAAGGTACGGGATATTGGAGCCAAATTCTGGAACAGGGCGGAAATATCGACAATATTTACCTAGATTTTGCCAAGGCTTTCGTCAGTGTACCCCATGAAAGGTTGAAAATTAAACTGGAAGGGTACGGGATTCGGGGAAATGTCCTAGCATGAATCAGACACTTTCTACATGACCGCAACAGTGTGTGGTGATTAATGGCACGAAATCATCATGCGTACCCGTCATAAGCGGGGTACTACAGAGCAGCGTATTGGGCCCACTGTTGTTTGCTTGCTTCATAAATGACATGCCTGACGCTGAACATTCCTCCATACAAGTGTTTGCGGATGATGCCAAGTTATTTCTGGAAATTAAGAACCAAGCAAACTGTGAAGAGCTGCAGAATTATTTCTGTGAGCTTCATAAATGGTCGAAGAAATGGCTACTAAAATTCAATGTCACGAAGTGTAAGAGCATGCACCTGGAACGTACCAACGGTAAGAAGGAGTATCATATGTCCCAACTGGACGAAGAAACTGCATTAATTGAGACCGAAAGTGAAAAAGACCTCGGTGTGTATGTTGACTCCTGATCAGAGGCGGCCCAGATTGGGTGCTCTGCGACGGTTTCCTGTAGCGGAACGTCGGCCGCGACCCCAATAGTGTTTCTTGCACCAGTGGCTATTCTTCCTTTATTCTTCCTTCTATTTCGCTCTGGCCTGGGGACCTGCATCCTAGAGGTTTATTCGTCCTTAGGTCCTCCCTGTAAATGTTCACCTCCCTCCCAGGAGTTTGTGAACACGAAAGGGAGAAGGAGCAGAAACCATCTCTCCGCCGAGCCTTCCTGGGAAGCCGTGATCGTGCGGGTCCACCCGGGAAGGGAGTCGCATATCCTGCATCCCTTCCCCCAAGTAGGTACACTAGGGCTCACGCCTATAAGTGAGCAGATTAGATACACTAGGAAGTAGGTTTCTGACGGGGCTCTGGGAGAGATACACGGGAACCACCTTTCGACCATTCGACCGACAAAGGCGGTGGAGGTGTTGTAATTCCTGTGGTAGGTTAACTCACCCAGACTGGTAGGCTACCTATCGTATTTCAAAGGGTGGCTTGTCCACCTTGCCCTCTACAATGAGGGCACATAGGGTAAGGATACGCCCCTTGATGGGGATGTAACCGAACCACGGAAGAGCTCACTAGCCGCACTGCTCGGCGCAAAACTACTAATAAAGATCACGAGCCTTTTTACTACCAAGGATTCATTCATCGCCCTCTGCCTGACAGAAGAAGACGTTGACTCCCTACTATCGAACGACAGCATAAAGGAATTGAAGAAGCAGCGATTCGAAGTAGTAATCCCACCACAACTAAGAGCCAGGAAGACTGTAGTAGTTAAAAGACTGGACAAGACCCAAATGTACCCAAATGTAGCCGCAATGAAGTCAAATAATGGTCCTACATGAATAAATCAGACTGCCAATCACTTCTCGACTGGTATTTGGTGTCACAAAGTCACAAAATTTGGTAAACTTAATTTAATCTGACTAGCAGGGCTCATATCAGCGCTGCCGGCCCTAGGAGGGCCCATAGGGGCGTTGCAGCCCCTGGCAGGGTTATTAGGGGCACTCCCTGGTACACTCTGGAACTCCCATGTGTACACTGGCACCCCTTGTTTGGCACACCCCTGTATACTCTGGCACTCTCTTTTATACTCTGGCACTCCCTGGTACACTCTGGCACTCCCTGGTACACTCTTGCACTCCCTGGTACACTCTGGCACTGGTACACTCTTGCACTCCCTGGTACATTCTGGCACTCACTGGTACACACTGGCACTCCCAGGTGTACACTGGCACTCCCAGGTGTACACTGGCACTTCCTGGTACACTCTGGCACTCTTGTATACTCTGGCACTCCCTGGTACACTCTGACACTCCCAGTGTACACTGGCACTCCCAGGTGTACACTGGCACTCCCAGGTGTACACTGGTACTCCCTGGTACACTGTGCCACTCCCTGGTACACTCTGGCACTCCCTGGTACACTCTGGCACTCCCTAGTACAGACTGGCACTCCCATGTGTACACTGGCACTCCCTGGTACACTCTTGCACTCCCTGGTACACACTGGCACTCCCTGGTACACTCTGGCATTCCCAGGTGCACACTGGCACTCCCAGGTGTACACTGGCACTCCTGGTGCACTCTGGCACTCCCAGGTGAACACCACCCCAGGTGTACACTGGCACTCCCAGGTGTACACTGGTACTCCCTGGTACACTCTGCCACCCCTGGTACACTCTGGCACTCCTGGCACACTCTGGCACCTCTGGTACACTCTGGCACTACCTCCGGCACTCCACACCTGGCACTCCCTGGTACACACTGGCACTCCCATGTACACTGGCACTTCCTGGTACACTCTGCCACCCCTGGTACACTCTGGTACTCTCTGGCACACTCTGGCACTCCCTGGTACAATCTGGCACTCCCTGGCACACTCTGGCACTCCCAGGTGTATACTCCCAGGTGTACACTGGCACTCCCAGGTGTACACTGGCACTCCCTGGTACACTCTGGCACACTCTGGCACACTCTGGCACTCCTGGTACAGTCTGGCACTCCCTGGTACACTCCGGCACTCCCTGGTACAATCTGGCACTCCCTGGTACACACTGGCACTCCCATGTGTACTGGCACTTCCTGGTACAATCTGGCACCCCTGGTACACACTGGCGCTCTAGGTGTGCACTGGCACTAGCTTGTAATCCTCTGGCACTCACTGGTACACTCTGGCACTCCCTAGTACACTCTGGCACTCACTGGTACACTCTGGCACTCCCTGGTACAATCTGGCACTCCCTGGTACACTCTGGCACTCCCTGGTACGCTCTGGCACTCCCTGGTACGCTCTGGCACTCCCTGGTACGCTATGGCACTCCCTGGTACACTCTGGCACTCCGTGGTACACATTGGCACTCCCTAGTACACTCTGGAGTGGCTTAACAGTTGACCTCCGTCATGTAAGGCGGCGCTGGTTGACCTAGACCACGAGGCATACACTGGGGAATTCGCGGGGTCGGCTACTCAGCGACAAACAGTCTACATGCTCATCTTATTGTTACTACGATAACGTCCTTAATCTCATTCAAAGTCATTTAATTCCCGCCTTTAATCTCATTCATAGTCATTTAATTCCCGCTTTTAATCCCATTCAAAGTCATTTAATTCCCGCTTTTAATCTCATTCATAGTCATTTAATTCCCGCCTTTAATCTCATTCATAGTCATTTAATTCCCGCTTTTAATCCCATTCAAAGTCATTTAATTCCCGCCTTTAATCTCATTCATAGTCATTTAATTCCCGCTTTTAATCCCATTCAAAGTAATTTTATTAAGTTTGCCTTTTATAATGTCATTCTTGACTGTGTATTTATATACGTTTTCTTTGGTATTACAATAAGAGAAAACCCAACATTTATAGGGGTAGCTTATTTACTTTTATTATTATTGTAATGTATAGGAATTATTTTCCTTTATCCTCTTCGCCACTGACCGGCCTGTTAGCCGCTTGGGAGGCCTGTCACCTCTCTGTTAAGCACTGTTGGCATGTACTGGTTTTGTTGCGTACTGTTGGCATATACTGGCTCTCTGTTACGTACTGTTGGCACTGTGGGCATGTGCTGGCTCTCTGTTACGCACTCTTGGCAACTTAGTAAACAGTTTAAGGCAATTAAGGATTTAACCCTTGACGCCCAGGCTTAGGCATGAAACAGTGCTGTAGAAAAGGTGAGGTACTTCCCCGCCTGCAGTACTGTCACCCCATCTGGAGTACTGTCACCCCGCCTGGAATATTGTCACCCCGCCTGGAGTGCTGTCACCCCGTCTGGTCTCCGAGATATGCTAGGGACTGTCAGTTGATTGAAAATGTCCAAAGGAGGGCCACTAGACTGTAGCCTGCTCTTCGGCACCCCAGCTACCCTGAGAGATTAGAGCGCCTGCATCTATCTATCTGTCTATTACTATTCAGCGGTAACCACCCAGTAAGGAAATTATCATTATTGTAGTCGGGAAAGTACTTCGTCTATATTTTTTCACGTAAAGTTTTCTGAGTTAAGGGTTTAATTAATTTGAAAAGTTTTATATTATTCTTAAATAAAAACAAATTTTTTAGCAATATTAAAGTATTTTTTGTGATATAATTGAGTAAATCAGTAATGTTGGCCGCCCTGATTCGTCAACCCATGGCTTTTTCCCACGCTGAAGAATTTTGAGTACTGTACAGTACAGTGTTCTTATTTCTATTTCTAACTTTTCCTTATTGTTACTTTTTAACTTACGATATAATTTAATTGACCCCCAAAAAATTTTAAAATCTGTATGTACGTTTAAGTTTGGATTTATTTTTTAATCTTCCTGACGGACTATATAAAGAGGTGATCAGAGTTGCCAACTTAGCGACTTTGTAGCTAGATCTAGAGCTTTTTGTTTTTTTCTAGCGACATTTTGGAGCGATTTGCGACTTGTCGCGACTCTAGAGATATCCACAGAAATCTAGCGACTTTCTGGATACTTTTGGACTGTCCATGAAAACTCAGTTTTCCTAATTTCGAGCCATAATATATAGCAACGGGGTTACAGGGACAATAAATAATAAGAAAAGTTTAATACATTTGAACGGGTCGTGGTACAGAAGGAGGGACACGTCTATTTCCTGATCACTTGATGTCAGCCCGTCCATGCATCTAACACCCTAAAATTGTGGTCAGAAGTGGCAAATTACAGAGATGCGACAGGTGAAAACCCTTACCATGATCTGGCTGAAATTGCACTCGCTGCCTTATCTCTTCCGCATTCAAACGCAGATGTAGAGCGCACATTTAGTAATATGAACTTTGTGAAATCAAAATTGCGCAACAAAATGAAACTATCGACATTAAAGGCAATTCTTACAATAAAGTATGGGTTAAAAAGACAGAACACCTGTTGTGCAAGTTATGAACTTCCTAGTGATATTTTAAGAAAGATAGGGACTGTGGAGGCACACAGTTACAAGAGAACCTGAACCAAGCACTTCACATGCTTCCAGCTCTACAGTTGTTCACACTGCCGACGACTACGAAGAGGACTGGGATGCAATTACTATTGAATAATAGGTATGTGTGCACATTAAACTTTAAAAAAAATAATATTTTTATTTTTACATAATGCATTTTATTTATACTCCGTCCATTATAGTCGGCATTATGAAAATATTATTTGCATCAAATTACTGAAGGAGGGGAATAATAGCTAGCTACTTTTCATGGAAGATTTAGCTACATTTAGCTACTTTTAGGTACCAGCCTAGCGACATTTGAACATCCGAGTTGGCAACCCTGGAGGTGATTCACCACCGGCTCGCAGTATTCATCGAGACACAGAGGGAGGAGGTGCTGCCGGTCGTCTTTCTCACCTGACCGGTGCTGTTTTTTTAAAATCAATAGTAAGTTTTATTTGCAGTTTATTTAAAGTGGTTAAATCTATACTTGTGCAAAGGTCAATATATTAAGGTTGTTTATTTGTCGATTTTGGACCAAGTGGTTTCAAAAGGAAATAATTTAAATGGACCTTTAAAAAAATACAGAAGATACACAAGGCAGTTAATTTATTACGAACAAGTATAGGTTAATGGCCGTTCACGCTAGTAAACACGTTGACTAGTTACTCCGAGAATACTATTTTGGCTTATCCTTTTATTGAAATGAATGAAATATGGTTTAGTTTTGGTCACCGTACGTAAGACTTTGTGAATACTTTAGTAACGTTCATCATTCTTTAGTAACTTTCCACATACTTTAATAACGTTCATCATAGTGTATGTTTTGGTCTTACATGTTACAGGATTGATTTAACTTATGTATTGAAAGTATGTTACAAGTATTTTTTACAAGATTTTTCCTTTCTTTACAGATGACGGATCCAGTTGGTTGTTACTGTTGTGTTAAGGGCCAGTTTGCTGCCTCAGTGGTCGTCAGTACAGCAGCTCATTTATTGAGGTAAGAAAGTTTGTTCTATAGTGAAATGAAGAGTTTGCCATCTTAACTGTGGTCTAGGGTCGGTCGATCGCATCCGGACACAAGTACTGGTTGTTACACTGTTGGCATGTCATAGATGTTACACTGTTGACATGTACTGGCTACGTACTGGTTCTGTTACATACTATTGGCAAGTACATTACTGTAGCCACGAAAGAGCTCACACTCGGTGCCCAGAGTTTTCTGGACTTGTGGCATAAATATAAACTTGTATTGTCACACCTTGCTTGCCTATAAGCTGGACAATGGCATAAACCAATTGGCTTTCCTTTACACAATATGCCGATTTTTATTTTCTATTTTTTTTTTGGGGGGGGGGTTTAAATCTCGCCAAAATATACACAGGATAAACTAATTCCTAAACTACTAGGGCATATTGGCTGAAACTGTAATTTTACCCTTGTCTTAATTTGTCCAGTACATTGTTCCCAGTACAGTTATTACAGGTAACTACACTTGTATTCTATATAAACTTTATACCTAGTGAAGGTGGATTACCTCCGTCATAATGGTGGAAGTTAAAGTTTTTTAATTGATATTTATTAAACTTTACAAGGGACTTTGTATACCTGTAGTTGTAAAAAAATGCAATTTAATGTTCTGGGTTGATGGCCTGTTGATGTTTGTAGACATTCGTTGGATTGGTCCGACTCATAATTGCAAATGTTAGTTTCTTAAAATTGTAACTTAGTTTTGTTTGAGTTACTCTTGTTTTTTAAAGTTGTGGCCTTCTTTCAAGAAATTGGGGAAAGTGTTAATGCTACTATGCCTTTCTCTTAGCAACAGCTCTAAATATAATAAACATCTTTCACTAACAGATAGCGTGCATAATGTTCATCAATAATCTAGTACTGTACAGTTATATAAAACATTGTAGGGGGCAGTTAACCAGTATAATCAGGGGGATGACTACATAATACTGTACACTGTATCCAAGCTTAATTGTCGAAAAATCAGTGGTATTGCATAAGAGCTACGGTAAAATTAAGGTTGTGTTGAGTTTTCTCCACTTTTCATATTTGGTGCTTAAGTTCTGCTGTGTAATGCTTCATTTATGCAGTAAACTAGTTCACAGGTGTCCCTCAATTTACTAAAAAAAAATTGTTCCTGGAAATGCATTCATTAAGTGAAAGTAATTTATATATTACTTTATTATTACAGTATTTTGGGGGTTAAGTTCCTGAGGGAAAATCTTTACATTCATGTTCAGATAAAAGTGGCCTCAAAATGGGATTTGTTTGCTTTTGTATAGTGTAGACATTTGAAACTATTGTTTATCAGGCATATGTACTGAATATTGGGGGATACTTGCATTGATGTAGCATGTACTGTACTGTATATAGGCAGTGTACTGTAGGTAGACTATTTAATTTTTTATTAGTACAGAAGTTGTAATAATTATTCATTCCAGGATGATGACTTGAAGATGGAGGATGCAAGAAATGATAGTTTTCTTCTGGGGAACTCTTCCTGCACTGCACCAAAAAGCGTCAGGTTGGGTACAGTACACGACTTCTCTCATTGTGGTTTTTTCACTTAACTCTTGATAAAGTACAGTAATTGTAACCCATGGACTGCCTTGTCGTTTGTCTCGTTCCAAGTGTAAATTCAATGAAGTATTCTACAATACTAGGGATTCACTAATTGATATCGGCTACAGATATCAATATTTTGTGTTATCAATATCGGGAAACAAATTTTTAGCTGATGCAGTTTTGCTGTCTGTTTTGGGTTAAGAAATTACTAGGTAACATTTTTAATACCGGCAAAATACAGTAATTACGGAAACCAGTTAGTTTGTTCACTTCTGGGAATGTCACTCTGCCACTGATCATTGTCTTAAGGTTCTGATTGGATAACATGGCAGTATCCTCTGTGCAGATCTGTCTACAGCACTTAATTATACGGTGATGAATCTATTATCATGCCAGACAAAGTAGCTTTTATTTCATCTGAGGAGAAAAATAATCTGGTAAAGACTGTCGCCGACGACAAAGTTTTATATACTGTAGCATCGTAAAAGTACATAAGATATTTTATTTGCCGATATTATTCCAAATTAGAACTAAGAACGACTCTGTACAGTATCATAACTCATAATGAACGAGATGGGTTGTTGAGACTGGAGAGCAGTTCTCAACAAAATTAGTCAAAATGATAAAGAACTCCCTTAGAATATTATATTTTATTAGAGAATGAGTAAATGATTAAATGTTCCAAAATAGGTCTTGAACATTAGAAAAAAAAGTCGGTGTTGCTTAGCAATATGCGGATTTTCCATCAGTCTCTATACAACAAGTAAACCTTAAGCTGGTGCAGACAACTCAAGCCAACAAACAATGGCTGTCATGAGGAGACTTTAATATCAATAATAAATGAATATCAATTTAGTAGCACTTGCTAGTTAATTTGTTCTGAGCTTGGTGAGGTTTATCACGGTTGCCTCGCTGAAGCTCCCCTGCCTCGACCTTTATTGCTTTCATTTTCACATCCATAGTAATTTCTTTCCTGGGCACTTTGGCTGGTTTTCCAACACCAGACCAGATAGGGTTGGTTAGATTATAATTAGTTAGAACATTAGTCTGTACTTTTTATTATACTCTACCGTACAGTGTGTGTATATATATATATATATATATATATATATATATATATATATATATATATATATATATATATATATATATATATATATATATTAACGCTCATAGGAGCGTTATTGGGTTGCTGTTGCTCAGGATGATAAGTACATAGCCCATCTTAAATATAACGTGTTATAACTATTGATACAGGAGACAATTGGTATAATATGATCAAATTGCAGTACACAAATATATTTATTAAAGTTATTTAGAGTTTCTTAGCAGATTCTAATACTTCACGATCACTCACGTTTTAGGGTCTAGTGGTCTGAACCAACGTGTTGTCTGGCCTGTAGAAATCAGTAGACTACCCTCGAGGGCAATCTCAGCCCGGAGGCGACGGCCATTCGTTTTCGTATTGAAACACCTCAGCAGATTGGTCAGCAAATTCGTTGCCAACACTATATCCCTTATCTCATCCCCTCTCTCTCTCTCGCCTAGTTTATCTTATTATGGTTATCCCTCTCTTTCTCTTCTAGCTTATCTTACTGTGGCGGTAACACTCCCCCTATCGGGCTTCGCACGAAATCACGGCATATTATTAGATTCACTCTCCCACCCCTTCCAACAGGCAGAGTTTCGTCACTGGGCGTATTAACACTGAGTCCTTTGTCTCCACTTTAACACTTCGCACCAGGCCATCTTTGCTCGGTAGAGCTTCCAGTACTCTCCCTAGCATCCACTGACTCCTGGAAAGGGGTTGTCCAGAGATGATCACGATATCCCCAGCGTGGAGATTACGGCGAGTTTTGAAGAACCTTTGTCGCTGACGTAATGTTGGGAGATATTCTTTTACCCACCTTTTCCAAAATTGGTCCGCAATGAATTGGGCATGCTTCCATCTTCGTCGGTACCCTTCTGTCATGGACCGATCGCCTCCGGTGGACAGTGTCTCCGGGTTCATCCGTAGTATGTGGAGCGGCGTTAGTGCTTCTAGATCCTTTGGGTCGTCAGACACTGGGGTGATGGGCCTTCCGTTGATGATCTCTTCTACGGCACAGAACACAGTGCTGAGGCGTTCATCGTCTAGTGTCTGGGTGCCCACCACTCCCTGGAGGACCTTCCTTACAGTGCGGATTTGTCGCTCCCACACTCCTCCCATGTGAGAGGCTGTCGGGGGGTTGAACTGCCATTCTATCTGTTTCTGTAGAAGGGCATTCCCGACCTTGTCACTGTTGTTCCAGCCGTTCACCGCCTCTCGTAACTCTCGGTTAGCTCCAATCATGTTGGTTCCCCTGTCAGACCGAACACGCTTGGGAGGTCCCCTGCGGCAGGTGAATCTTGTTAGGGCATTGAGGAACGAGTCGGTGTCTAGTGAGGTGAGGACTTCTAGGTGTATGGCTCTGGTGGTCAGGCAGGTGAATAAGCATCCCCATCTCTTCGCCCGGGCTCGTCCTTGTTTAACCAAAAAAGGGCCGAAGCAATCAATTCCAGTGTAGGTGAACGGCCGGCCTCCTGGGCGCACTCGATCTTCTGGCAGGTCGGCTTGGCGTTGATGGGTAGGCCTCCAGTTGCTTCTTCGACAAGTCACACACGTCCGTATTGTGCGGTCGAGTAATTTTCGGCACTTAGGTATCCAGTACGTCTCACGTATTATGGCAAGAGTGTGTTCTCGTCCTGAGTGTCCAGCTCTAGTTGAGTGTACCTCTCTCACGATGAGCCCCGTGATCCTGTTGTCCCTTGGTAATAGTATGGGATTCTCCTGGTCTGGGTGGAGAGCGGCGTGCTTCAGTCGGCCACCTACTCTGATCAGACCGTCTGTGTCTAGATGAGGTTCCAGCTGCCTTATGTCGCTACCTCTCACGGGTTGTCCCTGTAGTAACATTCCTAGTTCTCGAGGGAATCCTTTCCTTTGCATAAATCTTAAGACAGCTAATTTCGCCTCTTCCAATTCGCTGACCTGGAGCCGATTTTTTCGGTGATGTTTGTTCTTTCGCTTCCCAAGCCGCCATTCTATAAACCTTCTAATCCACGCTACGCTCTTCAGAAGTCGATGCCACGATGAGTACCTGGCCCATAGCTTATCGAGGATACCCTCCCCCTGGTCAACGTTCGCCGTCAGCACCGTGGTTTCCTTCTTCACCTCTGGGTCTCCGTCTGTGAGGTCTGGAATCCTCAATGGACTCTTTGGCCAACTGTCTTCTTCCAAAAAGAGGAAAGCAGGTCCCCGAATCCACCTGCCCTCCTCGTTGAGCTCTGCTCCATGTAATCCACGACTAGCGTCGTCGGCCGGGTTCAGTGCCGACGTCACGTGGCGCCATTGTTCTACATTGGAGTCCTCGTGTATCGTTGCCACTCGATTGGCCACGAAGGACTGGAAGCGTCTTTCGGTGTTTCGTATGTATTGAAGAACTGCCGTACTGTCTGTCCAGAACACTGATCTGTCTATATGTGATTCAAGCTCTTGCCGTAGTTGTTTGTCTGCCTTGGCAGCCAGTACTGCCTCGCAGAGCTCAAGTCGAGGTATGGTCTGCTGTTTCAGAGGGGCTAGCTTGGCTTTACCACACACGAAGGAGATATGGTGAGTTCCATCTTCACACGTGGTTCTCTGATACGATACAGCTCCATACGCTCGTTGGGAGGCGTCGCAGAAGTTATGTAGTTGCACGGTAGTCACTGGATTCATATCCTCTGGTCGGTAGCACCGTGGAACGTGAACTCGTGATAGGTGAGGTAGTTCATCCAGCCATCTTTGCCATGCGACCCTGTTTTGTTCAGTGATTTGTTCATCCCACCCAACACCTCGTCTACACTCATCTTGGAATATGATTTTGGCTCTTATGACACTCGGAGCGATGAGTCCCAGTGGGTCATATATGGAGCTGACCATACTCAGAAGGCCTCTTTTCGTCTCCGGTTTCTTAGGGATCTGGACCCGGACCCGGACCCGGACCCGGACCATTAGTTCGTCCTTTTCCAGGTCCCACAAGATTCCCAACGCTCGTTCAGTGGGGAGCCTGTCATCTTTCAAAATTACTTCCTTTACTCCCACAGCTTTCTCTGTCTGTGGAATTGCCTTGAGGACCTTCTTGTGATTACAGACCCACTTCGTAAGTCTGGATCCGCCCCTTTTCATCAGCTGTCTCAGCCGATGGGTAATTATCGTTGCCTTTCTCGGCGAATGTACTGAGAGAAGCAAATCGTCGACGTAGAAGTTACGATTCGCTTTCTTGATGTCGTCATGAAGACTTTCCCCGTAGTCTTGGAATGTCCGTTGTAGCGCATACCCGGCGCATGAAGGACTCCACACTCCTCCAAAGAGATGTACTGTCATTCGGTAAGTGGTGGGGGCCCCTGACAGCTGGTCGTCCGTCCACCATAAGAATCGTAAGACATTTCGATGTTCGGGTACTACTCGCACTTGGTGGGAACATTGCCTCGATATCAGCCATGAGTGCCACCTTTCCTTGTCTGAATCTGATGAGGACTCCCATCAATTTGTTGTCAAGGTCTGGCCCTTGCATCACCTGGCTGTTCAACGACATCGACTCGTATTCGGCTGCACAATCAAACACTATTCTCACCTTTTCTGGCTTGTTGGGATTCAACACAGGGTGGTGTGGGAGATACCAGGTCTTCCCGGGTACAACACTGAGTTCTTGACGTGGGACTCGCTCAGCATGTCCCTCGTCGATTAGACGTCTCATCTCTTCTTTATACTTCTGAGCTAACGTTCTTATTGATTCATACGTGTCAATCTGACGTAGTTCTCCCAAGACCTTCAAGTTCCTCACGCAATTCCCCAGTTCGTCTGAGAACTGTTGGAGGCCCTTTGCGTCACTTAGTCTCACAGTTGGACCTCGCAGGGCCTTCTTTATTAGCTGGCAAACGTAAGTGTGCTTACTGCCGTGACGTTTCTCCAATATGTCCAAAGCTTCCTTGTACCCGGCTTTGGGATCTAGAATTTGCAGACATCCCCGCAAAGCGTCCTTAGCGGGCCCAGCGTAGGCAGCGAGAAGTGTGTCTAATTTCAAGGTATCAGGTATCTGCGCCATCCCAACGTGTCGCTGAAAGACTCGCTTGAACTCCCAGTATTCACTATAAGTTCCTCCGCTGAACTTCGGCGTTGGCCTTTGGGAGAACCTCATATTCTCTAGCAGTTCTCTCACCCAAACCTCGGACCTTGGTGGGTCGTCCCTTTTGTTTTTCATCAAAAGTAGTGGTTTCGGCGAACTAGCTTGATGCTCGGAAGTACTCCCGCGCTCCCCCTGGTGAGATGTTCCCGGCTCCTCGGTTAAGGTGAGCGCCGGGAGTCCCCTTGGAGTATATAACGTTTCTTCGTTAGTTTCAATTACAGAGGAAAGTTTAGTCTGGTGGTGATAACACCTTTCCGCGATCTTCTGTGCTGCCCTTGCCTTGTAGTTGATTCATACCTTCGGTGACGTTTTGCATCATCGCTGTCATGTGAGCGAACATTTGCTGCATTTGTTGGTATTGCTCACATAATTGTCCTTCGATTCCTTTGACAGGTGGTTCCTTTCTCTTCTCGGGAGACAGGTTTACGGTAGACGGGTTTATCTCACGCTGCCTTGGCGAGGTGGGTGAGACATCGGTCTCTATGTCCACAGTATCTCCTTGTTCTACGCCGGACACGCTCCCCACTTCTGACTTATTCTCTTTCCCGTCCATGACTGCCCGAACAGCAAGCGTAATCTGTCTTGCTCGATAAGTGTATGCAGTAACGCTTAGTATCAGGTGTCCACGATCGCAGATATCACACAATTGGAGTTGATGTCACACAGACGCGTGCCATGCGCACGAGTGATGTCACACACGAGCGAAGTCCCTCTAAACACGTGACGAGCAATACGCACCAGTGATGTCACACAAACACGACCACAGTGATGTCACACGGTCCCTCAAACACGTGACGTGCAATACGCACGTGATGTCACACAAACACGACCACAGTGATGTCACACGGTCCCTCAAGCACGTGACGTGCAATACGCACGAGTGATGTCACACAAACACGACCACAGTGATGTCACACGGTCCCTCAAACACGTGACGTGCAATACGCACGTGATGTCACACAAACACGACCACAGTGATGTCACACGGTCCCTCAAACACGTGACGTGCAATACGCACGAGTGATGTCACACAAACACGACCACAGTGATGTCACGCACGAGCGACGATGTCACACTAACATGACCACAGTGATGTCACACACGAGCGATGTCCCTCATACACGTGATGTGTAATACGCACGAGTGATGTCACAAACACGACTACAGCGATGTCACACACCAGCTACGTTGTCACGCTAACACAACCACAGAGATCCACAATCAATGTAGGGACTCGTTACACAACTGATGTCACAAACACTACTGCGGCGCCCTTACTTGTACAACGTTACGGCTTGTCACAACCTTCGTTGTTATTTCTTAATTACACACACATACTTATATATACATATATACATACATGTACATATAACCTTAATGTTGAACACACTTAACCCACAAATCCCTTTCATTTATGTATTTCTTCATGGTTCCTTATCATCATTGTTTGATATACTATGGTGTCACTGGTATAGGAAGATCAGCTGTTAGTTATAATCACTTGCGTGCGTGTCCTAGCGAACACTAACTACCAGTCCGACCAGACCAAACATTACGACACTGTCCGGGTGTTCTGAAACCTTCGCTCACTGGGTGCGCGTCCTCCCTGTTTGAAAGGAACGCTCACAGCCCCGTACGCGCAGACCAAAGCTTTACGACACTGTCCAGGTATTTAAGACACTTCACTCAAACACAGAACACTCACTATCACTGCCTCGCTGCTGACGACGCACGTGATCCACCCACTGTGGGTGGGTGGGCGATCCATCCACTATGGGTGGGTGGGCGGGCGGGCGATCGACGAGCCTATGCTCTCCCACGCTGAACTCCGGCGTTGGTCCTTCGACAGTCCTCCCGTATACGTTTTGACTGTTAACGCTCATAGGAGCGTTATTGGTTTGTTGCTGGAGAAATAAACCCTCAACGTTGACGCGTACCATATAATTCGGTCAAAACGTTTTAGGGTCTAGTGGTCTGAACCAACGTGTTGTCTGTCCTGTAGAAATCAGTTGACTCCCCTCGAGGGCAATCTCAGCCTGGAGGCGAGGGCCATATGTTTTCGTATTGAAACACAGCAGATTGGTCAGCAAATTCGTTGTCAACACTATATCTCTTATCTCATCCCCTCTCTCTCTCTCTCGCCTAGTTTATCTTGTTATGGTTATCCCTCTCTTTCTCTCTTTCTCTCTCTCTCTCTCTCTCTCTCTCTCTCTCTCTCTCTCTTCTAGCTTATCTTACTGTGGCGGTAACATATATAATGGATTAATGTAGACAATGTATACATGGTATTCTTGCTGGATGGTTGCAGTTACTAACAGCTTGAAATTATTTACCTATAAATCGTTGACCCTTGATTGGCGAGTTGCGTCAATAATGACTAAGTGTTGTTCCGGGTAGACTTAAACGCCACAACAATTAAATTTAAAACCCAGGTGCTTTTAATTACTTGATATTGCAGCGTCAAGAATTCTGTAAGACTATTACTAAAGTTGAGGTACTTGTGAATGGTCTCTCTACCACCAGAGTAAATTGCTTTATTTAAATACAGTACAGTACTCCTGTACTGTATTATATTCAACTGATATTTTGCTTTGTTTGTTTGGCTTTGCTGGTGAGACTTTATATAATATAGTGACATAACCGTTTTACCTGCATGATAAAATTGACCTAAATTATAGAAAAATCTGTTTGTTCGTTTTAAATCTGGCGGCAGAATATTGGGAAGTTTTGAATCTGGTTGTGAATTATCATTAATGGTGCATCACTAATTTATTGATAGTTCAATTACTGTGCTAGATTAAGTGAATTAATGTGGTACTTCCATAGGGATAAAACCTTCAGTTTAGGGTCATGTTATACAATACTGTATTAGGATAAATTAGTATTGTGAAAATATCTTGCTTGAAACCTTTTATAGGTAATAACTTGGGACTTTACTTTCAGTAGGTTCTGGACCTTGTCAAGGAGAGGTGTGCACTCTGCTGTACCACTTATCTTGTACTGTTGTACCACACATCTTGCCTCACTTGTACTGCTGTACCAGGCTTCTCTCCTCCAATATCAGGATGGTAAGTGATTCACAACACAACTAAAGGAAGCAGGTGCCAAGATACAGCCCAGACCCAGCCTTCCACCACCTCCTCTCTACCTCAGGTAAAGAATATAACAAGTTCAGTTGATGTAAAAATATGCAAAAAACAAATAGGTGAAGATTTAAGAGTGATTTATTTTACTGATAACATTAACACCTGCTGCTGCTCCTCCAGGAGACACCAGCAGAAGGGTAAGGAGCGAGAGCCACCAGTGACCCTGAAGCCTTCAGAAGGTCGTCATAATGCCATGAGCTATGCTGACCTCAGCGACCCGACAACAGGTGAGGTCGTTTAGGGTCGAGTACAGTAGTCGACCTCTATAACGGTTTTTCTCTATACAGTAGTTCATTAAATGGGGGTTTCACATCTAACGGAACCTTGATATAATGGACTTTTCTTGCCATATAGTTCATTAATTAGAAGTTCCACATATAACGGAACCTTGATATAATGGACTTTTCTTGCCATATAGTTCATTAATTAGAAGTTCCACATATAACGGAACCTTGATATAATGGACTTTTCTTGCCATATAGTTCATTAATTAGAAGTTCCACATATAACGGAACCTTGATATAATGGACTTTCCTCTCCATATGGTTCATTAAATAAAAGATCCGCTGTATTTAGATTTTTTTTAGAATTTGAATTTTTTTTTGTATTTAATGAGATTTATTTCTGTATTTTAGTTTTTTGTTTTATTATTTTAGTTGTATTAGTTGTGTGCATCATTTTCTTCCTTTCCCATCACTAAAACTGCTCCCCCCTCCCCCCTTCCGCCATCACTAAAAGACGTTCGTTTATTTCATCAGGGAATAATATTTATGAGAATATCCCAGAGGATGTGGAAGAGTACGGAGAAGAGTACGCAGACATGTCCTCTGGTAGCTACAACAACTCCCCTGCTCACACGTACTCTAACGGCCGGTCTACACCAACGGCATGATGGCCCCAACGGCGTAGTTAAACCGCCATCCCACCCATATCATGAAACGACCTCGTATGCCTCCGCCTCAATCGCCCACCGTCCCCACGACTGAGCCCCCATCCGTAGTGACGATCAATGGGGTCACGTCGTCGCCGGGAACATAAACTATCGTATCCCTTAACGATTGTATCCCTTAACGATCGCCCTTGACGTCTATCTATAACACCATATCTATAACACCATCTATAATGCTTTGGTTATATCATCATGTATAGTGAATAGTGTTGTTTGATGTATAATGAGCGGTGTGGGTTGATGTATAATGATTGACTGGCAAATGTTGACAAGTATGTTGTAGAATGTCGAGTTATTTGTGCCATTGTAGAACTGAATAACATCGCAGTTAGAGAGAGAACATGCTGGTATACTTGAAGAACACATCAATAACATTACAGATAGAACACACTGCTATAACTATACTTGAAGAACACATCAATAACATTACAGATAGAACACACTGCTATAACTATACTTGAAGAACACATCAATAACATTACAGATAGAACACACTGCTATAACTATACTTGAAGAACACATCAATAACATTACAGATAGAACACACTATAACTATACTTGAAGAACACATCAACCTTATGCGTTACAAAGACATCTGCCTTATTATTGAGACAAAATCTGCCTTATTGTGGATTCTAGATTGAGACTAAATCTGCCTTACTACTGAGAGAAATCTGCCTTACTACTGAGACGAAATCTGCCTTCTTATAGAAAGTTAGAATTCTGTATCAT
Organism: Homarus americanus; assembly: GCF_018991925.1. Classification (NCBI taxonomy): domain Eukaryota; kingdom Metazoa; phylum Arthropoda; class Malacostraca; order Decapoda; family Nephropidae; genus Homarus; species Homarus americanus. Next base: position 3,217,888 of record NW_024723541.1, read on the forward strand.
GTTGAGAATCCAGTTAGGTATTTCACTTAATACTGTAATGCCCAAGTTCTGTACTGTAGCTTTCAGAAGTGACTGGGTACGCTACAACCAAGACACAAACATTCCTGGTGTTTAGAGATTTATCGTGAAAATAATAAAAACATCTTTTCTGACCTAGGCCCCAAGGATAAATTGTATCTGTTATCGTTGTTTTAATAATTGGGAAGATCGTCCGGTAGCTGACGTCGACAGGAATATAATTCTCTTGTCATGTCTAACAGTTTAAGAAGAATAACAATTTTACTGACCCCAGTGTTGGATCGCCGGGGAATGTTATGACTTTAATCTTGTGTCGATTAGAATCTTCGAAACACTTTATTTTTGCATTTCAGTTTTAATTCGACGGAGAAATGGTGGTGTTCTGATTTTATTCCGCTGTTGATTTGTTGAAATGGTAATGGGTGATAGTTGAGATGTCCTATTTTATGGTGTAACTAAATGGGATATATAATAGGTGTCCCAATTTACCTAAGGTCCAATTTATGTAGATTTTGAGGTAATTTTGTCACCTAATTGGTGTTAAGTGAATGTGTGTAATTAAGGTAGAGTCTGTGTGGTAACTTAAGCGAGTCCGTTAGATACATCACCAGTTAGGAGGAAAACTTAACATAGGAACCTTTGAGAATCCTTCTTTGTGTCAGTTAGATACACTCACGTCACCAGTTAGGAGGAAACTTAACGTAGGAACCTTTGAGAATTAATAATAATCTTAATTATAAAATACAATAAATAAATTGTACATTACTGAATTTTTCCCATCTTAGATTAAATGAAGTTTTATGTATGATTTTGTCAATGTGTATATGCATATGTTCAAGTATGTATGTTTATGTAGGAGTCTTAGAATATGTATCTCGAGTACGACCTGTCTCGAGTACGACTTCAAGCTCGAGTAGGACTCCCACATGGAGTTGTATTTGTACCTCGAGTAGACTGGCTGTGAACAAGGAACCATAGTGTTAACTGTCAGTATCAACCAGTCAAAGTGTGGAGGTTTATTTAACACTCAATTAATAGCCATCTGAAAAATTTTGTAATTTTTTTAAATAATAAAATATTCCCTTGTATAATAAATTATCCAGTGACAATATTTTTTATTTATCGTTAATTTACATTGAATAAACATTAGTTAACATTGCAGCTGTGTTAACGTTAGGAAGATTATTAACACCGTGAATAATAATGTTTTTGAGGTTTTGAAGTTAAGGATACGTTTTTGGAATGTTTTGAAGTTGAAACGTTTTTGGGGTGTTTCGATGTTAAGGAAACGTTTGATGGGTTTTGAAGTTGAGGAAACGTTTGAGGCGTTTTAAAATTAAGAGCACGTCTACCCACAGTTCCCCCATGCCTGCTCACCCCTGCCAATTCTATTTACCTACCCACCTACCTACCTACCTACCTACCAATGGTCGGGTCTCTAACATGTTGGAACAGAAAATTATCTCTCGGAGTTTCTACAAAAAGAGTAGCAGGGTTATTCAAGTCATTTGGGGTGAACTCGTTACCCCAGTCGATGTCGCCATAGTTAAAGTCCCCCATGATAAGGAGGTGGCTAGGGTTGAGCATTGCTGCATTGTCTATTAAGGCTCTTAAGTTCCTTTGGTTTAGTGGGCCACAGTTTGGGGATCTGTAGATACACCCGACAATAAGCAAGTCCCTTCCCTTTAGTTTAATTTTACACCACTGGGACTCTTCAAAAACATCCTCTCCCTGTACCCTCGCCTGGCTGGCTCTAAGGTCTTGCCTAGCATAGATAACTACGCCCCTTTTGCAAGATTCTTGAGAAAGGTTTATAAATGAGTCATATCCAGCAATATTGAACTCACAGTACGACACACTCAAGGTAAGAGGCCCTTTAAATAATGTACTATTCTAGATGATACTAAATGTTACAAAATACTTCCTTGTGATAAATGTTCAGTATTTATCAGGTGCCTTCAAGAGTGCTCAGGTTCTCAACTGGCTCAGCCATGTTATTATTTTTAATTGATTGTGTGTGTTTTTATGGCTAAATAAACTGTTTCAACCAATAGGCATTCAGAATGTAGTTACGTCACAGCTTAATTAACTAAGCTTACAATTGTCAAACAAACGTCAGTTAAATATAGGTGAAGATTAATTTTAACCTTGGTGGATTAGTTAGGTGGATTAATCAGTTAATCCAGGTAATTAAAATAATATTGGTTAAATAATCATAATTAATCCAGATAATTAAAATACAAGTGAATCTAGTTATTTAAAGAGTTTGTGTTTAGGTGAGGTTAAAATCATTACTTAAACCAAATGTTAATCTAACCTTGCGTATTAGTAACTACACATAGACCACCAGACCACATTCTTTTACCCAATGGGAGGCTGAGGGGTAACTTTTATTTAATCAGTGAACTTGGAGGGAAGTGTTCTGTCGCAGCCACAATAACTACTGCCCTCAAGGTAAATTTTATAATTTTTCTATTAAACGAGCTTCACTAAGATCGGCCTTTCCTAGCTGCTAGAGTCCTCTAATGCGGCACTATTGACGGAAGACAAGAAACCTCGTCTCCGTAAGGTGGATAGCCCACCTGCTGTCAACCTTCTCCTATACTTCCCACTTGAGAACTTTACCTTATACTGTACCCTTATCTTGCACCCTCAAGAGCTAATGCTCTCTTCTCTCTATATCACCAACCAACCTAACTAATTCAATACTGTTGTCGGCAGTGAAGGACAGACCAAGACTCAATATATAAACAAGTTTAATAGAAAAATTAAAACAAAAATTAACAGAGGTCAATATTTATTATATTGGCTGCGACTGAACACTTGCATTTTTCTCCAAGTTCACTGATTAAATATATTAGTGGGTTATCCACATTTCGGAGACGAGGTTTTTTGTCTTCCGTCACCAGTGCTGCACTAGAGGACTCTAGCAGCTAGGAAAGGCCGGCATTAGTGAGGCTCGTTTAAAATAATATATATTTTTTTTATTATAGATTTGTAGGAATATTACCTAAGCGGACCTTAAGCTAAAATGCTGGTCCACCCACTGCTGGGATAAAACACCAGCGTCTTTTTGGTTAAATGTACATCTCCACCACTAGTGTGGGGGGTGGATGCTCGGTAAGAAACTGTAGGGTTTCTTAAGAGTGGTTGGTGGTTAGCATTCTGGCAACCTTCTCTGCTGTGATAGGGGGTTGTATGTTTCTCCTAGCTAATTGTGTTCCAGGGCACTCTGAGGTAGTGCTGCAGTGTGTTTTCTGCTCCGCTGTCGCAGGTCTTGCATATGCGCTGCTCTGCTGGTACTGGTACAATTATTTCCCAAATGCATGGGTATCCCAGTCTCAGTCGGTGGAAGTTGACTTCTTCCCTTCTTGTTATATCCTTCATAAGTGGTGGTCTCTCAAAATTCGTGACCAGATAGTACCATCTGGCCGATCGTGATACTGGTATTAATCTTCTATGTTTGCCTATTTTCCACTGGGCAGTTCGTGTTATTGTGGTCGTCTTTATCTGCTCCTGACTGGGCGGGATGTTCATCTCAATGTTTCGCTGTCCTAACGCAGCCTTGGCAGCAGCATCAGCTCGTTCATTCCCTGGGATTCCGAAATGACTAGGCACCCAGTTAATGATAACTTGCCGATCTTGTAGTTTTAAACCTTGCAGTAGTCCAATAACGGATGTTATGAGATGATTGTTGTCTCTAGGCTCTCTGCATTGTAGTGCTTCAATAGCACATCGTGAGTCAGTGTGTATTACAATGCCTTGTTAACTGTTTATGGAAGCATGTCTTAGGGCTCCAAGTATGGCAGCTAGTTCAACTTGCAGAGTAGATCATCCATTTGAGGTGGTTCAAAGGGACGTGTTACCTCCTTCGGTAGTGAAGGCTGCTCCTGCCTTCGTACTGGTGGTCTCTACGGAACCGTCTGTGTAATACACTGTACTATTGTGAGGTGTTAGAGCCTTCATGTTTCTCTCTGCTATCTGTCGGAGCTCATGTGGGTTACAGTCAACCTTTCTTGTCCCAGTTTGTAGAATGTTGAAGACTGCTGGCGGGGACTCCCACGGTGCTGGGGTGCTGTAGTCTGGACTCATTGTATCAGGCCCTTTGCTGAGGATTGTCTTTCAATTTCAGTCGATTTACCGCGTCAGCTGCGCACAATAGCCATGTTTTCTTGTTAAAGACATCTCTGTTAAGGTTCAGTCCATTCTTGAAGTCACTTTCCCGAGCCCTAGTAATCAGTTTTGTTGCAAAGCTCGCTGTTAATCGTTCCGCTCTGGTTTGGAGAGATGCAAGACCTGTCTTCATGTTTAAGTTTTCAATTTTTGTCCACATAGGTGCCTTGACAATGACTCTCATAGCGTTATTCTGGGCAAACTCCAATTTCGCCCACTGCCCTTCAGACAGTGTGTTAAGAGCCGGTGTCGCATAGTCTGTTAATGATCGAATGGCGTGCATATATAGCATTCTTAGGACTGTCATGCCTCTCATCATGTTGCCTCTCTTGCCTATTCAGTCTCTTAGATAGTTTATCTCAGTGTCAAATTTGAGGCTTTGTCAATCCAGATGCCCAGGTATTTGTATACATTGACCCATTGTAGGGCAATACCTTGTATTTGAAGTTGTGTCACCGGCTCATTGTGTCCAATCCTCATGGCTTTCGATTTGGGGATTGATATCTTGAGCCCGAGACTCATACATTCTTCACTGATGAGGTCTAGTGCTCTTTGGACTTTGCTGATCTGGTTTCTTTTACTTTCAGTGTTAAGTCGTCAGCATAGCATAGCATAGCATAGCAGTTTTCCATGAGGATGTTGAAGAGAGTTGGACTAAGAACTCCTCCTTGTCGTGTGCCATTTTCCAGTCTCTGGTGATCTGAGACTTGTCCTTGACAGGTAACTCATGCTGTTCTGTTTTGGAGATAGTCAGCAATCCAATCCAGTAGGCATCCCTTGAAGCCTTTCCGGGCCAGAGTGGTTGCAATGGCCTGTGCATTTGCCAGCTCAAATGCTTTCTCTAGATCAAGGAATACTACGATTGCCTTATTTTGACCAATCGATCCCAGGAGAGTGGCCAAACTGTGTGCAGTGCTGACACCTTTGGTGAATCCAAAGATATTGTGGTGAAGTGGTCCAGTTTTCCAGAGGAGTCGTGTAAGGACCATCCTTTCGGCGGTTTTGCCGATGCATGCTGTTTGTGATATTGGTCTGAAATTCTGGGGATCATTGGGTTTGGGAATAGGAACAATGTTTGCTCTTTTCCAAGCTGACGGGAGTTTGCCTGCTGACCATGATGCGTTGATAACTGTCAGGAGAGCAAGTTCACCAGCAAGTCCTGCATTGCTGAGCGATGAATAGGTCATACCATCACTGCCAGGAGCGGTGTCTTTACTTGTTTTCCTGACCCTTCTGATTTCTTCTATAGTAAACAGACAGTCTGTAGTGTCAGTTTGTTCAATTGCAAGTCTGACTACTACTACTCTCTTGTACTTGCTGTAGATGAAGTCTTATTTCAGGAAGTAGTTGAGCTGATGACGAGCGTTCTGCAAAGTGCTCTGCCAAGCGATTTGCTTCCTGTAGTGGCTGGGGGTGGGCTGAAGCTCTGGGCAGTTTTCCTGTTGCTATCCTGAGTTTTCTCCAGAGTTCACTCAGGCTGGTGTGTGCATTAAAGGTTGCACACCATTCGAGCCATTTGTCTTCCCTAATTTTCTGAGTAATTTGACGAGCATGTTGGACAGCAGCTCTCAAGAGTTTCACTCCCTCAGGGGAAGGGTATTGTCGGAGATATCTTCTGAATGTGTTGATTCTGTGATTCTGTTCTCTGACCTCGTCATTGTAGAACCAGTAGTCTTTGTGGTGTCTATTTGTAGGGTTTATTTTTGGTATTGCTTTCTCTGCTGCGTGTTGTATGGCATCAGTAAGGTCCTGGTTTAGTTGGTCAATATCTTCTGCTGGTTCATAGTTCGAAAACCATTTTTGGAGTTCATCTTGATAAAATTTCCAATTTGCTTTCTTGTTATTCCATCTTGGTGGCTGACGTGGGGGAGGAGGGAGTAGTTCCTTTCTCAAAGTAGTTGTCGTTTATTATATTTTCGGTGCTGGTATCTTGTTTCTGTATTATCGTAGAGAAAGTCACTATCATAATAGTGATCATCTGTTTTATTTGTTCTTCGGTGAATGCTGCTTGTAGATTGGCAGGCTGGGGTGTATTCAGTTGGGTGGTCGCCTGAAGGGGTACATTTCAGTACAGAACAGTAAATAAATGTAGCTTTAACAGGGTGAGTAAAAAGTCAGTTATAATAGGAGAAAGTTATTTATTTCCTTGTTTACAACGACTGATTTAACTGAGAACTATTTACGTGAATGTGTTGTGAGGTTGGTGATGTAGTCACTGAAGAGCGATGACGTACAGTACATTATCTGCAAAAAAAAAAAGTTGCCACTGATAAGGTATATTAATACACCCTGTACCTGTACCCTAGTGGCAGGAATGTGGACTGAGGACGACTATATGTACGGTAATAACACAGTAAATATAGTATATACCTTTAGAATAATTCAAGAGGAAATGTAAGGCACTGGGGTGTGAAGTAAGTACAAGTAAGAAGACGATCTGTGACGAAGAGGAGAGTAAAATAAACTTACAGGACTTGACATAGTTTCCCTTACCGAAGTGACACACTCCTAAATATTAAATGTTTATACAAATTATCTAAATAATTGAGTGAACAATTGTTAAATTTTTATTTATTTTTAACTAGTAATAGGCAAATATAAGTTAAAACTAAATAAATGAAGCAAACTATAAATATATAGAGAAATATAGGAGAAATAACATAAAAATATTCAATATTACCAAAAATAAAACTCAAAGTCTATATAAGACAGGAGTTCCATCTTACAGGAAGATCAGAAAAACTCACAATAAAAACTAGAAACAAAAACGATGGGCATCATCCTTCTAGTGACACAAAGATCATAGAGGGACTCCTCTAATATAAAAAGCCTTGAGAAAACATCAAATAGAATAACTTGGCTTGACTAAGACCGTCCTTGTACTGCACCGTCAGAGCTAATGCTCTCTTCTCTCTATATCACCAATCAACCAAACTACTTCAAATCTCTTGTGGACAGTGAAGGACAGGCCAAGACTGTCCATATATAATCAAGTTTAATAGAAAAATGAAAACCACCCCTTCGAATGTTGTTTCTTCCCTCTATCTTTCAATCTTTCT